>NC_056735.1:109119756-109206621 GCF_019279795.1 Protopterus annectens
ATATGACAAATGTTGCACATCATCCAGATGTACCAGTGTATGGAAAGTAGTAACATGGCTATCATACATCACATTTGTGCTACAAAATGCTGCAGCCTATGAACAACGTAAACAACCATACCTGTTCTGTCTGCCTGTATGTGCATCTGCACTGTCAATGTCTTATGATGATATATCTGTAGGTTAAAATAGCAGGAACAAATCAACACATGAGCATACTCCACTGTCATGATAGGTGTTTGAGACACAGAAAGCTACGTCTCACAGGAACAATATACGGAGTCACTTATGTGACGTGTTGCTACTGTGTAGATGGTGGCAAACTTATGCAATTGAAAAACCAAAACAACACACATATTTCTGGGAGTGTTATGTATGTACTGTGTTGATCAGATAACATGCTGTAACACTTTGATTGGACATCCAGATCATCTGTTTTTCCATATTCACTATACAATTCTGCTGCTGGAGCACAAATATAGCATTATATTTATATTTGTGAAATAAAGATACTTTATGAGGTAATTTATTTGCTCCAATGTCTGGAAATGTAGAACATACATGTATGTCCTGGGACACCTACATCAATACCTCCACACAGTATATGACGATCACTACTAGTAGTATAATGTGATGCTAGGAACATAGTGATCTCATTCAGAGGGGTCAAGGGTGGCCCACCTCCAGTGGTATTTCTCCCCCTCTCATAGCAGTGTGTCAGAGCAATGTCACTGACAGGCCTCCCTGGATTTATTGTGACTTATCTACAGCATTGATCATGTTTGTCAGTGTTTTGTGCCTGTTATATAGTGAGGGATTAAGGTGCAATAATAGGCCTGAAAATATAGAGGCAGACTTGTGTTTTCGTGTATTCATTCAGTTTGAGGGAAAGACAGTTTATTAGAAAGGAAAGGATAATCTTGCTGGCTAAGCATGAGATGTAGAGAAATAATAATTCTCAAAGGAATGCTACAGAATGTTCTTTCTCAAGGGAAAGATATGCGTATGGAATGCTAGATAACAAGACAGTTAAGCCATGGTAGGCACCTGCAAGACTGCAAGACAAGGCAAGGCCTGAGAACCAAGGTTAAGGGGAGTGGATACAGTTCTCAGAGGAAAGTTACTGGATTGAAGTAATATAAGGTATATGTTTAGGACAGGAAAGTCAGCTGACATCTGATGCAAAACTTGTTCAGATGTAGTTCTTACACTATGTTTGTGCTTTCAGTTATTTGATATATTATGCTGCTATAAACCATTTAATTATGCTGATGTGACATTTATATTGGTTGTATGTTACTCACTGCAGTAAACTATTCTTAAGCAATCCATGGCAACAGATCTCTGATTTCTTACAATGGCACCTGAACAGGCCTGCTGCTTGGGGAAAAACTTATAATTCTTGGAACCCAACAGCTGCTCTCAGAATCTTATGATTTTTAAAGATTGGTGCAGTAATAGGGGGATACCTGGTGACAAAAACTGGCAAAATGTTTTACAGCTTTTCTTCTTAAGACTCCTAAGACTGAAATCACATGAGCTACCACTTGATAACATACATGCAAGAATGCATTCTGTTTTACAACCCTTAAAGAAAATGTGTTTTAATCCCAGGTTATTAAATCAATTCAGAATAACTAGAATAGACAGTCTTATAAAAATTGCAACATGGTTCTCTTTAGCATACGCCGTGGTGCACAATTATTCTGACAAGCAAATATCACAAAATAATATACAGAAACATGACTAAAGCTTAAGTTCAGGGGCTTAATACAGCTATTAAGCTGAATGTAATTGCTACAGCCAAAACACTAAAAAAGCAGTCCATTTAGAGTCATCAGACAAAAGCAGCTTTTGCAAGCATCAGAAGCAAGTGATAAAATATTTTCTTTAAATACAAAAATTGCAGCTGTAAAACATACTCCAGCAGCTATGGCAGAAAACAGGGCAAACATTAAATGTTTTTTTTTTTTTTTTGCAATAAGTTAGTCCATGTAAAAAAGCAATGTCCTAAATACTGGATATGGAAAGACAAGCATACTGAAGCTGGTATTAATGACCCAGTTCCAGTTATTCCTAATAAGACCAGGCAGGTTAAAGAGTCAGGGGGTGCTTCAGAGAGTGAGACCACCTTGTTATTCACAGTCTAATTCATTGTATCCTTGTCTGGAAAGTTTCAAATCAGAACCAGACACAGCACCAACAGTTCCTTCAGCTCCTACTCAGTGTAATGTTCACACTGATTTATTGTTTTATGAAAAAAAGTGTAAATACTGTACTGGTAGGGAAGCAGACCACAGGAGATACTGCTAGTTTTTCAGACACAGTTCAGTCTGATAGTGTAAATGACAGAGTAAATAATGTAAATAATGCAGAAAAGTCCAGTCACAGGAATGACCAGAAGTATGCATTAGCCCAAGGAATGACCAGAAGTATGCATTAGCCCAAGGAATGACCAGAAGTATGCATTAGCCCAAGGAATGACCAGAAGTATGCATTAGCCCAAGGAATGACCAGAGGTATGCATTAGCCCAAGGAATGACCAGAAGTATGCATTAGCCCAAGGAATGACCAGAAGTATGCATTAGCCCAAGGAATGACCAGAAGTATGCATTAGCCCAAGTTAATGTGAAAGTTAGTGCTACAGCAGATGACTTTCCAAATATGTATGAGGGGTGTGGCAACTCAGCACCTAATCAACTGGTGCATTTGACCTCATTTAATCTTGGTAAAAATGGCAAACCATAGATTTCTTTATTGATGGTAAAGGAGTTATGGAACATTGCACTAACTGATACAAGGGCTTCTGACAGAGGACTCAAGTACAGTTCTAAAGCTATCAGGATTTGAGGGGTAACTGCAGACAGCAGCAAGCCTTTGGAAATCAGATTCCTAAGTAAAGTCAATCAGCCTGGAAAAAAGGTAACAGTAAAATTCTTGCTACATCCTCAGTGTGACAGTACTATTTTGGGAATGGACATTATGTCAGGTTTAGGTGTTGTGTTTGATTTAAATAACAAAATATTGTGGCGAAATAAAAATACTATAATAGTACAGTGGTGCAGACAGAAGAGACGGTCAAAAAGCTGTGTGCATTAGGCTGCACAAATGGGGTGCAGGATTTAAAATATCAGCTAATGCAAGAGTTTCCAGAATTATGGGCTAAGACTGTGGTTTGGTTGCCACTGCCATAGAAAGGGCAGAAGAGCCTACAGACAGACCTATCAGAAACAGTACTGAATTCCAGGAGAAGCAGTGATCTAGCCCATCAAATTCACCCTTGTGGCCAGTAAAGAAAAAGGATGGTAGTTACAGATTGGGATTAGACTTGAGGCTAGTAAATAAGTACCCCACCCTAGCAGCACATGTGGTACATGGTACCCCTGAAATGGATGCTAAATTACTCCCCAGCAGCACATGTGGTGCCTGGTACACCTGAAATGGCTGTTAAATTATACCCCAGCAGTACATGTGGTAACTGGTACACCCGAAATGGCTGTTAAATTACACCACAACAACACATGTGGTGCCTGGTACACCTGAAATGGCTGTTAAATTATGCCCTAGCAGCACATGTAGTGCCTGGTACACCTGAAATGGCAGTTAAATTACACCCCAGCAGCACATGTGATGCCTGGTACACCTGAAATGTCTGTTAAATTTCACCCCAGCAGCACACGTGGTGCCTAGTATACCTGAAATGGCTGTTAAATTACACCCCAGCAGCACATGTGGTGCCTGGTACACCTGAAATGGCTGTTAAATTACATCCCAGCAGCACATGTGGTGCCTGGTACACTGGAAATGGCTGTTAAAGTTCACCCCAGCAGCACATGTGGTGCCTGGTACACATGAAATGACTGTTAAATTACACCCCAGCAGCACATGTGGTGCCTGGCACACCTGAAATGGTTGCTAAATTGGATCCAGAGAGTAAATGGTTTACATTATTAATGTAGCAAATGGATTGTTTGCTATAGCTTTAGCTGAATCCTCACAGAAACGTTTTGCTTTTACCTCTGAGAATACTCTGTGTTAAATGACACATTTACTAATGGGTTTTGTAAATTCTCCAGTGTTGTTTCATCAGACATTGGAACAGGTACTGAGGCCATTACATTATGCTAATAAATTGTTACAATATATAGATTATATCCTGATACAGACAGAAACAGAAAAGGAGCACTTACAGATACTACATATTTTATTAGCCTTACAAAATGCAGCATTTAAAATCAATGCCAGTAAAATGCAGTTAAGCAACAGGAAGTCAAATTTTATTGGGTGACTCTACATTGCTAAATTCAAACCCCATGCAGAGAAAGAAGGCAGTCTATTTTGAACATGCCCTTACCTACCACAATTCAAAATTTGCAGAAGTTTTTAGAAATTTTAAACTATAACAGGGAATTTATAAAACAATATGCAGTATTGGCAGGCCCTTTGTATAAAATAATTGATGCAACTTTACCCAGTAAGGCAATTTTAGTATGGTCAAAAAAGAAAAAAGAAAAAACAGTAAAAACACTAAAACAGAAACTGGCAACAGCTACTGGAATTAATTATACCATCAGCAGAATACCCCTTTTCTTTACAAGCAACAGCTGAAAATGACAGCATTTGGCAGCTTTGATCCAGAAATACCCACATACTTTGCAGCAAGGTATCCAGACCAGGCTAAAAGCCATTACATTTTCCAGCAGAATGTTATCATCAGTGGAAAAGGGTTATCACACTTGTGTAAAGGCTTTGTTAGCTATATACTGAAAAATTCAACAGTTAGAATTCATCACACAGTTTTCTCCAATAATAGTACAAACACAACATCATACAGCAAGCCCCTGCTGTATTCAGAAAGACAGAGCTGTGACTCAAGCTACACTTTCCAAATGGATTACAGTTTTAAAAACAGAAAAATATTTCAAAGTTGAAGAAAAATATTATTTGTTTCAACAGTTGCTGTATAAAAAGACCATTCATACTTTTAAAACAAATAAACAGAATTCATAATTCACCCTTTTCAGATCAATTCAATACAGAGGCCAGGTGTGTGTATGCAAATGGTTCAACATTTAATGAAAAAGGCAGATATTGCACAGGATTTGCAGTTTACACTAACACTACCAAATCAGATACCCATATAATCAAGCTTTCGGGCACTTGTCAGCCCAATGAGTGGAGTTTGTTTTCTATGCTATGAAACAGTGTGGAGACAATCGGTTGAACATTATTATGTGGTAACAACCTTCACCATATATTTGGAAATTTGGGCCAGGAGGAGATTTGTAGACAGTAAAGGTAAACCTTTACAGCACGTAGCAGTTTTATAGGAATTAAATTATCTAGGATGGAAAAACAGAAATAGATAGAGTGTTTGCAAATTAAAGGCACATCAAGTAAAAAATAGTAATCCTCATTTTTTGGCAATTCTGTAGCCGATGCAGCAGCAAAAAAGGCTGCCAAGGTTCCTCTATATCCAGAACAGTGGGAGGAGAACAAAGTGGGAGGTATCACAGAGCAGTGGGAGGAGAATAGAGTAGGAGATATAACAGACCAGTGGGAGGAGAACAAAGTGTGACGTATCCAGAGCAGTGGGCAGTATTACAGAGCAGTGGGAGGAGAACAAAGTAAGAGGCATCACAGAACAGTGGGAGGAGAACAAAATGGGAGGTATCACAGAGGTGAGTCAAGGGAGCTCAACAGTTGAGGTAGATTTGGCAAAGATTCAGGAAATGCAGGGGTTGGGGCTGATGAAATAGCACAATGTGAAGTTACCAGTCCAGTTGCAGAAGTAAAGCTGCATATGTACAAAACAGAGCATGGGGTATTTTTGCACTACAAACCAAAATCATTGGCTAAACAGTTAATCAAGTACAACCATCAGTTACTGGGCTGTTTAGGCTTCCAGAAAGTTTGGTCTATCATAAAGCATAAGTTTTGGAATCCTCATCTACAAAGATAGTAAGGAAGCAAGAGGAATGCATAATATGCCTGCAGACAAACCCTACGTTAAAGAAAACCTAAACTGCAAAGAGTTCCAGTTTCAGAGAGAACATGGTACAGTACACAAATAGATTTTGCAGGACCTCTTCCCCTAGCCAAAGAGTTGTACCAATATTTGTTGGTAGCAGTAAATACTTTTACCAAGTGGGTGGAGGCTATTCCCACTAAAGCTAAAGCATCTGCTTTATGGAATAATATTTTTTTTCACATTAAGGTTGGCTCCAGATCATTGAATCAGACAACGGTACAAAATTTACCAGTCAGGTTATGAAAGAAGTGTGTAACCTGTTAGGGATACAGCAAAGATTTCATGTTCCATATCACCCACAGTCCAACTGAATGGTAAAAAGAATGAATAGAACCATTAAGAAAAGACTTCTATTGTAAGACCACCAGTTATTGTAGATCCCACATTCTGCCTCTCAGTAGTCATCTTGGGATTAGTGCTTCTGTTTTCTCCTGGTCAGAGAAGGAGTGCAGGGACATTATTTCCTGAAGACTGCTGATCACCAGAAAGCCGAATAACTGCTTTATATGTGACAGCTTGGACTCTGTGCTCACATTCTTTTCCTAGTGAGAGAAGGAGGAGAGTGGATTGATTTCTGTTTCTGGTTGGAGAGTGAGTGTCTGTGCTTAACGTTACTGTTTGGTTTGGTTGCTATTCAAGGAATCTACCAGAAAAAGGCTACAAGCCTACAGAACCTTGCATCATCTGGGACAAGACTGTGGATTACCAAATAGGCTGTGGCCTGCTTCTCTTCCTGGGATTGGTGCTAACATTTTGCTTCTGGTGAGAGAAGAAACGAAAGAGCATTGTATCCCAACAGAGTGAAGCTGTGCTCAGACCAGCATTAGTAGCAGCTAGGCAGTAGCCAGTCATGTGACTCCCCTGTTTTCATTATTCTTGACAAGCTAATTCTTTATTTTTCAGTAAGTACTGCTTGATTTGTTCTAACTTCAGAATATCTGCCTAAATACTTTATCCTTAAATTTGCAGGGTCTACGAGTGTTTGGCAGTACTCTATACAGACTCAGATGCCTTGATTGACATTTTTCCTGTAAAAGCACAATTGAAATTTCTCCAATACCTAGTTGCACACAGGACAACTAGTTTGCAGTGATAAGTACTGTCCCCATAGTTGCAAATCGAATACTCCTGACAGTGACTGGTATTCTCACTCCAACGGTCTAATCGATAAAAAAGGGTCTGTTGCCAGGGATATGAACTTTCTTACTGTCTCCATTACTGGCTGAGTGGATATGGGCATCCTGAGGCAAGGTAGAAATTGCCTCATGTTTACTGACAACCAGGTAATTCTCAAGCAAACTGATACGATATGTGAGAGATGTATTTACACAACATCACTGGAAGCAAAGCTCTCACATAAAAGTATTCCTAATGTCAATAAGGTTGTCAGTAGTGCACACACTCAAAACTCATGCACAACTCAAAACAGACATATCGACCCACATATGCTGAGGCACTTACATGTAACCTTTTTAAACCACAAAGACCTCCTAGACAAAGTACACTTAACAAATACCCTCAGCAGCCCCAAATGCACTCTTTCAAAACAACACCCACATCAACACCTAGAGCTACATCTCATGGGCCTCTACCTCTAAGCCCATAAGGCAAGCCACCACACAATCCAACATTTTAGTCACTGGGGACTCCATTGTGAAACACACTGATGTCCCTCTCACCAGGCTGAGTAAGGAGAAAGTTACAGTCAGTTGCTTATCAGCAGCTAGGATCCACCACATTACACATGCACTCAGGTCATTGGACCAAAATTATCAATATGACTTAGCCATAGTCCATGTGGGTGTAAATAACATGAGATGTACCTCCCTAGACTACATGAAGAGAGACATCTTGGAGCTCTCAGAATATGTGTCTCACGCAGGTATGAGCCTAACACTGAGCAGCATTTTAGCTTCTGCAAGGATGATGCCACAATACAAACAAAAGATGATTCACTTTAATAATTGGCTTAGTTTCTGGTGTCATTCTAAGGGGGTGCAATACTTGTCAGCATGGAAGGAGATGATCAACAGACCATGCTGCTTTGCCAGGGATGGTCTGCACCTCTCCCCTCTAGGCTTTCAAATATTAGCTAAAACATTGTCTTCCCCCATAGTGCCTTTTTTAAGCAATGCCAAACTGAAAGTACTTCCAACATAGCAAATCAAAGCCAAGAAAATCTAAAGGTATTACTGCTCAGTTCTAGGAGTCTAAACAAAAACTTCTACTCCCTAGAAGCTCTCTTTACCATTGAGAATGCTGATGTCTATGCGCTCACTGAGACATGATTTAAAGCTGCAGAGAGTACACCAACAGTGCAAGGTTATAATGCCTTCTACACATTTAGGCCAGCTACTTCACCAGCAGGGACTAAGGTGGAGGTGTCTCTATTTACATCAAAAATAAATCTACTTCAAGTCTGGTCAAATACGACAATGCACTTGAGCTGCTTTGTGTTCAAATCACCATAGGTCAAATCCAATACCACTTCCTTGCAAGCTATAGGTCCCCCTCAATAACCCAGGAAATCCATGCCATGTATTTAAACTTATTAGAAACACTAACCATCTAAACCAATACCATATTCATGGGTGACTTTAATTACCTGACTATTAACTGGGAATCGTATATGACACCAAATGTACATGCACAGAGATTACTGTATTTTGTAAATCACAAACTCCCTGGACCAGCTAGTCAATATACTGACCAGGGGTGCAACCTTACTGGATCTGGTCCTCACTAATAAGGGAGACTGCTGCACACCCCCTACTGTAATGCCTTCCTTGGTAAGATCAGACCACAAAATGGTCTTCTTTGAAGTAAAAATAAAAGCTGGTCCCCCAGCTAAACCTGGAATATTCAGGAACTATTCTAAGGCTAACCAACTGCTACTAAGTGAGAACCTGGCAAAATTTCAAGTCCCCATAAGCCCTAAGAACACTGCTGCCTATGCAGAACTGTTCACAGAAACTCTGTACAAGCATGTTAATAGTTGCATAGAGGCAGCTGTACCCACCATGAAGAAGTACAGAACTAACTCAAAAAACAAACCACGCTGGTGGAATCACAAAATCAATAGGCTGTATAACAGGAGGAAGAAATTCATGGAAAAATTAGGAGGTGCAGCACCCAGCAGGATAAAAGCGCTCTCATCAAACTAAACAAACACCTCAGAGGACAAATAAATTCTACTAAAGCCAAATTTGAAGTAAGTTTGGCCTTTCAGGCCAAGGACAACCACAAAGCATTCTTTAGCTGTGTCTTCAACCTCAAAGGCAATACACAATTGTGTGCAGCGCTCATTGTAAATGGAGCCACCTATACTGAGCCAGAAGGTATAGCAAACCTCCTGGATGATAAATTCAGCTCCAACTTTACATCTGTCTCCCCCTCAACCTTCCCTCAGGAAATATTATCAAATATAACTTCCCTTACAATCACTAGGGAACAGGTCCTTAATTATTTCACTAAGACCAAGAACACTGCATCAATGGGCCCAGACAATATCACAGGATGCCTTCTAAATTACATGAAATATGTCCTATTAGGGACTCCAGAATTATTTAGCTGTGGCCTCCAAACAGGCTTTGTGCCTCATGAATGGAGAAAGGCAACAGTCATCCCTCTGCACAAAGGTGATCCATCTACAGACCCTGGAAACTACAGACCCATGAGTCTCACTAGTCTTATATGTAAAGCCATGGAAAGAATTGTCATGGAGATGATCAATAGAGATATAGTAGACCTGCGGACACTGGACCCAACCCAGTTTGGTTTCATCAAGGGCAGATCATGTTTACTCACCTTGGTGAACTTCTTTGAGAAGGTCACCAAAGCAATGGATGAGGGCAAAATCTTTCACACTGCATACCTTGACCTGGCCAAGGCATTTGACACAATACCCCACTCAGACATTGTTGACAAACTCAAGAGGTTAGGTTCAAACCCTTATGTCACCCAGTAGATAAGCAACTAGCTCACAGACAGGACCCAGGAAGTTAGAATTGGAGAGTCCACCTCTACAAAGAGGCCAGGCACAAGTGGAGTCCCTCAGGGATCAGTCATTCCACTGCTCATTTTTGGGATTTACTTCTCAGAAATCAAGGCCGATGTCAGTGGTCTCTGGCTGACTAAATCTGCAGATGATTGCAAATTAGGAGCTGTCAATGAATCTCACACTGACACAAATGTTCTCCAGGAGAGGCTGACACAGGCAAACAAATGGTGTCAGAGCCACGGACTAAAACTAAATGCCAAGAAAGGCATAATAGTATCCTTTGGGAAGTCATCTATCCCTGGTAACTACCATATTGACAACTCACCCCTTAGAGTTGACCCAGTAGTTAGGGACTTAGGGACACATATAGATAGTAATCTAACCTTTGACCATCACGTGTCTACAGTGGTGAGGAAATCATTCGATATTGAGCAACTTATAAACAAAGGTATGGCATGTAAGTTCAAGGAAGCCATTGTTCCACTGTAGTCAGCATTCATCAGACCTATCTTTGAGTACAATGCCCCCTTTGGGATGTGCCTAACCAGCCATATCCAACAAGTGGGACTTCCACAGAGGTTCCTCATTAAAAGAATGCAGGGCATAAGTAATTTGTCCTATGAAGTCCACCTCAAGGCCCTATTCCTGTATTCTGTCTCCTAAAGGTTTTTGAGGGGAGATCTATGCCTGGCATACAGGGCATTGTCAGACCCCATTCTGATGTTCCTACTGCATATCCACAAAACAAACAGCACCAGAATTACCCATTCTAAAGACTTAAATCTTGCCTGTGATATAAATAGGACCTGCTGGAGAGATAGGTATGTATCCCAGAGACTAACCCGTCTATGGAACAGGCTCCCCATCCATGTGAAGCAGAGTTCCTCTCTAACCCAGTTCATGTGCATCTTGGACAATTGGATGGGAAACCGGAAATTCATCCCTGGTTTGAAACTTATGTCTTTAATGAACACAGATGACCTGTAAATGGTTCATCTCCCAGACCCATGCTTACACTTATCACGGGTTTCAGAACTTGTCAGAGATTTGGGATGCATGGTTAGGCTTAAAAAGATCCATGTGGTCATTAACCTAGTAAACACCTATGAAACTATGACACAGCAAATGACTCTGGGACACTAGGGCAGCCTTTCCAATATCTCAGCATTGACTTGGGACGATGGAGTATAGGGCTCATTCTGGTATTGTTGCTTTGCTTGATTTTGTATTTTGCAAGGTCTGGGATGCTCTGTTCATATGTTGTGACAACTGGATCACAAGCAGAAAAATTATAGCTGAAGATTGCAAGTGACTGTGAAAAAGTTTATGTGCCAGAAAATGAAACCTTTACAATTTACTGTTTTTTTCTTATGTTTCTTTAGATATAGTAGAGTATCAATGGCATAGACATAATAACATTGTTTACATGGAATGTTGTTAATGTTACACACTTTTTAGTTCTTTAGATATAGCAGAGTATCAATGGCATAGACATAATAATACATTGTTTACATGGAATGTTGTTAATGTTACACACTTTTTAGTTCTTTAGATATAGCAGAGTATCAATGGCATAGACATAATAACACATTGTTTACATGGAATGTTGTTAATGTTACACACTTTTTAGTTCTTTAGATATAGCAGAGTATCAATGGCATAGACATAATAACACATTGTTTACATGGAATGTTGTTAATGTTACACACTTTTTAGTTCTTTAGATATAGCAGAGTATCAATGGCATAGACATAATAATACATTGTTTACATGGAATGTTGTTAATGTTACACACTTTTTTAGTTCTTTAGATATAGCAGAGTATCAATGGCATAGACATAATAATACATTGTTTACATGGAATGTTGTTAATGTTACACACTTTTTAGTTCTTTAGATATAGCAGAGTATCAATGGCATAGACATAATAATACATTGTTTACATGGAATGTTGTTAATGTTACACAGTTTTTAGTTCTTTAGATATAGCAGAGTATCAGTGGCATAGACATAATAATACATTGTTTACATGGAATGTTGTTAATGTTACATACTTTTTAGTTCTTTAGATATAGTAGAGTATCAATGGCATAGACATAATAATACATTGTTTACATGGAATGTTGTTAATGTTGCATACTTTTTAATTCTTTAGATATAGTAGAGTATCAATGGCATAGACATAATAATACATTGTTTACATGGAATGTTGTTAATGTTGCACACCTTTTAGTTCTTTAGATATAGTAAAGTATCAATGGCATAGACATAATAGCACATTGTTTACATGGAATGTTGTTAATGTTGCACACTTTTTAGTTCTTTAGATATAGTAGAGTATCAATGTCATAGACATAATAATACATTGTTTACATGGAATGATGTTAATGTTACACACTTTTTAGTTCTTTAGATATAGTAGAGTATCTCAAGCAACAGAGACCTTCAAAGCAGAAATGCAAGCAACCTCCACCCCCCAACACAACCCAAATGACACATAGCCCACAGACTCAGTGTGCCACTCAACCACAGCCAACAAGGCAAAACAATGTATCCAACACACTAGTCATAAGTGACTCTATAGTCAGGAACACTGATGTCCCACTCACCAGGCTAAACAAGGAGAAGGTTACTGTCATCTGCCTGTTGGGTGCCAGGATCTGCCATATAACCTATGCACTCAGGTCACTATGCAACAAGTACAAATATGACTCTGTCATTGTCCATGTTGGTGTGAACAACCTGAGATGTACCTCCCTGGACTACATGAAAAGAGACATGGAAGAGCTCTCTGATCTTGAGCCTAGGCAGGTATGACCATAGCCCTGAGTAGCATTCTGCCATCACCCCGAATGATACTAAAGTACAAGGACAAAATGATTGACTTCAACAATTGGCTAAGCTTCTGGTGTCATTCTAAAGGGTTCCAGCATCTGTCTGCCTGGGATGACATGGTCAACAGACCATGATGCTTTGCCAGAGATGGCCTGCACCTGTCAACCCTGGGATTCTGGATACTGGCTAAGGTTCTTGCTGCCCCTATAGTGCCTTTTTTAGGCAAGGTTCAAATGACAAATTCACCACCGTAACAGGAACAGGCAAGCAAAAACTGAGGATGATGCTACTCAATGCTAGAAGTCTAAATCTCAAAATGTACTCACTCGAGACACTCTTTAAAATGGAGAACATCGATATCTGTGCAGTGACTGAGAACTGGTTCAAGGCTCCAGAGAGCACCCCTGCACTACCAGGCTATAACTCATACCACACTTTTTGGCCATGTAACCTGGACTGGAACACCAAAGGTGGAGGTGTATCCATATTCATTAAGGATAACCACACCTCCAGGCTAGTTGCTCAGCATAATGCATCTGAGGTTATCCAACTGCAACTAACTCTGGGCAAAACTGCAATACAAATTGTAGCTTGCTACAGATCCCCCACCATGCCCCAGGATTCCCACTCCTCTTTTCTTGATGTACTAGAAAATATTAGGGTTCAACCAAACACCCTAATAATGGGTGATTTCATCTACCCCACCATTAACTGGGAAAACTACTCATGTACCAACTCCTTCGCTCAACGCTTTCTGGAATTCATAAACTCCAATGCCCTGGATCAACTTAACCACACCCCCACCGGGGGCAACAATATCCTAGATCTAGTCATTACCAACATGAGTGACACTTGAAGTCAACACCTCATTGGTCCGATCCGACCATAAGCTAATCACCTTAGATATCCACATCCTACCCCCACCCTCATTAAGGAAACCATGGTAAAAAAATTCTCCAAAGCCAACTTCATGCTTCTTAAGACAGAAGTGGTGAACTTCATGACACTCGTGCAGATGGACAATGCAGTTATGACTACTGAATCCTACACAATTGCACTTTATAAGCACTTACACGAGTGCATGGATCATGCTATCCCAAACAGAACCAAGACGCTATCCTCCAAAAGAAGGAAGCCAATCTGGTGGTCCCCTGCTATAAACAAATTGTACAACAGAAGGAAAAAACTGTTGCAAAAGAGAGTAAAATCCCACGAGTGGAGGAGCTCACTGGTCAGCCTCAGTAAGAAGCTGCGATCTGTGAAAAAATCCTCCAAAGCAAGTTACGAAAACAAAATCACCACTGATTCTAAATACATCCACAAAGCATTCTATAGCTATGTCGAGAATCACAATGGCAACACTCAGATCTTCTCTGAGTTACAGCACAATAGCACTAAATATACAGACCCAACTGATATTGCCAACATCCTGGCAGATAGGTTCAGTACTAACTTTAACCCCCTTTCACCCCCTAAAGGGACCATCTCTATACCGGAAGAATGCAAAGCTCCTGTAATCACGGCTGCACAGGTAAAAACCACACTCTCCAAAGCCAAGAACACAGCATCCATTTGACCAGACAACATCCCAGGCTGCGTTCTACATGAACTATAGAACAAACTGGCACCCCAACTAAGTACCATGTTCAATCATAGCCTCACCTCAGGCTTTGTGCCTGCTGAATGGCGCACAGCGGCGGTTATCCCACTCCACAAGGGGGAGCCACCACGGACCCTGGGAGCTACCACCCCATTAGCCTGACAAGCCTGGTCAGCAAGGCCATGGAACGTATCATCATATAACTTGTAAACAAAGACATTGGTAATCTCCAGACTCTGGACCCCACCCAGTTTGGGTTTGTAAAAGGCAGATCATGACTCCAAAACCTGATAGACTTCTTTGAAGCAGTCACCAAAGCCATAGACGAGGGTAAGGTGGTTCACACAGCCTATCTAGATCTTGCCAAGGCTTTCAACACCATCCCCCACTCTGGAATTATAGATAAACTCACTAAACTAGGTATAAATCCCTATGTCACAAGATGGGTTGCCAACTGGATCACTGACAGAATCCACAATGTGAAAGTAGCAGTCTCCAAATCCGACTTCAGACCAATGACAAGTGGAGTACCACAAGGTTCGGTCCTGGGTCCTCTCCTGTTTGGTATCTACTTCTCTGAAGTACAGGCTAACACAGAAGGTCTTTGGCTAATGAAGTTTGCAGATGATTGCAAACTAGGAGCCATAATCAAAACTCCTAACAATGTGGACATCCTACAAAAAGGCCTCACTGAGACAGATGCCTGGAGTCAAAGCCATGGCCTCAAGCTCAATGCCAAAAAGTGCATTGTCATTCCCTTTGGTAAAAACTCTGTACCCATGAACTACAACATAGGTGGTAGTATACTTAACACCGAAAGTGTGATAAGAGACCTTGGGACACAGGTGGATAGTAGTCTCTCCTTTGATAATCACATCACCACAGTAGTCAGGAAATCCTTCTACATGGCACACCTCATCACAAAAGGTTTCTCATGCAGAAAAAAAGAGGTCATTGTCCCCCTTTACTCATTACTTATTAGACCTATTATAGAGTACAAAGCCCCTTTTAGTATGTACCTCACAAGACATCTACAACAACTGGAAAGGCCGCAGAAATACCTGACAAAGAGGATTACTGACCTCAAACAGATGCACTATGCAGACCGTCTCAAAAAACTCCACCTTTACTCCATCGGATATCGCTTACTCAGAGGTGATCTCTGCCTAACATACAAAGCTATGTCAAGCCCAGTGCTATTGGACATGCTCCACTTAAAGAAATCCCAATCACACTCTAGGGACCTAAACCATGTCACCACAATAAGCAGAACATGCCGGAGGGATAGATTCCTGTCCCAGAGACTTCCCACACTCTGGAATAAACTACCTATCTATATCAAACAAAGCTCTTCATTAGTACTCCAAGAAAAATCTTGATGACTGGATGGGAAATATGAAATTCACCCCGGGGATCACTCCTGTAGCTCTGCTCAACAGTGGCACAGGAAAATAATTTTCTTGGGTGGCAAAAGCCAGGGTACCTTTTTGGCTGGGCTTGTATAGGCCCCAGGGCCAATAGCTTAGTACCTACCTATGAACCTATGAACCTATCAATGGCATAGACATAATAATATATTAATAAAAACAAAGCAAAAGAAGTGCAGACCAAGGGATAAATACTCTGTTGCTAAAAAATGTAAATAACTGAAATAATGTGGCAAATAAGCAACGGAATAAACCAGGCAGGAACCAAGTCGAAATTTGCAATGACTAAAGCAAACAGGCACAGTCACTAATTCCTCCAGTAGATAAAATCAGGCATCAGGATGAAAAACACAGTCACAAAATGGTTTGGTCTGATGAAGCTTAACTGTGAAAATGCTTACCTTCTGTTACAATAAATATTTTGGATTGTTTTTATTACTGGAGGAATTTGTGACTGTATTTTTCTTTGCAAATTGCAAATTTCGGCTTGGTTCCGGTCTGGTTTACTCTGTTGCTTATTTGCCACATTATTTCATAATAATACATTGTTTACATTGAATTTTGTTAATGTTATACACCTTTTAGTAGAAAGACTGTACATTGATTTGTCTCAAGCATCTGAAGGAATATTTTCTTTCGAATTCACACAAATGCAGGTATGTATTAAAGTAGGGTAGTGATATCAAAATTTCAAGTTTTACAAGCTGAGTTTAAAGTTCAGGTTCTACTTGCAGAACATCTCCTGGTAAAAAGAAAAGCGCTAAAATGGTAAGATGGATATCGACCATATAATGCATTTACCAAGCTTCAGTTTACCTATGCACGTGCATTTAATTTGTCTTAATGCTAAGCTTGTGTCCATGTGCCAGTGGCAGAGAAGTCAGTTTTCAAAAAAATAACCCATCTTGCCTGATAGGCTACATAATGAAAAAATGGGCTAAATAGTAGAATATTTGAGAAAATGAATGTTAATAATACCCAATATTTGGCTCTATGAACAAAAGAAAAGGTTTCATTTGCTGAATGTGAGAAGCATCATGGTACAATGAGGTACAAGCTCATAAGGTAAAAGAACATAGGCAATACTCAGTGTAATGTTACAATGTTACCATTACAGAAAGAACATAGGCAATAGTCAGTGTAATGTTACCATTACAGAAAGAACATAGGCAATAGTCAGTGTAATGTCACCATTACAGAAAGAACATAGGCAATAGTCAGTGTAATGTTACAATGTTACCATTACAGAAAGAACATAGGCAATAGTCAGTGTAATGTTACCATTACAGAAAGAACATAGGCAATAGTCAGTGTAATGTTACCATTACAGAAAGAACATAGGCAATAGTCAGTGTAATGTTACCATTACAGACAGAACATAGGCAATAGTCAGTGTAATGTTACCATTACAGAAAGAACATAGGCAATAGTCAGTGTAATTTTACAATGTTACCATTACAGAAAGAACATAGGCAATAGTCAGTGTAATGTTACCATTACAGAAATAACATAGGCAATAGTCAGTGTAATTTTACCATTACAGAAAGAACATAGGCAATAGTCAGTGTAATGTTACCATGTTACTATTACAGAAAGAACATAGGCAATAGTCAGTGTAATGCTACCATTACAGAAAGAACATAGGCAATAGTCATTGTAATGGTACCATTACAGAAAGAACATCGGCAATAGTCAGTGTAATGTTACCATTACAGAAAGAAGATAGGCAATAGTCAGTGTAATGTTACATTGTTACCATTAAAGAAAGAACATAGGCAATAGTCAGTGTAATGTTACCATTACATAAAGATCATAGGCAATAGTCAGTGTAATTTTACAATGTTACCATTACAGAAAGAACATAGGCAATAGTCAGTGTAATGTTACCATTATAGAAAAAATATAGGAAATAGTCAGTGTAATGTTACAATGTTACCATTACAGAAAGAACATAGGCAATAGTCAGTGTAAAGTTACCATTACAGAAAGAACATAGGCAATAGTCAGTGTAATGTTACAATGTTACCATTACAGAAAGAACATAGGCAATATTCAGTGTAATGTTACAATGTTACCACTACAGAAAGAACATAGGCAATAATTAGTGTAATGTTACAATGTTACCATTACAGAAAGGACATAGGCAATAGTCAGTGTAAAGTTACAATGTTACCATTACAGAAAGAACATAGGCAATAGTCAGTGTAATGTTACCATTACAGAAAGAACATAGGCAATAGTCAGTGTAATGTTACCATTACAGAAAGACCATAGGCAATAGTCAGTGTAATGTTACAATGTTACCATTACAGAAAGAACATAGGCAAAAGTCAGTGTAATGTTACCATTACACAAAGAACATAGGCAATAGTCAGTGTAATGTTACCATTACAGAAAGAACATAGGCAATAGTCAGTGTAATGTTACAATGTTACCATTACAGAAAGAACATAGGCAATATTCAGTGTAATGTTACAATGTTACCACTACAGAAAGAACATAGGCAATAATTAGTGTAATGTTACAATGTTACCATTACAGAAAGAACATAGGCAATAGTCAGTGTAATGTTACAATGTTACCATTACAGAAAGAACATAGGCAATAGTCAGTGTAATGTTACCATTACAGAAAGAACATAGGCAATAGTCAGTGTAATGTTACCATTAAAGAAAGACCATAGGCAATAGTCAGTGTAATGTTACAATGTTACCATTACAGAAAGAACATAGGCAAAAGTCAGTGTAATGTTACCATTACACAAAGAACATAGGCAATAGTCAGTGTAATGTTACCATTACAGAAAGAACATAGGCAATAGTCAGTGTAATGTTACAGTGTTACCATTATAGAAAAAACATAGGCAATAGTTAGTGTAATGTTACAATGTTACCATTACAGAAAGAACATAGGCAATAGTCAGTGTAATGTTACCATTACAGAAAGAACATAGGCAATAGTCAGTGTAATATTACAATGTTACCATTACAGAAAGAACATAGGCAATAGTCAGTGTAATATTACAATGTTACCATTACAGAAAGAACATAGGCAATAGTCAGTGTAATGTTACATTGTTACCATTAAAGAAAGAACATAGGCAATAGTCAGTGTAAAGTTACCATTACAGAAAGAACATAGGCAATAGTCAGTGTAATGTTACAATGTTACCATTACAGAAAGAACATAGGCAATATTCAGTGTAATGTTACAATGTTACCACTACAGAAAGAACATAGGCAATAATTAGTGTAATGTTACAATGTTACCATTACAGAAAGAACATAGGCAATAGTCAGTGTAATGTTACAATGTTACCATTACAGAAAGAACATAGGCAATAGTCAGTGTAATGTTACCATTACAGAAAGAACATAGGCAATAGTCAGTGTAATGTTACCATTAAAGAAAGACCATAGGCAATAGTCAGTGTAATGTTACAATGTTACCATTACAGAAAGAACATAGGCAAAAGTCAGTGTAATGTTACCATTACACAAAGAACATAGGCAATAGTCAGTGTAATGTTACCATTACAGAAAGAACATAGGCAATAGTCAGTGTAATGTTACAGTGTTACCATTATAGAAAAAACATAGGCAATAGTTAGTGTAATGTTACAATGTTACCATTACAGAAAGAACATAGGCAATAGTCAGTGTAATGTTACCATTACAGAAAGAACATAGGCAATAGTCAGTGTAATATTACAATGTTACCATTACAGAAAGAACATAGGCAATAGTCAGTGTAATATTACAATGTTACCATTACAGAAAGAACATAGGCAATAGTCAGTGTAATGTTACCATTACAGAAAGAACATAGGCAATAGTCAGTGTAATATTACAGTGTTACCATTACAGAAAAAACAGGCAATAGTTAGTGTAATGTTACAATGTTACCATTACAGAAATCACATAGGCAATAGTCAGTGTAATGTTACCATTACAGAAAGACCAAAGGCAATAGTAGGTGTAATGTTACCATTACAAAAAGAACATAGGCAATAGTCAGTGTGATGTTACCATTACAGAAAGAACATAGGCAATAGTCAGTGTAATGTTACAATGTTACCATTACAGAAAGAACATAGGCAATAGTCGGTGTAATGTTACAAGGTTACCATTACAGAAAGAACATAGGCAATAGTCAGTGTAATGTTACCATTACAGAAAGAACATAGGCAATAGTCAGTGTCATGTTACCATTACAGAAAGAACATAGGCAATAGTCAGTGTAATGTTTCCTTTACAGAAAGAACATAGGCAATAGTCAGCGTAATGTTACAATGTTACAATTACAGAAAGAACATAGGCAATAGTCAGTATAATGTTACCATTACAGAAAAAACATAGGCAATAGTCAGTGTAATGTTACCATTACAGAAAGAACATAGGCAATAGTCAGTGTAATGTTACCATGACAGAAAGAACATAGGCAATAGTCAGTGTAATGCTACCATTACAGAAAGACCATAGGCAATAGTCAGTGTAATTTTACCATTACAGAAAGAACATAGGCAATAGTCAGTGTAATGTTACCATTACAGAAAGAACATAGGCAATTGTCAGTGTAATTTTACCATTACAGAAAGAACATAGGCAATAGTCAGTGTAATGTTACCATTACAGAAAGAACATAGGCAACTGTCAGTGTAATGTTATCATTACAGAAAGAACACAGGTAATAGTCAGTGTAATGTTACCATTACAGAAGGAAAATAGGCAATAGTCAGTGTAATGTTACCATTTCAGAAAGAACATAGGCAATAGTCAGTGTAATGTTACCATTACAGAAAGAACATAGGCAATAGTCAGTGTAATATTACAATGTTACCATTACAGAAAGAACATAGGCAATAGTCATTGTAATGTTACCATTACGGAAAGAACATAGGCAATGGTCAGTGTAATGTTACCATTACAGAAAGAACATAGGCAATAATTAGTGTAATGTTACAATGTTACCATTACAGAAAGAACATAAGCAATAGTCAGTCTAATGTTACAATGTTACCATTACAGAAAAAACATAGGCAATAGTTAGTGTAATGTTACAATGTTACCATTACAGAAAGAACATAGGCAATAGTAAGTGTAATGTTACCATTACAGAAAGAACATAGGCAATGGTCAGTGTAATGTTACCATTACAGAAAGAACATAGGCAATAGTCAGTGTAATGTTACCATTACAGAACAAACATAAGCAATAGTCAGTGTAATGTTACCATTACAGAAAGAACATAGGCAATAGTCAGTGTAATGTTACCATTACAGAAAGAACACAGGTAATAGTCAGTGTAATGTTACCATTACAGAAAGAACATAAGCAATAGTCAGTGTAATGTTACAATATTACCATTACAGAAAGAACATAGGTAATAGTCAGTGTAATGTTACCATTACAGAAAGAACATAGGCAATAGTCAGTGTAATCTTACCATTACAGAAAGAACATAGGCAATAGTCAGTGTAATGTTACCATTACAGAAAGACCATAGGCAATAGTCAGTGTAATGTTACAATGTTACCATTACAGAAAGAACATAGGCAATAGTCAGTGTAATGTTACAATGTTACCATTACAAAAAGAACATAGGCAATAGTCAGTGTAATGCTACCATTACAGAAAGAATATAGGCAATAGTCAGTGTAATGTTACCATTACAGAATGAACATAGGCAATAGTCAGTGTAATATTACAATGTTACCATTGCAGAAAGAACATAGGCAATAGTCAGTGTAATTTTACCATTACAGAAAGAACATAGGCAATAGTCAGTGTAATGTTACCATTACAAAAAGAACATAGGCAATAGTCAGTGTAATGTTACCATTACAGAAACAACATCGGCAATAGTCAGTCCAATGTTACAATGTTACCATTACAGAAAGAACATAGGCAATAGTCAGTGTAATTTTACCATTACAAAAAGAACATAGGCAATAGTCAGTGTAATGTTACAAGGTTACCATTACAAAAAAAATATATGCAATAGTCAGTGTAATGTTACCATTACAGAAAGACCATAGGCAATAGTCAGTGTAATGTTACAATGTTACCATTACAGAAAGAAAATAGGCAATAGTCAGTGTAATGTTACCATTACAGCAAGAACATAGGCAATAGTCAGTGTAATGTTAGCATTACAGAAAGAACTCAGGCAATAGTCAGTGTAATTTTACCATTACTGAAAGAACATAGGCAATAGTCAGTGTAATGTTACCATTACAGAAAGAACATAGGCAATAGTCAGTGTAATGTTACCATTACAGAAAGAACATAGGCAATAGTCAGTGTCATGTTACCAATACAGAAAGAACATAGGCAATAGTCAGTGTAATGTTTCCTTTACAGAAAGACCATAGGCAATAGTCAGCGTAATGTTACAATGTTACCATTACAGAAAGAACATAGGCAATAGTCAGTATAATGATACCATTACAGAAAAAACATAGGCAATAGTCAGTGTAATGTTACCATTACAGAAAGAACATAGGCAATAGTCACTGTAATGCTACTGTTACAGAAAGAACATAGGCAATAGTCAGTGTAATGTTACCATTACAGAAACAACATAGGCAATAGTCAGTGTAATTTTTACCATTAAAGAAAGAACATAGGCAATAGTCAGTGTAATGTTACCATTACAAAAAGAACATCGGCAATAGTCAGTGTAATGTTACCATTACAGAAAGAACATAGGCAACTGTCAGTGTAATGTTATCATTACAGAAAGAACACAGGTAATAGTCAGTGTAATGTTACCATTACAGAAGGAACATAGGCAATAGTCAGTGTAATGTTACCATTACAGAAAGAACATAGGCAATAGTCAGTCTAATGTTACCATTACAGAAAGAACATAGGCAATAGTCAGTGTAATATTACAATGTTACCATTACAGAAAGAACATAGGCAATAGTCAGTGTAATGTTACCATTACAGAAAGAACATATGCAATAGTCAGTGTAATGTTACCATTACATAAAGAACATAGGCAATGGTCAGTGTAATGTTACAATTACAGAAAGAACATAGGCAATAATTAGTGTAATGTTACAATGTTACCATTACAGAAAGAACATAAGCAATAGTCAGTGTAATGTTACAATGTTACCATTACAGAAAGAACATAGGCAATAGTCAGTGTAACAGAAAGAACATAGGCAATAGTCAGTGTAATGTTACAATGTTACCATTACAGAAAGAACATAGGCAAAAGTCAGTGTAATGTTACCAATTCAGAAAGAACATAGGCAATAGTCAGTGTAATGTTACCATTACAGAAAGAACATAGGCAATAGTCAGTGTAATGTTACAGTGTTACCATTACAGAAAAAACATAGGCAATAGTTAGTGTAATGTTACAATGTTACCATTACAGAAAGAACATAGGCAATAGTCAGTGTAATGTTACCATTACAGAAAGAACATAGGCAATGGTCAGTGTAATGTTACCATTACAGAAAGAACATAGGCAATAGTCAGTGTAATGTTACCATTACAGAACAAACATAAGCAATAGTCAGTGTAATGTTACAATGTTACCATTACAGAAAGAACATAGGCAATAGTCAGTGTAATGTTACCATTACAGAAAGGACACAGGTAATAGTCAGTGCAATGTTACCATTACAGAAAGAACATAGGCAATAGTCAGTGTAATGTTACCATTACAGAAAGAACATAGGCAATGGTCTGTGTAATGTTACCATTACAGAAAGAACATAGGCAATAGTCAGTGTAATGTTACAATATTACCATTACAGAAAGAACATAGGTAATAGTCAGTGTAATGTTACCATTACAGAAAGAACATAGGCAATAGTCAGTGTAATGTTACCATTACAGAAAGAACATAGGCAATAGTCAGTGTAATGTTACCATTACAGAAAGACCATAAGCAATAGTCAGTGTAATGTTACATTGTTACCATTACAGAAAGAACATAGGCAATAGTCAGTGTAATGTTACAATGTTACCATTACAAAAAGAACATAGGCAATAGTCAGTGTAATGTTACAATGTTACCATTACAGAAAGAACATAGGCAATAGTCAGTGTAATGTTACAATGTTACCATTACAAAAAGAACATAGGCAATAGTCAGTGTAATGCTACCATTACAGAAAGAATATAGGCAGTAGTCAGTGTAATGTTACCATTACAGAATGAACATAGGCAATAGTCAGTGTAATGTTACAATGTTACCATTGCAGAAAGAACATAGGCAATAGTCAGTGTAATTTTACCATTACAGAAAGAACATAGGCAATAGTCAGTGTAATTTTACCATTACAAAAAGAACATAGGTAATAGTCAGTGTAATGTTACAAGGTTACTATTACAAAAAGAATATAGGCAATAGTCAGTGTAATGTTACCATTACAGAAAGACCATAGGCAATAGTCAGTGTAATGTTACAATGTTACCATTACAGAAAGAAAATAGGCAATAGTCAGTGTAATGTTACCATTACAGCAAGAACATAGGCAATAGTCAGTGTAATGTTAGCATTACAGAAAGAACTTAGGCAATAGTCAATGTAATGTAACCATTACAGAAAGAACATATGCAATAGTCAGTGTAATGTTACAATGTTACCATTACAGAAAGAACATAGGCAATAGTCGGTGTAATGTTACAATGTTACCATTACAGAAAGAACATAGGCAATAGTCAGTGTAATGTTACCATTACAGAAAGAACATAGGCAATAGTCAGTGTAATGTTACCATTACAGAAAGAACATAGGCAATAGTCAGTGTCATGTTACCATTACAGAAAGAACATAGGCAATAGTCGGTGTAATGTTACAATGTTACCATTACAGAAAGAACATAGGCAATAGTCAGTGTAATGTTACCATTACAGAAAGAACATAGGCAATAGTCAGTGTCATGTTACCATTACAGAAAGAACATAGGCAATAGTCAGTGTAATGTTTCCTTTACAGAAAGACCATAGGCAATAGTCAGCGTAATGTTACAATGTTACCATTACAGAAAGAACATAGGCAATAGTCAGTGTAATGTTACCATTACAGAAAAAACATAGGCAATAGTCAGTGTAATGTTACCATTACAGAAAGAACATAGGCAATAGTCAGTGTAATGTTACCATTACAGAAAGAACATAGGCAATAGTCACTGTAATGCTACCGTTACAGAAAGAACATAGGCAATAGTCAGTGTAATGTTACCATTACAGAAACAACATAGACAATAGTCAGTGTAATTTTTAGCATTAAAGAAAGAACATAGGAAATAGTCAGTGTAATGTTACCATTAGAAAAAGAACATAGGCAATTGTCAGAGAAATTTTACCATTACAGAAAGAACATAGGCAATAGTCAGGGTAATGTTACCATTGCAGAAAGAACATCGGCAATAGTCAGTGTAATGTTACCATTACAGAAAGAACATAGGCAACTGTCAGTGTAATGTTATCATTACAGAAAGAACACAGGTAATATTCAGTGTAATGTTACCGTTACAGAAGGAACATAGGCAATAGTCAGTGTAATGTTACCATTACAGAAAGAACATAGGCAATAGTCAGTCTGATGTTACCATTACAGAAAGAACATAGGCAATAGTCAGTGTAATATTACATTGTTACCATTACAGAAAGAACATAGGCAATAGTCAGTGTAATGTTACCATTACAGAAAGAACATAGGCAATGGTCAGTGTAATGTTACCATTACAGAAAGAACATTGGCAATAATTAGTGTAATGTTACAATGTTACCATTACAGAAAGAACATAGGCAATAGTCAGTGTAATGTTACAATGTTACAATTACAGAAAGAACATAGGCAATAGTCAGTGTAATGTTACCATTACAGAAAGAACATAGGCAATAGTTAGTGTAATGTTACAATGTTACCATTACAGAAAGAAAATAGGCAATAGTCTGTCTAATGTTACCATTACAGAAAGAACATAGGCAATTGTGAGTGTAATGTTACAATGTTACCATTACAAAAAGAACATAGGCAATACTCAGTGTATTGTTACCATTACAGAAAGAACATAGGCAATAGTCAGTGTAATGTTACCATTACAGAAAGAATATAGGCAATAGTCAGTGTAATGTTACCATTACAGAACGAACATAGGCAATAGTCAGTGTAATGTTACAATGTTACCATTACAGAAAGAACATAGGCAATAGTCAGTGTAATGTTACAATGTTACCATTGCAGAAAGAACATAGGCAATAGTCAGTGTAATTTTACCATTACAGAAAGAACATAGGCAATAGTCAGTGGAATGTTACCATTACAAAAAGAACATAGGCAATAGTCAGTGTAATGTTACCATTACAGAAACAACATTGGCAACAGTCATTGTAATGCTACAATGTTACCTTTACAGAAAGAACATAGGCAATAGCCAGTATAATGTTACCATTACAGAAAGAACATAGGCAATAGTCAGTGTAATGTTAAAATTACAGAAAGAACATAGGCAATAGTCAGTGTAATGTTACCATTACAGAAAGAACATAGGCAATAGTCAGTGTAATGTTACCATTACAGAAATAACATAGGCAATAGTCAGTGTAATGTTACAAGGTTTCCATTACAAAAAGAATATACGCAATAGTCAGTGTAATGTTACCATTACAGAAAGAAAATAGGCAATAGTCAGTGTAATGTTACAATTACAGCAAAAACATAAGCAATAGTCTGTGTAATGAGTAATGAACAGTCCAATGAGTGCGATAAGCAGGGCAAATACCTCCCTTATAGTTAGCAAAACAGTTAAAATAATCGTAGAAACAAGGGTAGGTAAACCAAATACTGACGTCTTTTTTGCAACAGAATCAAGCATATATCAAACCTCCAATATATATTAGAGACCAAAAACGACTCCAAATTTCCAAACTCCGGTTTATTTCTTGAACAGACAATAAAATGCAGGTAAGCGCTTTCACCGATATGGCTTCTTCAGACCCATGTGTAATGTTACCATTACAGAAAGAACATAGGCAATAGTCAGTGTAATTTTACCATTACAGAAAGAACATAGGCAATAGTCAGAGTAATGTTACCGTTACAGAAAGAACATAGGCAATAGTGTAATTTACCCATTACAGAAAGAACATAGGCAATAGTCAGTGTAATGTTACCATTACAGAAATAACATAGGCAATAGTCTGTGTAATGTTACCATTACAGAAAGAACATAGGCAATAGTCTGTTTAATGTTACCATTACAGAAACAACATAGGCAATAGTCAGTGTAATTTTACCATTACAAAAAGAACATAGGCAATTGTCAGTGTAATTTTACCATTACAGAAAGAACATTTGCAATAGTCAGTGTAATGTTACCACTGCAGAAAGAACATCGGCAATAGTCAGTGTAGTGTTACCATTACAGAAAGAACATAGGCAACTGTCAGTGTAATGTTACCATTACAGAAAGAACACAGGTAGTAGCCAGTGTAATGTTACCATTACAGAAGGAACATAGGCAATAGTCAGTGTAATGTTACCATTACAGAAGGAACATTGGCAATAGTCAGTGTAATTTTACCATTACAGAAAGAACATAGGCAATAGTCAGTGTAATGTTACAATGTTACCTGAAAGAACATAGGCAATAGTCAGTGTAATGTTACCAATACAGAAAGAGCATAGGCAATAGTCAGTGTAATGTTACCATTACAGAAAGAACATAGGCAATAGTCAGTGTAATGTTACCATTACAGAAAGAACATAGGCAATAGTCAGTGTAATTTTACAATGTTACCATTACAGAAAGAACATAGGCAATAGTCAGTGTAATGTTACCATTATAGAAAGAACATAGGCAATAGTCAGTGTAATGTTACCATTACAGAACGAACATAGGCAATAGTCAGTGTAATGTTACAATGTTACCATTACAGAAAGAACATAGGCAATAGTCAGTGTAATTTTACCATTACAGAAAGAAGATAGGCAATAGTCAGTGCAATGTTACATTGTTACCATTACAGAAATAACATAGGCAATAGTCAGTGTAATGTTACCATTACAGAAAGAATATAGGCAATAGTCAGTGTAATGTTACCATTACAGAAAGAACATATGCAATAGTCAGTGTACTTTTACCATTACAGAAAGAACTTAGGCAATAGTCAGTGTAATTTTACCATTACAGAAAGAACTTAAGCAATAGTCAGTGTAATTTTACCATTGCAGAAATAACATAGGCAATAGTCAGTGTCATTTTACCATTACAGAAAGAACATAGGCAATTGTCAGTGTAATGTTACCATTACAGAAAGAACATAGGCAATAGTCAGTGTAATGTTACCATTACAAAAAGAACATAGGCAATAGTCAGTGTAATGTTACCATTACAGAAAGAGCATAGGCAACAGTCAGTGTAATGTTTCTATTACAGAAAGAACATAGGCAATAGTCAGTGTAATTTTACCATTACAGTATACAGAGAGGAAAACAAATGGTTTACTATCAAAATTATGAGTACAGGTTAGATGAAAACGTAAATGTGAAATAACAGCCGGATGATTCCCATTTCATCTAACCTGCACAAGTGTTTGTGCAGTTTTGCATTCGCACACCTGTCATCGGCATTCTGATAACAGATCATGGTACCGTGGGGATCGAGGAATTACCCTTTTGCCCACTGTAGTACAATCTCGGACAAGAAATATATTATTTGCAGGGGTTGTGCAGGCACAGCCCCCATATGGGAGGTGCAGGGGGGCTTGCCTCCCTGCAAAAATTGGCATTTCTGTGTTGTGCAGTACATATGTACTGCTTATAAATTCTACTTCCATTGGTGTTCAGTAAGCTGCAGGGGAAGGCATATGTCTAATAATGCTGAATCTTTGAATTTATCATTATATTCGACATCGTCCCTGTTTTCCTGTGCTGATTTTCGTTGATGTGATTTGCGCAAATGACTGGATTTTATTCTGGTGTTCACAATTTTGATAGTAAACTGAAAAAAATATGCAGGGTTAACAGTTCGTACTCTACCCAGCTTGAGTGAAGATTTACAGAAACAAGTTGAGACTGTGTATGGCATTTTTTTCATGTTGCTTCTGGAAGAGCAGGGTTGGTATTCTAACTATGCCTTAAAGCACAAAAACTTGCCTGGCTCAACACATTTCAGAAACCAAAGAATTAAGCAAGACTTGAACAATGACTTTTGGAATAATGTGCAGGTTTTCCATATATCACACATACATCAAAACTTGGACTTAAAGACTCTAAAAGCAATGGATTTAGGTAATGGAGTAACCACTGAAGCAAGTACATTTCATAGGTTCATAGGTTCATAGGTTTATACTAGGCTATCTGCCCTAAGGCATTTATAAGCCTAGCCCAAATTTTTGTTTCTTACGCCACCCCTTATATGAAAAAATAATGTGCCCATTAGTTTGTTGTGCCTCTGTCCAGCAGTGACACAGAGATGATTCCCGGGGTAAACCTACGATCTCCCATCCACAGGTCTAGATTTCTCTTGAACAGAGTCAGCGAGGTGCTCTGCCTCACATGGACCTGGATTTTATTCCACAGCATAGGGAGTCTCTGAGTGATAAATCTATCCCTCCAGCATGTCCTATTTATATCCGTGCTAAGGTTTAAGTCACTTGCTCTAGTGGTTTTGGTGGATTTGGATTTTTGAGGTGGAGCATGTCCATTAATTCCGGGTTGGACATGGCCTTGTATGTCAGGCACATGTCACCTCTGAGCAGATGGTATGCGACTGAATAGAGCTGGAGTTTCTTCAATCTGGCAGCATATGACAGATTTTGGAGTCCCTTTATCCTTTTGGTGAGGAACTTTTGGGGTCTCTCCAATTGCTGCAGGTGTCGGGTGAGATATATCCCGAATGGGGCATTGTACTCGATCATTGGTCTGATAAGTGAAGAGTACAGGGGAACAATGACCTCACTAGATCTGGATGTGAATCCCTTCATGATGATTTCCTGCATATAAAGCTGTTAAACCTGTTTAAAATGGCACAAACTAGCCACGTTACTGGAAATATTGGCTAATAGTAGCTTTAAAAACATAAAGGTCATCACTTTAAAAATGACCAAGGTACAAAATATTGGTAGCACCTCATAGACAGATTAAATTTCAAACCTATTCCAGGGGTGGGGGTGGGACAGTTTTAAAATACCTTCTAGTAGCTGTATTAATTCTAACAGCATTAACTATTATAGTTTCACTTTGCAAATTGTGCATTGCAAAAATTCTAGTGGAAGGTGGCGTAAAGCCCATGTATTCAAAACAAATTACAGTAGATAGTAATACAGATACGATACATTTGTAAAGTAGCTACAAAAATGGTCCCTGTAAAACTTTGATCAGGGACCTCAGGAGGAGCTGTTAGATTGAGGGTATTCTTAGTGAATTTACTATAGTACATTAAGGTAGAATAATAGGCCTGAAAATATAGAGTCAGGCTTGTGTTAATTTCTCAATGGACAGATATGTGTATGGAATGCTAAATAATGAGACAGTTAGGTCATGGCAGGCACCTGCAAGACAAGGCAAGGCCTGAGAACCAAGGTTAAGGGGAGTGGATACGGTTCTCAGAGGAAAGTTACTGGACTTTAGTAATACAAGGTATGACAGGAAAGTCAGTTGATATCTGATACAAAACATATTCAGATATATGTTCTTAAACTACTTTTGTGCTTTCAGGTATTTGATATATTATGCTGCTATAAACAATTTAATTATGCTACTGTGACATTTATATTTGCTATATACTACTCAGTGCAATACACTATTTTTAAGCAATCCATGGCAACAGAACTCTGATTTCCTACACTGCCCATCCAAGTAGGCTGCATCCCTATTGGTGTAAAGCCTCAATTATAATTTCATTTTATCTGTGATAAAAATTGTCTCCCCTACTTTGGTTTGACATCTTGAAGACAGTGTGATATCCATGTTACACTTTATATGTGGGTTCACATATTAACATGATAATGTTATAAAGATATGTCAATTGACTTGCTTTCCTTTCCTCTCCTTTCTGGTGCAAAGGTATGCAAAATAATCATTTTAATATATATTACTGTTGTGTGTAAAAGAACACAATGGATATGAAAACAACATCTGAATAGGTAATACATATAACAACACCATCACATGTAACAATCCATTACATCATCTGTAAAGGTCATATGTAGGATTTGAACCCATTGCTGTGGAAATTACAGCAAGTTAAGGCAGGGCCGGCCTTAGCTGAAACGGCGCCCTAGGCGAAGTACTTATCTGGTGCCCCCTTAAGCCCCACCCACACCATACTCAAGGAACACCCCTATTTGAGCCACGCCCACAGATGGTTGAAAGTATCAGGATTGTCAGAGGACAGCTCAGGAACGGATCAGTTCTTTGGCATTAGTATTAAATGCCAAATAAGTTTACAGAAACAATCATATGACCAAATAAGCCAATTTTCCAAAAAGTGATATGCTTACTTATTAGATGTGGCTAGTGTATACAGCCCCTGGTACTTAGTTTGCTTGTGATGCACGTGAAGCTACAGTTCAAGAAACTGCTAATTTTTTATAGTGCCCCCTCCCCATAAAAACGTCTGCAGCTCTTAGTAGCTTAGTACCAACATTGTCTATTCTACTCTACAACTCTGTTCCTCAAATGACAGGAATAAAAATAAAATTACTGGATGTCAAGACTCATCAATAGCAAAACTAACAATTCAAATGCCTGGTATAGTTTTATGCAGATGCCAGAGAAACAAGAACACTACAAAGAATTATGTTCAGGTCTCCAATCATCTCTCTCCTATTGTGTGTTCAAGAGATGGATGGCATTACATTCACCTTGACAGCGAAACCCAGCAGGTGAATCATGGCATCCATGTCAAAAACACAATGTTGAGTTATGAATGGAGACCTGATCATATTCTTTGTAGTGCAGGGAACTTCATCTGCTACTAGCACTAGCAAAAAAGAAAAAAAAGCGCAAAGTATGTACACAGCTTTCAAAGCTATAAAGTCCTTAGAGAACGTTGTCAAAAAAGACAGAGTAACATTTCTTATGTTACAGCCTGGGACAATTTAATGGCACAGACTGCAGGAAAAAAGCTGTTTTAATTATGCCACTCATTTGCTGGCCATTAGTGCAAGGTTTTACTGCCTAGCTTGATAACGGATTATAACAGCTTAAGCAGTGGTGTTTAGCAATTAAGATCAGGGTCTTGGGCTATAGAAATGCTTGTGTTTTTTTTTCTCCACAATATCAAGAGTGCAATCACTGCACTCCATGCACTACACTATTTTTCTGCTAGGTTTGAAATTAAAGCAGAGATTACTACCAGCCATCTTGAGACAGCCATGATTTCCAATTTATACTTAATTCACCTAGATTACTAGATCATATTGTATAATTTACTCAGTTTCTTGTCAAGGGTTTTTAACTTTTGTTATCTGCTGAAAATGTACCGTCAGTAGCTGCAGATGGAGTTTTGAGGTTCAGTATTTTATCTGGTTGATTCTTTAACACTATTTAATAAATCAGTTCTACAATACAATGTTCCTTTCCAAATGAATGGAAAAACACAGTGCTAAATACCGCTATTTAAGAAGTCAGAATAGGGACTAATAACAGATCAAATGTAGCTCTTACATTAAACATTTTTGAGAATCTTGTGACACCTCAATTGGTTACATAGAAAACACAATACATTTGGGACACTTCAGCATGGGTTATATAAACAACATTCAACTTAACCTCTAAACTGGTTTTATTAGAGTGGTATTAAAGTGGGTATATTAAGCCTCCAACAGATCTAATAAAAGCTATGGCCTGTTTACAGACATGATTTTAGTGCCATCATCTACCACCTCTCATGGCTAGGACTGGGGTGGGAGGTACTGTAATGGTGTTCGTCTTACTTACCAAACAGGTCATGTGGTACAAAGATGGAGGCTATCTTCTCAGGTCTTGTTCCATCATACAGGATGGGGGGGGGGCCTCTTATTAAGATTCTTTGCTAGTTACTATGAACACCTTGAAAATGAAAGGAAAAAAAGAAAGTACAGAGTAGCTGAAGGGTAGAAAATGTACCCACTGGCTCCCATTTTAGTGAATAAAAACATATAAAATGAACCAGTGTCGAACAACCTAGGGCAGTGGTTGGTGACAATTTAGTCTGGATCATTACAAACAAGGGAACTGTGTTTGGGTTCCTGAGGGACTGTACTACAAATAAGCAGAGGCGATGTACAAATTAAACAGATAAGTCATTACACTGCCACATAACACTGTGGAATATTCCAAAGAAGCTGAAATGAGCAGAAATCATCTGCCCCATAAAAATACAGGAACACTTAAGTGTAGCAGCAGCTTTTTACCTTTTAATCAGCACTTACCCTTCTTGCAATTATTAACCCTCAAACCCACAGTCAACAAAATATTTTCACATAAACTGACAAGAGGTGAACATACTCTTTGGCAGGACATTGCATCCTGAGACTAACAGTTTAGTTTAAAAAAGAAAAGTACATTGTTATCTTAATCCTAGTTGGACTACATTTCCAGCTACTAGTGCCTGCTCTCTACAGTTTATGAGCCTTAGTCAGAGTGGCATAGCCACAGATCATGTTACTGTAAAGCCCATACAGTGGAGCATTTGTACAAAATGAACTTTTTCCTCGACTGTTTCCAACTCGGGCTGGGGATCTATGGTAACCAAAATTAAGTGGAATGCAGGAACATTAACAGCAAATAAAACACAGCTCATTTAACTCACTGTATCCAGTCTGGGATAGTCATCTCTGCTCATATACAGGATTATAGTGGGTTCCTAGACAGCCAAGGTCTCTAATGCAAAGACTTGATTTGTAAGAGGCTACTAATTTCATGAATATTTTCCAAGCCATCACTTATGTCCCCAGTATTTCCATGTCTCCAAAATGGACACAATAAAACATGTTAGCAACTTTTTTGTTATACTTCAGGACATCAGTACTTCAAAGAGACATTATCAGCTCTGTTTTCAAACTGTGACAAACCACATGTAACAATGTTGTAATGTCATACGTAAATGAAATGTGTTCTAGCCATACTTGCAAAAAGCAAATTTATGCATGAATGCTCATAATGAAAACAAACAACATTCCAAAGACTTTGTAGGATGAAAGAAAGAAAGATGAGTAATTGAGTGCCAGAAGTACCTATTAACAATACAAGGTGAGTAATGTAACCTACGCACTAGTTCTTACTAATCCCATTCAAAATCTTACCAAGGCATACAAAACATGTTATAAATCTAGTAATGGAGTAATTCACCAAGCACTTTGTTTTTTTAATCAGGCTCACGCAGTCACTAGACTGAATGGGTTCAGGGCACTAAAAGAAATGCAGTGCCACTTACTGGACCAATACAGCCAGCATTAATACCTGATAAAAGTCCTTATTTATTGAGCTAATAAGCAATTAAAGTATCTGCAGTGTTTTAAAACTCACACATGGAAATCAAAAAACAAATATTTTTTCTCCCACTGACTCAGACATTTAAGAAATACCGAAGTGAGAAAAAAAATTTAAATGCACAGATTAGATGCTCAACCATACAACAAGCCTCAAAAGACAGTATGGTTTGTATGTCTCTCTGTTGCTAAAAATCACAGACACCAGAGCTCAAGACCAATAATAAAAACAGCTGAGCTCTTCCTCAAACAACACACTTTAAACCAATGTAAACTTGAGTGAGAAGAAAAGAGACGGGCTTGTTCAAGCATCTTAGTAAGCACAATGCTGTCTTACAATAAATCACAACAAACAGAAATGCACGGGCAGTTGTTTTGCTATAATTCATTAGCGTGTCGACTAGATGAAATCATTGCTAAAATGTACATTAGGCAACCAGCTCCGCAGAACAGAGGGATAAAATCCTCAGCACAGCCCCAGCAACCGTTGAACTAGCTAAACCCAGGTGCTGAAAGAAGTCACCTAGACTGATGTTAGTGTCTAAAGGTGGACTTACTCTTCTTAAGGGGCAAGAAGTTATGCAAAGAAAGGTAGCTGGATAGTCTTGTGTGATAGTGGAAGCATAAACGTACCACTAGGCTGCTAATGCATTACACACATTAGCCGGGGGGGGGGGGGGACAAGTTAAGATCTATGCAAATTGAGCAGTATCCTACCTTCACCTAGAATGATGCCACAATACAGTGATAAGATGATCAGCTTTAATAATTGGCTTAAATTCTGGTGTCATTCAAAGGGGATCCAATGTCTGTCTGCCTGGCACCTGTCACCCCTAGGCTTCGGATATTGGCAAAGGCTCTTGCCACCCCATAGTGCCTTTTTAGGCAAGGCTCAAATTCTAAACCTACCACCCTAGAACACAAAAAGTAAAAAACTAAGGGTAATGCTGCTCAATGCCAGAAGTCTCAATCTCAAGATGAGGCCCTTCTCAGTATGGAGAACATCGATGTCTGTGCTGTGACAGAAACCTGGTTCAAGGCTCCTGAGAGCACCCCAGCACTAGCAGGTTTCACCTCCTATCATGTTCCGCCCCAAAATCTGGACAACACCAAGAAAGGAGGGGTGTCCATATTCATAAAGGACACCCACACCTCAAGGTTGGTGCGATGCATCGGAGACCATCCAGGTGCAATTATCCATAGGCAAGACTGCTCTGCAATTTGTAGCATGTTACAGGCCACCCTCTCAAACTCAGGAACCTCACATGGCCTTCCTGAAAACAATGGAGGGATAAATGTATCTCCAAACACCATCATACTAGGTGACTTCAACTACCCTAATATAGACTGGGAACACTACTCAAGCCCAAACACTCTAGCCCAAAGGTTCCTGGAGTTCATAAACTCGAATGCCATGGAACAACTAGTCACCATCCCCACAAGAGGAGAAAACATACTTGATCTCATCATCACGAACATGGGATCACAATATTCAACACCGAAGTATACCCCTCACTGGTGAGATCAGATCATAAACTAATCTCGCTGGAGGTCCTCATCCCGCCCCCACCTGAAACAAAAAAGACCACAGTGAAAAACTTCTCAAAAGCCGACTTCACACTTCTAAAAACTAGTGTGGTCTCCTTTAAGGCCCCTGAGCCAGTGGTAAACATTACTCAAACCGCTGAATCACTTACAAATGCCTTCTACCAGCACCTACAGGACTGCATGGATCAGGCAATCCCAAACAAAACTAAGACTCTTTGTACCAAAGGCAAGCGTCCAGTCTGGTGGACCCCAGCCATAAACAAGCTCTACAACAAAAGGAGGAAGCTACTACAAGATAGAGCAAAATCCTTGAAAGGTAAGACACCTTTGATCATTATAAGTAAAAACTAAGAGCTCTCATAAAATCATCCAAGGCAAATTTTGAGAGAAAACCACGCCAAGGATTCAAAAGACAATCATAAGGCCTTCTTTAGCTATGTTAGAAACCTAGGAGGAAACTCCCAGATATGCTCAGAATTAGTTCAAATGAAGATTACTGAACCTACACACATTGCCAACATACTGGCTGACAGGTTCAGTGCAAACTTCTCCCTCCCCAAAGGAGAGATATCTATACCAGAGGATTGTAGCCCCCAAACATCTCCAACGCCCAGGTGAGAACTGCTCTCCAAAGCAAAAACACAGCATCCATGGGACGGATGGTGTCCCCGGCTGTGTGCTCCATGAACTCAATGAGGAATTAAACCCGCAGTTAGGACAGCTGTTTAATCTTAGCCTCACCTCAGGATCGTGCCATACCCAAGGAGTGGCCCTGGCGACTGTGGTCCCACTTCACAAGGCGGTGCCTCCACCGACCCTGGAAATTACCTTCCCATTAGCTTGACAAGCCTTATCTGCAAAGCCATGGAGAGGATCATAATGGAACTCATAAATAAAGACATAGGGAACTTGCAGACTTTGGATCCAACCCAGTTTGGCTTTGTCAAAGGCAGATCATGCCTTTTAAACTTGGTTGACTTTTTCGAGACAGTCACCAAGGCCATTGATGAGGAAAGGCAGTCCATACAGCCTACCTTGACCTGGCAAAGGCCTTGACACAATACCCCATTCAGGTATCATCAAAAACTCATCAGCTTGAATGTAAACCCATACATCACAAGATGGGTTGCAAACTGGCTAAGTGACAGAACCCACAGGGTCAGAGTTGCTGGAGCCATGTCAGACTCAAAGCCTGTCACAAGTGGTGTCCCACAGGGCTCAGTCCTGGGTCCACTCTTGTTCGGCATCTACTTTTCTGAAGTACAAGCAAACACAGGAGGGTTATGGCTGACAAAGTTTGCAGATGACTGCAAACTGGGCCATAGTCGAAAACACATCTGACACAGATATCCTTCAGAAGGGCCTCACAGAAACGGATAACTGGTGCCAGAGCCATGGCCTAAAGTTAAATGCCAAGAAATGCATAGTCATACCCTTCGGGAAAAACAAGGTTACTCCTAGCTACCATATAGGTGGCAATCCACTGAGCACAGAAGAAGTCATCAGGGATCTGGGGACCCAGGTTGACAGTAGCCTGTTTGACACTCATGTTGCTAAAGTAGTTAGGAAAACCTTCTACATTGCCCACCTGATCATGAAGGGATTCACATCTAGATCAAGGGAGGTCATCGCCCCACTGTACTCATCACTCATTAGACCTATGATTGAGTACAATGCCCCATTCGGAATGTATCTGACCAGACACCTGCAGCAGCTGGAAAGGCTCCAAAAGTTCCTCACCAAAAGGATAAAGGGTCTCAAAAATATGTCTTATGCTGCCCGACTGAAAGAACTCCAGCTCTATTCAGTCTCATGCTCAGAGGTGACCTGTGCCTGACATATAAGGCCATGTCAAACCCTGATTTGATGAATATGCTTCACCTCAAAAATCTAGATCCCTCAGAACCACAAGGGCGGAGACTTAAACCTTGACACGGTTATTAATAGAACATGCTGGAGGGACAGATTCATCACCCAGAGACTCCCTATGCTGTGGAACAAAATCCCGGTACATGTGAGGCAGAGCACCTCGCTGGCCTTGTTCAAGAGGAATCTTGACCAATGGATGGGGATATATACCCCAGGGATTACTTCAGTGTCACTGCTTGACAGAGGCACAGCAAAATAATAGGCATAGTTTTATTCAAACTAAAGGGGTGGCGAAAGCCAAATAACTATGGGCTAGGCTTATAAATGCCCTTGGGCAGATAGCCTAGTATGAACCTATGAACCTATGAACCTAATTCTCACCGGATGCAGCTATAATCTACAACTTTTGCATCATCCGTATGGTGTTTCAGGTGATTTAAGGACAGCAGAAACTAGCAAAACATACATCACATTTCACAAATATAAATCCCCGGCGGACCCCATCCCTCACTTACCTCCTAGCCGCCGGTGTAAAAGTTGGAATTAAAACTCCAAAACACTCCATTTGTTTCGTAGTAGCCCACGTGGAAGAAATCAATGAACCAGGCAAATAAAATGACGCTAACTCACGTCCACAGATTCCAAGAAATGCGATCGCCGATAGCCAATAGCTGCACCCGCCTCTCTAGCACATCAATAAAGGAAGGAATGAGAGGCGGGAGTTAGCTGTTTACATATGCTCAATGGATCAGTGGCCGTGATGTCAGTGGTGCAAAATCATCACTGATAGGTTGAATAATGCTCCATAAGAGCGGCCACTCACATCAAGCCTATACATCATGCAGGGGGAGGGAATGAGTGAGAACATCGCTTAGGGCGGGGGCTGTGCTACTGTGGATAGAAAAAAAAAGAACAAGTTCGTGCTTGAACTGGGGGAGGGTGCAATTGCCTAGCCTCTATGGGCGCCCGGCAGTGAAATTTGAAAAGAAATGTTGTTGTTGTTGTCTTTCGGCTTTCCAGGTTAGGGGTCGTTTCACAGTAGAACTCCGATCCGCTATGATAACAAAAATGTATACAACTGCGCCCTTTTGAGGCCGGCCTGTACAGTGCCCTAGGCGGTCACCTAGTTCGCCTATGCCTAAGGCCAGCCCTGAGTTAAGGACAACCATACAACCATTGTGCCTCACATTCATTACAGCAACAATGGGGTTTCATTAGGGCAACTTGGCCATTTTTAAAACCAATGATATTGATAATATGCTTAATATTTTAGGATATAGCCCACACCTTGTGCACAAAGTTGACAGAAACATTAAGGCTATACTACAACACGATGATAGTATTTTTTTTTTGAATTCTAACACAATCAAGGAAATGGAACAACAAAATGTGAGAAATGTCATATGTGTCAATTTATTTTAGAAAAAAAACAGATATCTTGGAGATCTTTAATTCTACTAAGGTTAAATTTGTGAGAGGCAACTGTGATACCAAAGGCATCATCTATTTAGCCATCTGCCAAACTTGTATGGCATATTGTAGGCAAAATGGAATGCAAGCTGGGGTGAAGGATTTATGAACATCTTTATGACAGCAGGAAGGAGAACATGAGCAATGCCCTTTACAGACATTCTTGCCTTCATATGAATTTTTCAAAGTTTACATTTGGTATTTTGGAAAACATTCCCCCTGACATTAGATGGGGTCAATGGGTGAAAAAAAATAGAATTTAGCAAGCTTATATGGCAGATCAATTTATATGCAGCTTCTTCTCAAGTGTTAAAGCATAGTTGTGTAAAATCTTACCATAACCATAGATGTCCTTCTCCTCCATGTTGCAGTATTCTAGGTGTGGGATTTCCTGCTTGACTGCTGTAGTGTGAGTGGGACGTCACACATAGGGCCATAAACCAAGGGGCCTTAAATATGATATCTGCACACACAATCCTCAGAACTTGAAGGCCAGCAGGCAGAGAATAAGGCCCAGCAGGAGGTGTGCCAGTTGTTTACAGTTGTGTAACTTGGAGACCTACTGAAATGTATGTAGTACAGGAAGGTATAAGACTAGGGGGGACAGGTGGGTGGGAAGGAATATTGCAACATGGAAGAGAAGGACATCTATGGTTATGGTAAGATTTTACACAACTATTCTATGTCCTTCTATTCCTGTGTTGCAGTATTCTAGGTGTGGGAGTGTACCACAGCTTAAGAGGAGGAGACAGTGGTGGTAGATGCAGAGGGTACTACAAGACCCTGCAGGATTGTTCTGGTGAATCCTGTTCTTGCTCTGTAAACTTGATCCAATTTGTAATGCTTGGTGAAGGTGTGGATAGTGGCCCAGGTGGCTGCTTCCAAAATGGATGCTGTGTCTAGGCCTTTCATGAAGGCCCTTGAGGTGGTCACAGCTCTAGTGGAATGGGCCTTGATTCCCATTGGGGGTTCCTTTCCATGGTGAGAGTAGCAGAAGCAAATAGCTTTCCTGATCCAGCATGCAATGGTTTGCTTGGAGACTGCCTTGCCCAGGGCTCTGGGGTGGAAGGAGACAAAGAGCTGTTTAGTATTTCTGATGGACTTGGTCTTGTCCAGGTAGAATCTAAGTTGTCTGTGCACATCCAGAGAGTACAGTATCCTCTCCCCTTTGTTAGTGGGTGAGGGAAAAAAGGTGGACAGATGAATGGATTGGTTAAGGGAGAGATCATTGACCACTTTAGACATAAAGGAGGGGTTGGTTCACAAATGCACCATGTCTTTGTGGAAGATGGTGTATGGAGGACAGGCCATTAGAGCCTGCAGTTCTGACACTCTTCTGGCTGAAATGATAGCCACCAGAAGGACCGTCTTCCTTGTACATATCTGTAAGGAGGAAGGGCCATCAGATTCAAAGGGATGTTGGGTTAATTTCTCTAAAATGTAGTTAAGGTTCCAAGGCAGAGGGATAGGTTTCCTAGATGGTCTCATGTGCAAGACCCCTTTAAGGAAGAGCTTTATGTCGAGCCTGGCCAGCAAGGGGGTTCCAGAGGCAGGCAGGCTGATGTGACCGAGAGATGAACTTTTACAGAAGAATAAGAAAGATCATTTTTTTATAAATTGACACAAGTAGTTTAGAACCAGGAGAAACTCGGTGAAGCTGGGGTCCATTCCCTTTTGCAGACACCATTTTGCAAATCTTTTCCATTTAGCCAGGTAAGATTTTCTGGTGGTAGGTTTCTTTGCCTCCCTTAGGACTGAAAGTGCATCCTCTGAGTAGTGGTGTCTGAAATGAATCAAACGTTTATCACCCACAGAGTCAGAGACAACATCTCTACCTGTGAGTGTAAGAGAGTTCATTTGTCTTGTGACAGTAAGTTCACCTTGTAGGGTAACTTGAAGTGATTGCCCTTGGCTACTTTGTGAAGTAGGGGGACCAGTGCTGCCTTTGCCAGTAGAGAGTCACTAACAAGATTTTTGGTTTGTCTTCTGGATTTTCAGGAGGACTTTCTGAATCAGTTGGAGTGGGGGAAGCCATAAAGAAACTTCCTCTCCCAAGAGATGCTGAAAGCGTCCAATCTCCATGCTATATGGGAGTGGGTTTTTGAGAAGAAGCTCTAGCAGCTGCCTGTTCTGGGGAAAGGCAAACAGGTCTATTTGTGGAGTACCCTACCGGTGGACTATGTCTAAAAAGACCTCCCTGTTCAGCATCCATTCATGTTGAGGCGAGGAGGACCTGCTCAAGAGGTCTGCTTGGTGGTTGTCCTGTGAGGGGATGTAGTCTGCCTGCAGGAATAAGTTGAGCCGGGAGGCTAAGTCCCATATCAGCAGGGATAGACTGCACAGCTGATAGGCCTTTGTTCCTGCCTGCTTGTTGAGGTACCACATCATCGTGGTGTTGTCGGTGACAAGCTGGAGCACCCCTAGAAGCAGAAGGTGTGTGAAGGTCTGTAGAGCTAAGAAACCTGCTGTCATTTCCCTGATATTGATGTGTTTGGCCTGAAGAGAGGGATGCCACTTCTCCTGAATCTTGGGACAGGCCAGAGTTGCTCCCCAAACTGAATCTGAGGCATCTGTATGCATAACATGGGTTGGGGTGGGGGGCTGTAGTGGGAGCCCTGGGTTCAAATTCACTTGCTGGATCCACCAGTTGATTTCCGTTTTAAGACTGTGAAGGAGGGGGATGGCCTGCTCTAGGGGATGTAGGTGCTGGGATCAGGTGTTCTTCAGGAACCACTGCAGCTTGTGCATGTGCATTCTTACCAGAGATAGCATGGGGATTGTTGCTGCCATCAAACCCAGAAGGCGAACAAAATGCCTTGTCATCACCTTTCGGGATAGTAGAACTTCCTGAAAGTGAGAAGTTAAAGACAGAACTTTGTCCTGAGGTAGAAAGGCCTTCATTGTGTCTGTTCTGATTCTGCAGCCAAGGAAAATCTTGTCCTGGCTTGGGATCAGAGAGGATTTGAGGAGGTTAATGGTGAATCCTAGGTTCTGCAGAAAGGATATGGTGAAATGTATATGCTTTAGTAGAGCATCCCTGGACTCTGCCAGAATCAGGATGTTGTCCAGATAAGGGTAAATGTGTATCTCTTGAGTTCTGAAGAAGACAATGGCTGGGGTCAGGCACTTTGTAAAGACCCTGGGGGCCGTAGATAAACCAAAGAGCAAGGCAGTAAACTGGAAATGGGAGGAAGGACCAGAGAAACACAGGAATTGTCTGTGGAAACTCCTGATGGGTATGTGCAGGTAGGCGTCCTTTAGGTCTAGGGTGACCATGAAGGCCTTGGCTGGAATGAGAGGCAGCAAGGTGGGGAGACAGAGCATTTTGAAGGGGGGGTACCTGAAGATGTAGGTTGAGAAAGGACAGATCTAAGATGGGTCTCCAGGGACCATCTTTTTGGGGGGACCAGGAAGAGATGAGTGTAAAACCCTTTTCCTTCTTGTCCTGGAGGAACGGGCTCTATGGTGCCTAGCTGTCGAAGATCTGCCAGAACTTGTGGCATGAGATGGGCTTGGTTTTGGGGGAGGTAAGGGATGCCTCTTCTGGGTGGCTACTCTTTCCAGGATAGGAAGTATCCTTTTTAGATAATTTTTAAGACCCAGTGGTCTGAAGTGATGGATTGCCAAAGGGGGAGACAGTCGGAAAGGTGGGCTGAGAGGGGGAGGTGGGCAAGGCAGCCATGCATTACTGGGACCTCCTCTGTCCTGAAAGGGCTGTCTGGGTTGCTGTGGTGGAGCAGAAGATCTGGAGTCAGTAGGTCTTCTGGCCCCTCTCCTGGACCTGGAAGAGGAGGGCTGAGGAGTACATCTTACAAATGCGGCTTTAGCAGGGTAATTCCTGTAATACTTGGTTATGAGCAACACCAGCAGGTGCTTAATGTCCTGGAGCTCTTTGCATTTTTATTGTAGATTTTTAAGAAGATCAGCAGATTTTTTTCTGAACCGCACATTGTGGTCCAGAGGGGCGTCCAGGATTTTAGCCTTGAAGTACTCATGGAGATTCTGGAGATTTAGCCATAAGTATCTCCTGAGGGCTGAAGCAGATGCTGCAGACCTGGAGGATGCTTCTGCAGCATCATAGCTGCACCTTATGGAGTGCCTGGCTACCTGTTGGGCCAAGGAAAGTTTGGATGAGATGTCCGTCTTGCTGGGACTGTCAGGCAAGAAAGCCAGCATGGAGGTGGCTTGAGAGACCAAGTCTAATGCATACTTTGTCATGTGGGTCTGATAATTTATGGCTCTGAAAACCAAAGTAGAAGAAGTGTACACCTTCTTTCCCATCCTATCCATGTACTTACTGTCTTTGTCAGTGGGTAGTAGCGAGGCAGAAGGCAGCAGTCTAGATTGCTTACCTGCTGTGGTGGCAATAACAGCTGGGTCCACCAAGGGTGGCTTAACTAAGAATTTGTGACTTAACTAAGAATTTGCTTGCCACTGATGCACATTTACTCATATGATGCATATTGCTCAATTCTACACCCTTCCGTTATGTCATACAGGTTGTATTGCAGACAGTTTTGCCCACAAAAGGCTTGTCAACTTATAATTGGATTTATAAAGATTAATCATAACATAATAGATATGTAATAAAAGTAGTCTATTCCACCACAGCAATGCCAGCAAGTGACAACTTACCTTTGAAACTAGCTGTGCATCAACTATATGTTAAAGTGAGTTCAGCTATTTGCACACAACTGTTAAGTACTATTTGCTACAGAATTAATGAGGTTCATTAACATTAAGTGTTTTGGAATTCCATGTGCACAAGGCCATGTGAGCCCTTGAAGTTTGGAACATTAACCAACAGCTCAGGGTAAAGTGAAGGTGCCCTGTGCAACTACCCCAGAGGTATCAATAAACAGGACTATCTGTAACATGCCCATTGCCCTCCAATTGTCTGATATCATCTTATATGTGACAACTTTAAAATGTGATTTGGATACATTTACTGGCCATACCATTGCTACCTGTGAACTTAGTGGGACCACAGTTTGCATTTTTCTCAAGGAATTTTTTTAAACAATTTTCACTTTCAAGACTGAGGATGTCAACCAAGAAGAGGCTTTGGCATATCCATGAGCTGAACTGAACCAAGACCATGCAGATGCTCATTGTCTATGCTGGACATAAGCAGAAGATGTAAGCATGCCCCAGGAACTTTGTATGATCAAGATATGGAACTAGATTGTAAGGGAGCACCACACACAGACTGGGATATATCATCCTGGCATGCAAGTCCATCAGTATTATGATGACCTACATTGGAGGAATCCTATGAATTTTGCCAGAGGGTCACAGAGGTCCAGGGCCAGCATGCAGATGCCTACAGTAGATTTCATAATCCACACCTTAACACCTACATCATAATAAATGTATTTCTAAAATGTATCTGTTTATGAGACTGTTTCAGTTCTATATATTGGGTGTCTATACTAAAGTTAGTAATGCAAATGTATTTAACCTTACTTTGTCAAAGCCTTCTGAGGTTATCCACTATTATATTGGGCAAGTGTACACAGTCTGAAAAAACTTGGATTATGGCTGTTCATTCATACATACATCATACATATAGCTGTGAATGACATGCCATAAATATTCCTATTAGAATGATTAATGAACTGTAGCATACTCTGCAGATATCATGTGATAGGAGGCATCATGTTGCACCAGCAATATGACACACCTTACCACATTACACATGCGGTAATCAATTCAATTTACATTATGTGCTTTACTTAATGCATAAATTGCTCCATATGGGCAGGGGAGCTATGCTGTGTGTGTGTGTGTATGTGTGTGTGTGTGTGTGTGTGTGTGTGTGTGTGTGTGTGTGTGTGTGTATGTGTATGTTTAGTATCATTATGTCCAATACACTGTACATTATATGTGTCTGATATTACTGTTGCAGTTAATATGGTGCAAGCGAGACACAATTGTTCTGCATTTATTGTTCCACTTTATATGTGGGTGGGAAGACAGCAGCTCATAAACTGTATTTTTCCCATAATTCACACATAGCGCAAGAAAATGGGTCCACTTAATTTATTTGCATATGTTATCTGTGTGTGCATGCATTGTACCCATTTATGTATTGGTTATTGATGTCTTATGTCAGTTCAACAACATGACCAGTTCTTGACCCTCTGACATCTGTAACTTTGCTGTGTTTTGCTGCCACTCTGGCACAATAGCTTTGTGTGTGAAGTGTAGTGGCAAATATTTTACAAAGTTAAATCAAACTAATGTGACTGATATATATATATATATATATATATATATATATATATATATATATATATATATATATGGGTCCCCTTTACATTACCGAACCGACACTTCAGTGACATGCAGAAGACCGAGACGAAACGACCGACAAGCAAGTTGATCGAAAAGGTGATTTGCCGACAGCCAAAAGACCGACAAGGGTAACGTGTGAGCGTGACTCAGTAAGTGTGCGATAGTGACGGAGTTAGGAGCGGTCAGGTAAGTGTGCGATATTGTGGGATTTTGCGTTAGGGTGTGGGAAAGGTGAGTGTGTGGTAGTGTCGGAGTTAGAGTTCGGGTAAGGTAAGTGTGTGATAGTGACGGACTGTAGTTTAGGGATGGGTTAAGTGAGTTAGGTTTAGAGTGCAGGTAGAGTGAGTGTGCGATAGTGACGGGCTTTATGTTTTAGGGTGGGTTAAGTGAGTTAGGGTTAGGGTGCAGGTAGGTTAAGTGTGCGATAGTGACAGTCTTTAGGTGTAGGGGTGGGTTAAGTGAGTTAGGGTTAGGGTGCGGGTAGGGTAACTGTGCGGTAGTGTCGGACCTTAGGGTTAGGGTTTGGGTTAGGGTTAGTAGATATGTCATTGTGTGTCATGTGTAGTTTACGTTGTTTGTGTCGGTGTAACTGTGTTCGGTTTTGTGAGTTGTCGGTGTTGTGTGTTTAAGGTTATTTGGGGTCGGTGTTTTGTGTGTCGGTGAAGTGTCGGTTCGGTAATGTAAAGTACATCCATATATATATATATATATATATATATATATATATATATATATATATATATATAGTTCCCTATCAGAAGCCTGAAACACTATAAGCCTGAAAATCAAAATCCTGAAACCAAAAGCCTGAAAATTCAAAATCCCGAAAACCCAAAATCCTGAAACTCAAAATCCTGAAAACACAAAATGGACATACTGACATCATTGTGGCTTTGCTATTGTTAGCCCTGTGGTGTTAGGTCATGCGTTGGGTTCAGGTAAGTGTGCGGTTGGTTTTATGTTAGGGTTGGGGGCGGTTTAAGTGAGTTAGGGTTAGGGCGCAGGTTACGCATGTATGCAATAGTGACAAATATTGGGGTTAGGGGCGGTTTAAGTGAGTTAGAGTTAGGGCGCGGGTCAGGTGAGTGGGCGATAGTGATGGACCTTAGGGTTAGGGTTAGGGTCAGGGTCAGTTGGTAGATATTAGTGTCTTTATAGTGACATATTAGCATTATTTGTGTTTTCAGGATTTTGAGTTTCAGGATTTTGGGTTTTCAGGCTTTTGGTTTCAGGATTTTGATTTTCAGGCTTATAGTGTTTCAGGCTTCTGATAGGGAACCATATATATATATATATATATATATATATATATATATATATATATATATAGGATGGTCCCTTCACATACTGCATAGACAGACACTCTTCCATTAGTGTATGTACAGTGGAGTGGATGGTCCCTTCACATACTGCATAGACAGTCACTGTTCTATCTGTGTATGTACAGTGGAGTGGATGGTCCCTTTAGATACTGCATATACAGTCACTGTTCTGTTACTGGCCACAAGCTCAATGCCAAAAGTACACTGTCATCCCCTTTGGTAAAAACTCTATACCCATGAACTACCACATAGGCAGCCGTCTACTTAATGCTGAATGTGTGATAAGAGACCTTGGGAACCAGGTGGACAGTAGTTTCTCCTCTGATAATCACATCGCCAGGAAAAAAAGAGGACATTGTTCCTCTCTACTTGACACTTATTAGACTCACTATAGAATACAATGGCCTTTTGGAATGTACCTCACAAGACATCTGCAGTAGCTGGAAAGGCCACAGAAGAACCTCACAAAGAGGATTACAGGCCTGAAACAGGTGCCCTTCACTGATGGTATCAAAAAACTCCAGCTTTACTCTGTAGCATATTGCCTACTCTGAGGTGATCTCTGCTTTACATATAAAGCTATGTCAAACCCAGAGCTGTAGGACATGCTACACCTAAAGAAATCCTAATCCCTCTGAGCTACACGCTCTAGGGAACTAAACCTTGTCACCACAATAAACAGAACTTACTGGAGGGATAGATTTCTGTCTCAGAGACTTCCCATACTCTGGAACAGGCTACCCATCTAAGTCAGGCAAAGTCCCTCATTAGCACTCTTCAAGAAAAATCTTGATGAGTGGATGGGAAATAGGAAATACACCCTGGGGATCACTTCTGTGGCTCTGCTTGACAGGGGCACAGGAAAATAACTTTCTTGGGTGGTGTAAGCCAAGGATCCTGGTTGATTAGGCTTACTTATGCCCATGGGCCGATAGCCAAGTACCTACCTATGAACCTATATTCCATGGAGTGGATGGTCCCTTCACATACTACATAGACAGTCACTATTCTGTTAGTGTATATACCGTGGAGTAGATGGTTCCTTCACATACTGCATAGACAGTCACTATTCTGTTAGTGTATGTACAGTGGAGTGGATGGTCCCTTTACATACTGTACAGACAGTCACTGTTCTTTCAGTGTATTTACCATGGAGTGGATGGTCGGTTCATATACTGCATAGACAATCACTGTTCTGTTAGTGTATATACAGTGGAGTGGATGGTCCACTCACATACTGCACAGACAGTCAATGTTCCATTAGTGTATATACCGTGGAGTAGATGGTCCCTTCACATACTGCATAGGCAATCACTGTTCGATTAGTGTATGTACAGTGGAGTGGATGGTGCTGTTACATACTGTATAAACAGTCACAGTTTGGTTAGTGTGTATACAGTGGAGCGGATGGTTCCTTCACATACTGCATAGACAGTCACTGTTCTGTTAGTGTATATACAGTGGAGTGGATGGTCCCTTCACATACTGTATAAAGAGTCACTGTTGTGTCAGGGTATGTACAGTGGAGTGGATTGTCATCTCACATACTGCATAGACAGTCACTGTTTGTCAGTGTATATACAGTGGAGTGAGTAGTCCCCTCACATACTGCCTAGACAGTCACTGTTCTGTCAGTGCATATACAGTGGAGTGGATGGTCCCTTTGCATATTGCATAGACAGTAACTGTTCCATTAGTATATGTACAGTGGAGTGGATGGTCCATTCACATATAGTATAGACAATCACTTTTCTTTCAGTGTATGTACCATGAAGTGGATGGTCCCTTCACATACTGCATAGATAGTCACTGTTATGTCAGCGTATGTACAGTTCAGTGGATGATCCCTTCACATACTCCATAGGCAATTACTATTCTGTCAGTGTATGTACCGTGGAGTGGATCATCCCCTCACATACTGTATAGACAGTCATTGCTCTGTCAGTGTATGTACCATGGAATGGATGGTCACTTCACATACTGCATAGACAGTGATTCTTCTGTTAGTGTATGTACAGTGGAGTGGATGGTCCCTTCACATACTGCATAGACAGACACTCTTCCATTAGTGTATGTACAGTGGAGTGGATGGTCCCTTCACATACTGCATAGACAGTCACTGTTCTGTCTGTGTATGCACAGTGGAGTGGATGCTAAATTCACATACTGCACAGACAGTAACTGTTCTGTTATTGGCCACAAGCTCAATGCCAAAAAGTGCACTGTCATCCACTTTGGTAAAAATTCCGTACCCATGAACTACCACATAGGTGGCAGTCTACTTAATGCTGAATGTGTGATAAGAGACCTTGGGACCCAGGTGGACAGTAGTCTCTCCTCTGATAATCACATCGCCACAGTAGTCAGGAAATCCTTCTAAGTGGCACACCTCATCACAAAATGGTTCTCATCCAGGAAAAAAGAGGCCATTGTTCCTCTCTACTCGACACTCATTAGACCCACTATAGAATCTGTTCTGTAAGTGTATGTACAGTTGAGTGGATGGTCCCTTCACATACTGCATAGACTGTCACTCTTCTGTCAGTGTATGTAAAGTTGAGTGGATGGTCCCTTCATCTACTGCATAGACAGTCACTGTTCTGTCACTGTATATATAGTGGAGAGGATGGTCCCTTCACATACTGCATATACAGTCACTATTCGGTTAGTGTATGTACAGTGGAGTGGATCAACCCTTTACATGCTGAATATACAGATACTGTTATGTTAGTGTCTGTATATTAGTGTGGATGGTGCCTTCACATGCTGCATATACAGTCACTGTTCGGTTAGTGTATGTACAGCAGAGTGGATCAACCCTTTACATGCTGAATATACAGATACTGTTATGTTAGTGTATGTACAGTGGAGTGGATGGTCCCTTCACATACTGCATAGACAGTCACTGTTCTGTCACTGTATATATAGTGGAGAGGATGGTCCCTTCACATACTACATTGACAGTCACTGTTCTATTAGTGTATGTACAGTGGAGTGGATCGACCCTTTACATGCTGAATATACAGATACTGTTATGTTAGTGTATGTACAGCGGAGTGGATCGACCCTTTACATGCTGAATATACAAATACTGTTATGTTAGTGTATGTACAGCGGAGTGGATCGACCCTTTACATGCTGAATATGCAAATACTGTTATGTTAGTGTATGTACAGCGGAGTGGATCGACCCTTTACATGCTGAATATACAAATACTGTTATGTTAGTGTATGTACAGCGGAGTGGATCGACCCTTTACATGCTGAATATACAGATACTGTTATGTTAGTGTATGTACAGCGGAGTGGATCGACCCTTTACATGCTGAATATACAGATACTGTTATGTTAGTGTATGTACAGCGGAGTGGATCGACCCTTTACATGCTGAATATACAAATACTGTTATGTTAGTGTATGTACAGTGGAGTGGATCGACCCTTTACATGCTGAATATACAGATACTGTTATGTTAGTGTATGTACAGCGGAGTGGATCGACCCTTTACATGCTGAATATACAGATACTGTTATGTTAGTGTATGTACAGCGGAGTGGATCGACCCTTTACATGCTGAATATACAGATACTGTTATGTTAGTGTATGTACAGCGGAGTGGATCACCCCTTTACATGCTGAATATACAGATACTGTTATGTTAGTGTATGTACAGCGGAGTGGATCGACCCTTTACATGCTGAATATACAGATACTGTTATGTTAGTGTATGTACAGCGGAGTGGATCGACCCTTTACATGCTGAATATACAGATACTGTTATGTTAGTGTATGTACAGCGGAGTGGATCGACCCTTTACATGCTGAATATACAGATACTGTTATGTTAGTGTATGTACAGCGGAGTGGATCGACCCTTTACATGCTGAATATACAGATACTGTTATGTTAGTGTATGTACAGCGGAGTTGATCGACCCTTTACATGCTGAATATACAGATACTGTTATGTTAGTGTATGTACAGCAGAGTGGATCGACCCTTTACATGCTGAATATACAGATACTGTTATGTTAGTGTATGTACAGCGGAGTGGATCACCCCTTTACATGCTGAATATACAGATACTGTTATGTTAGTGTATGTACAGCGGAGTGGATCGACCCTTTACATGCTGAATATACAGATACTGTTATGTTAGTGTATGTACAGCGGAGTGGATCGACCCTTTACATGCTGAATATACAGATACTGTTATGTTAGTGTATGTACAGCGGAGTGGATCGACCCTTTACATGCTGAATATACAGATACTGTTATGTTAGTGTATGTACAGTGGAGTTGATCGACCCTTTACATGCTGAATATACAGATACTGTTATGTTAGTGTATGTACAGCAGAGTGGATCGACCCTTTACATGCTGAATATACAGATACTGTTATGTTAGTGTATGTACAGCAGAGTGGATCACCCCTTTACATGCTGAATATACAGATACTGTTATGTTAGTGTATGTACAGCGGAGTGGATCGACCCTTTACATGCTGAATATACAGATACTGTTATGTTAATGTATGTACAGCGGAGTGGATCGACCCTTTACATGCTGAATATACAGATACTGTTATGTTAGTGTATGTACAGCGGAGTGGATCGACCCTTTACATGCTGAATATACAGATACTGTTATGTTAGTGTATGTACAGCGGAGTGGATCACCCCTTTACATGCTGAATATACAGATACTGTTATGTTAATGTATGTACAGTGGAGTGGATCGACCCTTTACATGCTGAATATACAGATACTGTTATGTTAGTGTATGTACAGCGGAGTGGATCACTCCTTTACATGCTGAATATACAGATACTGTTATGTTAGTGTATGTACAGTGGAGTGGATCACCCCTTTACATGCTGAATATACAGATACTGTTATGTTAGTGTATGTACAGCGGAGTGGGTCGACCCTTTACATGATGAATATACAGATACTGTTATGTTAGTGTATGTACAGCGGAGTGGATCGACCATTTACATGCTGAATATACAGATACTGTTATGTTAGTGTATGTACAGCGGAGTGGATCGACCCTTTACATGCTGAATATACAGATACTGTTATGTTAGTGTATGTACAGCAGAGTGGATTGACCCTTTACATGCTGAATATACAGATACTGTTATGTTAGTGTATGTACAGCAGAGTGGATCGACCCTTTACATGCTGAATATACAGATACTGTTATGTTAGTGTATGTACAGCGGAGTGGATCGACCCTTTACATGCTGAATATACAGATACTGTTATGTTAATGTATGTACAGCGGAGTGGATCGACCCTTTATATGCTGAATATACAGATACTGTTATGTTAGTGTATGTACAGCGGAGTGGATCGACCCTTTACATGCTGAATATACAGATACTGTTATGTTAGTGTATGTACAGCGGAGTGGATCACTCCTTTACATGCTGAATATACAGATACTGTTATGTTAGTGTATGTACAGTGGAGTGGATCACCCCTTTACATGCTGAATATACAGATACTGTTATGTTAGTGTATGTACAGCGGAGTGGTCGATATACAGATACTGTTATGTTAGTGTATGTACAGTGGAGTGGATCGACCCTTTACATGCTGAATATACAGATACTGTTATTTTAGTGTATGTACAGCGGAGTGGATTGACCCTTTACATGCTGAATATACAGATACTGTTATGTTAGTGTATGTACAGCAGAGTGGATCGACCCTTTACATGCTGAATATACAGATACTGTTATGTTAGTGTATGTACAGCAGAGTGGATCGACCCTTTACATGCTGAATATACAGATACTGTTATGTTAGTGTATGTACAGCGGAGTGGATCAACCCTTTACATGCTGAATATACAGATACTGTTATGTTAATGTATGTACAGCGGAGTGGATCGACCCTTTACATGCTGAATATACAGATACTGTTATGTTAGTGTATGTACAGCGGAGTGGATCGACCCTTTACATGCTGAATATACAGATACTGTTATGTTAGTGTCTGTATACAGATAACAAAAATTAAACTTCAAACCCAAAAACCAATCGTGGCAACCGTGCTCGATACCTACAATACAATTTATTATGAGGCGCTTTTCGTTCAATAGCAATACTTCTTCAGATACAATACAAGTTAATTAAAACATTTAAATAGTAAAACAGTTAGATCACCTGATATCCTACATCACTTATTTAAAGTAAAATACATCCATTTCCATTAGGATTCATTAATACAAAATTAGTTAAAAACATTTCTAAAATCCTGCTTATAACCTATCTTGTTTATCACCATATATAATCAAGTGTAAATAAATATTAGATAGGTAACTATAAATGGCTTAAAGACTGACAAAATAAGTTAGGAGGCAGCTTGTTTTTGCTTTCCTATAATGACAAATACCTATTACCTATGTAATTAATTACTATAAAGTGCATTTGATATATAAATAAATGAATAAATAAATACATTTATAATTGGTACAACTTTATTAGGATGTTTCATATACATGTATATTTCTTCAATAATTAACTACCAAATGTAATTAGTGTTCTGTAACTGTGTCCATATGTTTATCTACGTAAACTTTTGAGTTTTAGTAGAGGCATTATGGAACACATATCATTTATACCAGGAGTGTTATATGCATATAGTCGAACTTGCCATATCAATTCCAGTCTCTCTAGCTCTATCTCCAGTGGTCCCTCTCTCACACTCCTTACCACCTGATCCAGTATCCAAAATTTGAATTCATGATTAGGATATTCTTGGATGTGTTTAGCTAATGCATTATCTTGTGTGAGTCTACTTATACTGTATGTATGTTTGTATATCCTGTCTCTTAGCCTACGTATTGTCTTGCCAACATAAAAACAAGGACAATATTGGCACTTGGCGAGATAGACTACCATTTTTGAATTGCAGTGACCATGAACAATACCAAAACGGCACAGCTTATCCACACCCACCATCAGCACAGCAATAGAAAATAAGAGGGGGCGAAGCAGAAGAAATTGTTAATTTAAACACCAATCTGGGTGCTTCCCATGCATATAACCAACAAGGACTTAATGCACAAGAACAAAACACTGGGGAGAATGTAGGTTTTGAAAGGCATCAGAATGACATAGATATGCAATTGGATTTCCCTACAAATGGTGTAGAAAATGAAGGTGGGCTACGTAGGTGTGAGCGGTTGCTCAGAATGTAAATAATAATGGTAGTAACAGAAATTTGAACACTAATAACCAGTGGACCAAAAACCAGCAGGGTTTTCAGAGGGGAAGAACACAGAACAAACACAACCAAAGGAAGAAACACAACAAATGGAAATAAATGAGGTAACATAAAGTGTATTTACAAATAATTTTACATTAACTAAAAAATCTGAAGGGGACTTTTCCATATATAACTTTTACTCAGTGGACGTCTCTGTTGAGTTGGCAAACCTATTGGCAAAGGGTTTTACTTTTGTTCCATCGAAAAGACTTAATGTTACTAACTGCATAATTGATTTAAAATTGTATGTTAGAAAATTGAATCTAGCAATATTGTTTGGTAACACAAACATGGAATATACACAACAATGTAGAGTTGCTAGCACATACAATACACTCTTGCACAATCTTTTATACACTTTTGAAAAAGTATGTGAACTAGATTTTAGACATTTTGACTTATGGAAAAAGGAGATGGTAACAAAGGGGAACCTAACAAAGGATGAACAAGAATGTATTAAATATCTGAAAGGAACTAGAGTCCGTATTATGAAACCAGACAAAGGTGGTGGTCTGGTATTTATGGACCCAGTTGATTATGAGAATAAAATAGAATTTTTACTATCGTCTGATTCATATACCAAAGCTTCTTTGAATGAATATAATCAGGCTAACCAAAGAATAAAAATATATATCAATGATTTGTTTATCAAAGGAAGAACTGATCTTGATATGTATAATTATATGACTATGCCTGCACCCATAGCCCCTACAATATTTGGAGTGCCTAAAATTCATAAAAATCTAATTGGCCCACCATTTAGACCCATTGTAGATGGCAGGAACTCTGCAACCTATGCATGTGCAAAAGTGGTCAACTCAATTCTTAAGAAATATGTACTAACAGAAACTGGAATATGCAAGGACTCCTGGTCATTCCTAGAAAAGATTAATGACTTAGAATTTAATGAACAACACAACCTATTAACAGTAGATGTAAGGGATCTTTACACTTCAATACCACAAGAACTAGGTATTGAATGGGTCACTCTTAACCTTAGGAATAAAGGTGCCCCACTATCAGAAATAGCATAAGTGGAAGAATTATTAGATATTGTGTTGTCACATTATATATATTTTAAAAACAATTTTTATCACCAAAAAAAGAGGAGTGGCCATGAGGTCTCCGTGTGGTTCTAGTTTTGTGAATCTAGTCATGAATTATTGGGAATGTTCCTTTGTGTTTAATAATGATGAAATTAATGTACAAATAGTGTATTTCATACGTCTTTTGGATGACATATTTATATTATTTAATGGTGGCAAAGAACAAGCAAAATATTTAGTTGAATATTTAATCAGAGTACAGAATTTCTCTAATTCACATATAATTTGGATGAAAATCAAATCCCATTTTTAGATGTACTATTAGTCAAAAATAACTTTGATAAAAAGTATGAGGCAAAAATATATAGAAAACCCTCCTACTCAAACACATTCTTATATTTTTCAAGCGCTCACTCCTACCACCAAAAGAAATCGGTGGTAAAGGGACAAATAGTGAGAGCAGTGCGAATGGTTTCAAAAGTGTTTTTTTGGACAATATTATAAATAAAGTAGTAAGAAAAAGATCTAATGGTACGTATAAACCTATACTCTGTAATGTTATGGCTGAAAATATAACTATAGTAGAAATTTTAGTAGTCTAGATTTCCCAGTGGAGACATCTTTGAGCAGTATGAGAACAAATGGCCCCTCATCTTTTGCTTCTAATTTTCTTTTAACATTCAATGTAGACTATTATTACATAAGGAATATTGTTTGTAAAAATGGGAATATCCTTACGAAAGATAAAGAATTATTGGAAAAACTGGGTATTACATAAAATTTTCCACAAAAAGGGACAAAAAGCTTGAAAAACATACTTGAATGTATACATAATATGGATACCAACTGGAGAGGTATGCAACAATGTGGTTCTTGCCCTTATTGTAGATATATCCTGGTGGGAACATCACTATCTTTTAACAACAAAGTATTGACAAGTAATAGGAAGTACAACTGCAATTCAAAAATGGTAATCTATCTCGCCAAGTGCCAATATTGTCCTTGTTTTTATGTTGGCAGGACAATACGTAGGCTAAGAGACAGGATATATAAACATACATACAGTATAAGTAGACTCAAACAAGATAATGCATTAGCTAAACACATCCAAGAATATCCTAATCATGAATTCAAATTTTGGATACTGGATCAGGTGGTCAAGAGTATGAGAGAGGGACCACTGGAGATAGAGCTAGAGAGACTGGAATTGATATGGCAAGTTTGATATATGCATATAACATTCCTGGTATAAATGATATGTGTTCCATAATGCCTCTACTAAAACTCAAAAGTTTACGTAGATAAACATATGGACACAGTTACAGAACACTAATTACATTTGGTAGTTAATTATTGAAGAAATATACATGTATATGAAACATCCTAATAATGTTGTACCAATTATGAATGTATTTATTTATTCATTTATTTATATATCAAATGCACTTTATACATAGGTTATAGGTCTTTGTCATGATAGGAAAGCAAAAACAAGCTGCCTCCTAACTTATTTGGTCAGTCTTTAAGCCATTTATAGTTACCTATCTAATATTTATTTACACTTGATTATATATGGTGATAAACAAGATAGGATATAAGCAGGATTTTAGAAATGTTTTTAACTAATTTTGTATTAATGAATCCTAATGGAAATGGATGTATTTTACTTTAAATAAGTGATGTAGGATGTTTTACTATTTAAATGTTTTAATTAACTTGTATTGTATCTGAAGAAGTTCAAGTATTGCTATTGAATGAAAAGAGGTTTATAATAAATCGCATTGTAGCTATCAAGCACGGTTGCCAAGATTGTTTTTTTTATGATAGTGTATGTACATTAGCATGGATGGTGCCTTCACATACTGCTTAGACAGTCACTGTTCTGTTAGTTTATGTACCGAGGAGTGGATGGTCCTTCACATGCTGCATAGACGGTTACTGTTCTTTTATTTTATTTTATGTACCATGGAGTGTATGGTCCCTTCACATACTGCACAGACAGTCACTGTTCGGTTAGTGTATGTACAGTGGAGTGGATGATCACTTCACAATCTGCATAGACAGCCACTGTCCTGTTAGTGTATGTACACTGGAGTGGATGGTTGCTTCACATACTGCATAGACAGTCCCTGTTCTGTCAGTGTATGCACAGTGGAGTGGAGGGTCCCTTCACATACTGCATAGACAGTGTGTTCTGTTAGTATATATGGAGTGGAGTGGATGGCCCTTCACATACTGCATAGACAGACACTGTACCATTAGTGTGTGTACCGTGGAGTTGATGGTCCCTTCACATAAAGTATAGACAGTCACTGCTCTGTTAGTGTATGTACAGTGGATTGGATGGTCCCTTCACCTACTGCAGAGACAGTCACTGTTCTGTCAGTGTATGTACAGTGGAGTGGATGGTCCCTTCACATACTGTATAGACATTCACTGCTATGTCAGTGTATGTACAGTGGAGTGGATGGTCCCTTCACGTTCTCCATAGACAGTCACTGTTCGGTTAGTGTATGTACAGTGGAGTGGATGGTCCCTTCACGTTCTGCCTAGACAGTCACTGTTCGGTTAGTGTATGTACAGTGGAGTGGATGGTCCATTTACATACTGCATATACAGATACTGTTATGTTAATGTATGTACATTAGAGTGGATGATCCCTTCACATACTGCTTAGACAGTCACTGTTCTGTTAGCGTATGTACCGAGGAGTGGATGGTTCCTTCACATACTGCATAGGCAGTCACTGTCCCATTAATTTATCTACCGTGGAATTGATGGTCCCTTCACATACTGCATAGACAGTCACTGTTCTGTTAGTGTATGTACAGTGGAGTGGATGGTCCCTTCATATACTGCATAGACAGTCGCTGTTCTGTCAGTATATGTACACTGGAGTGGATGGTCCCTTCATATACTGTAAGACAGTCACTATTCGGTTAGGGTATGTACAGTGGAGTGGATCATCCATTTACATACTGCACAATCAGTCACTGTTCTGTTAGTATATGAACCATGGAGTGGATGGTCGAATCACATACTGCATAGACAATCACTGTTCTGTTAGTGTATTACCGTGGAGTGGATGGTCCCCTCACGTACTGCATATTAAGTTACTGTTCTCTTAGTGTATGTACAGTGGAGTGGATTGTCCCTTCACATCCTGCGTAGAAAGTTACTGTTCTGTCAGTGTATATGCAGTGGAGTAGATAATTCCTTCACATACTGCATAGACAGTCACTGTACCATTAGTTTATGTACCGTGGGTTTGATGGTCCCTTCACATACTGTATAGACAGTCACTGTTCTGTTAGTGTATTACCATGGAGTGGATAGTCACTTCACATACTGCATAAACAGTTACTGCTCTGTCAGTGGATGTATGTGGAGTGGAGGGCCTCTTCACATACTGGATAGACAGTCTGTTCCCTTGGTGTATATGAAGTGGAGTGGATGGTCCTTTCACATACTACATAGACAGTCACTGTACCATTAGTGTATGTACTGTGGAGTTGATTGTCCCTTCACATACTGCATTGACAGTCACTCTTCTGTTAATGTATGTACCGAGGAGTGGATGGTCCCGTCACATACTACATAGACAGTCACTTTTCTGTCAGTGTATGTACAGTGGAGTTGGCGGTCCCTTCAACATACTGCATAGATCGCTCTTGTTCCATTGGTGTATGTACAGTGGGGTGGATGTTCCCTTCACATACTGCATAGACAGTTATTGTTCCATGGGTGTATGTACTGCAGAGTAGATGGCTCTTCACATACTGCAAAGACAGTCACTCTTTTTTTAATGTAGGTACTGTGGAGTGGATGGTCCCTTCACATACTGCATAGACAGTCACTGTTCTGTCAGTGTATGTACAGTGGAGTGCGGTGTCCCTTCACATACTGCATAGACAGTTATTGTTCCATTGGTGTATGTACTGCAGAGTGGATGGCCCTTCACATACTGCAAAGACAGTCACTGTACAATTAGTGTATGTATTGTGGAGTGGCTGGTCCTTTCATATACTGCATAGAGCGTTATTGTTCCATTAGTGTATGTACTGTGGAGTGGAGTGTCTGTTCAGATACTGCATAGACAATCAGTGTTCTGTTAGTGTATATACCATTTAGTGGATGGCCCCTTCACATACTGCATAGACAGTCACTGTCCTGTTACTGTATATACCGTGGAGTGGATGGTCCCTTCACATACTGCATAGACAGTCACTGTACTGTTAGTGTATATACCGTGGAATGCATTGTCCTTTCACATACTGCATAGACAGTCACTGTTCTTTTAGTATAGGTACAATGGATTGGATGGTCCCTTCAACCACTGCATAGACAGTCACTGTTCTGTTAGTGTATATACGGAGGAGTGGATAATCCCTTCATAGACTGCATAGACAGTCACTGTTCTGTTAGTGTATGTACCGTAAAGTGGATGGTCCATTCACATACTGCATAGACAGTCTCTGTTCTGTTAGTGTATCTACAATTGAGTGGATGGTCCCTTGACATACTGAATAGATAACCACTGTTCTGTTAGTGTATGCAGCATAGAATGGATGATCCCTTCACTTACGGCAAAGATAGTCACTGTTCTGTTACTGTATGTACAGTGGAATGGATGGTCGCTTCACATACTACATAGACAGTGACTGTTTTGTTAGTGTATGCACCATGGAGTGGATGGTCGCTTTACATACTGCATAGACAGTCACTGTTTTGTTAGTGCATTAACATGGAGTGGATGGTCCCCTCACTTACTGCATAGACAGTCACTGTTCTGTTACTGTATATGCAGTGGAGTGGATGGTCCCTTCACATACTGCATAGACAGTCACTGTACCATTAGTTTATGTACAGTAGATTAGATGGTCCCTTCACATACTGCATAAACAGTCACTGTTCTTTTAGTGTATGTACAGTGGAGTGGATGGTCCCTTCACATACTGCAGAGACAGTCACTATTTAGTTAGGGTATGTACAGTGGAGTGGATGATCCCTTCAAATACTGCACAGACAGTCACTGTTCGGTTAGTGTATTTACAGTGTACTGGATAGTTGCTTCACATACTGCATAGGCAGTCACTGTCCTGTTAGTGTATGTACAGTGGAGTGGAACATCCCTTCACATACTGAATAGAGAGTCTGTTCTGTTAATGTATATGAAGTGGAGTGGATGGGCCCTTCACATACTGCATAGACAATCACTGTACCATTAATGTATGTACCATGCAGTTGATGGTCCCTTCACATACTGCATAGAAAGTCACTGGTCTGTTAGGGTATGTACAGTTGAGTGGATGGTCACTTCACATACTGCATAGACCGTCACTCTTCTGTCAGTGTATGTACAATGGAGAGGATGGTCCCTTCATATACGGCATAGACAGTCATTGTTCAGTTAGTGTATGTACAGAGGAGTGGTTGGTCCCTTCACATGCTGCATAGACAGTCACTGTTCTGTTAGTGTATGTAGAGTGGAGTGGATGGTCTCTTTTACATACTGCATATACACTTACTGTTATGTTAGTGTATGTACCTTGGAGTGGATGGTCCCTTCAAATACTGCTTAGACAGTCACTGTTCTGTTAGTGTATGTACCATGGAGTGGATATTCCCTTCACATACTGTATAGACAGACACTGTTTGGTTAGGTATGTACCGAGGAGTGGATGGCTCCTTCATATGCCGCATAGACAGTTACTGCACTTTTATTTTATGTACCATGGAGTGGATGGTCCCTTCACATACTGCATTGACAGTCACTGTTCTGTTATTGTTGGTTCAGTGAAGTGGATGGTCCTTTCACATACTGCATAGATAGTCACTGTTCTGTCAGTGTATATACCATGGAGTGGATGGTCTCTTCACATACTGCATAGACAGTCACTGTTTGGTTAGTGTATGTACAGTGGAGTGGATGATCACTTCACAATCTGCATAGACAGCTGCTGTTCTGTTAGTGTATGTACAGTGGAGTGGATGGTTGCTTCACATACTGCATAGACAGTCCCTGTTCTGTCAGTGTATGCACAGTGGAGTGGAGGGTCCCTTCATAATCTGCATAAACAGTGTGTTCTGGATATTTGGAGTGGAGTGGATGGCCCTTCACATACTGCATAGACAGACACTGTACCGTTAGTGTGTGTACCGTGGAGTTGATGGTCCCTTCACATACTGTATAGACAGCCAATGTTCTGTTAGTATAAGTACAGTGGAGTGGATGGTCCCTTCACCTACTGCAGACACAGTCACTGTTCTGTCAGTGTATGTACAGTGGAGTGGATGGTCCTTTCACTTTCTGCATAGACAGTCACTGTTCTGTTAGTATATGTACAGTGGAGTGGATGGTCCCTTTACTTACAGCATATACAGATACAGTTATGTTAATGTATGTATATTAGAGTGGATGTTCCCTTCACATACTGCTTAGACAGTCATTGTTCTGTTAGTTTATGTACCATGAAGTGGATGGTCCCATCACTTAGTGCATAGACAGTCACTGTTCTGTTAGTGTATGTACCGAGGAGTGAATGATTCCTTCACATACTGCATAGACAGTCACAAAACCATTAGTTTATGTATCATGGATTTGATGGTCCCTTCACATACTGCATAGACAGTCACTGTTCTGTAGGTGTATGTACATTGGAGTGGATGGTCCCTTCACATACTGCATAGACAGTCACTGTTCGGTTAGGGTATCAACAGTGGAGTGGATGATCCCTTCACATAATGCATAGACAGTCACTGTACCATTAGTTTATGTACCATATATTTGATGGTCCCTTCACATACTGCATAAACAGTCACTGTTCTGTTAGTGTATGTACAGTGGAGTGGATGGTCCCTTCACGTTCTGCATAGACAGTCACTGTTCAGTTAGTGTATGTACAGTGGACTGGATGGTCACTTCACATACTGCATAGACAGTCCCTGTTCTATTAGTGTATGTACTGTGGAGCTGATGGTCGCATCACATACTGCATAGACAATCACTGTTCTGTCAGTGTATGTACAGTGGAGTGGAGCATCACTTCACATACTGCATAGACAGTCTTTTCTGTTAATGTATATGGAGTGGAGTGGATGGTCCCTTCACAAACAGCATAGGCAGTCACTGTACCATTAATGTATGTACCGTGAAGTTGATGGTCCCTTCACATACTACATAGAAAGTCACTGGTCTGTTAGTATCTGTACAGTTGAGAGGATAGTCACTTCACATACTGCATAGACTGTCACTCTTCTGTCAGTATATGTACAGTAGAGAGGATGGTCCCTTCACATACTGCATAGACAGTCACTGTTCAGTCAGTGTTTGTACAGCGTAGTGGTTGGTACCTTCACATACTGCATAGACAGTCACTGTTCTGTTAGTGTATGTAGAGTGGAGTGGATTGTCCCTTTGCATACTGTATATACAGTCACTGTCATGTTCATGTATGTACCTTGGAGTGGATGGTCCCTTCACATACTGCTTAGACAGTCACTGTTCTGTTAGTGTATGTACCATGGAGTGGATGGTCCCTTCACATACTGCATAGACAGTCACTGTTTGGTTAGGTATGTACCAAGGAGTGGATGACTTCTTCATATGCTGCATAGACAGTTACTGTTCTTTTATTTTATGAACCATGAAGTGAATGGTCCCTTCACATACTGCATAGACAGTCACTGTTCTGTTACTGTTTCTTCAGTGGAGTGGATGGTCCTTTCACATACTGCATAGACAGTCACTGCTCTGTCAGTGTATATACCATGGAGTGGATGGTCCCTTCACATACTGCATAGACAGTCACTGTTTGGTTAGTGTATGTACACTGGAGTGGATGGTTGCTTCACATACTGCATAGACAGTCCCTGTTCTGTTAGTGTATGTACACTGGAGTGGATGGTTGCTTCACATACGCATAGACAGTCACTGTTCTGTCAGTGTATATACCGTGGAGTGGATGGTCCCTTCACATACTGCATAGACAGTCACTGCTCTGTTAGTGTATGTACTGTGGAGTGAATGGTCACTCACATACTGCATAGACAGTCACTGTACCATTAGTGTATGTACTGTGAATTTGATGGTCCCTTCACATATTGCATAGACAGTCACTGTTCTGTTAGTGTATGTACAGTGGAGTGGATGGTCCCTTTAGATACTGCATATACAGTCACTGTTATGTTAGTGTATATACCATGGAGTTAATGGTCCCTTCACATACTGCATAGACAGTTACTGTTCTGTTAGTGTTTGTACACTGGAGTGGATGGTCCCTTCACATACTGCATAGACAGTCACTGTTCTGTTAGTTTATGCGCCGTGGAGTGGATGGTCCCGTCACATACTACATGGACCATCACTGTTCTGTCAGTGTATGTACAGTGGAGTGGATGGTCCCGTCACATACTACATGGACCATCACTGTTCTGTCAGTGTATATAGCGTGGAGTGGATGGTCCTTTCACATACTGCATAGACAATCAATGCTCCGTTAGTGTATGTACCATGGAGTGGATGGTCCCTTCACATACTGCAAAGACAGTCACTGTTCTGTCAGTGTATGTACAGTGGAGTGGATGGTCCCTTCACATACTGCATAGACAGTCACTGTTCTGTTAGTGTATGTACCAAGGAGTGAATGGTTCCTTCATGTAGTGTATAGACAGTCACTGTTCTTTTAGTGTTTCTTCAGTGGAGTGGATGTTCCCTTCACATACTGCATAGACAGTCACTGTTCTGTTAGTGTATGTACCGTGGCATGGATTATCCATTCACATACTGCATAGACAGTCACTGCTCTGTTAGTGCATGTACAGTGGAGTGTATGGTCCCTTCACATACTGCATAGACAGTCACTGTTCTGTCAGTGTATGTACAGTGAAGTTGATGGTCCATTCACATACTGCATAGACAGTCACTGTTCTGTTAGTGTATGTACCGTGGAGTGGATGGTCCCTTCACATACTGCATAGACAGTCACTGTTCTGTTAGTGTATGTACAGTGGAGTGGATGGTCCCTTCACATACTGCATAGACAGTCACTGTTCTGTTAGTTTATGCGCCGTGGAGTGGATGGTCCCATCACATACTACATGGACCATCACTGTTCTGTCAGTGTATATAGCGTGGAGTGGATGGTCCTTTCACATACTGCATAGACAATCACTATTCTGTTAGTGTACGTACAGTGGAGTGGATGGTCCCTTCACATACTGCAAAGACAGTCACTGTTCTGTCAGTGTATGTACAGTGGAGTGGATGGTCCCTTCACATACTGCATAGACAGTCACTGTTCTGTTAGTGCATTTACCGTGGAGTGGATGGCCCCCTCACATACTCCATAGATAGTCACTGTTCTGTCAGTGTATGTTCAGTGGAGTGGATGGTCCCTTAACATACTGCATAGACAGTTACTGTTCTGTCAGTGTATGTACAGTGGAGTGGATGGTCCCTTTACATACTGCATAGACAGTCACTATTCTGTTAGTTTATGTACAGTGGCACTGGATGGTCCCTTCACATACTGCATAGACAGTCACTGTTCTGTTAGTGCATGTACCGTGGAGTGGATGGCCCCCTCACATACTCCATAGATAGTCACTGTTCTGTCAGTGTATGTTCAGTGGAGTGGATGGCCCCCTCACATACTCCATAGATAGTCACTGTTCTGTCAGTGTATGTACATTGGAGTGGATGGTCCCTTCACATACTGCATAGACAGTCGCTGTTCTGTCAGTGTATGTACATTGGAGTGGATGGTCCCTTCACATACTGCATAGACAGTCACTGTTCTGTTAGTGTATGTACAGTGGAGTGGATGGTCCCTTCACGTTCTGCATAGACAGTCACTGTTCAGTTAGTGTATGTACAGTGGAGTGGTTGGTACCTTCACATACTGCATAGACAGTCACTGTTCTGTTAGTGTATGTGGAGTGTAGTGGATGGCCCTTCACATACTGTATAGACAGTCAATGCTCTGTTAGTGTATGTACAGTGGAGTGGATGGTTCCTTCACCTACTGCAGAGACAGTCACTGTTTTGTCAGTGTATGTACAGTGGAGTGGATGGTCCCTTCACATACTGCATACACAGTCACTGTACACTTAGTGTATGTACCGTGAATTTGATGGTCCCTTCACATACTGCATAGACAGTCACTGTTCTGTTAGTGTATGTACAGTGGAGTGGATGGTCCCTTTACATACTGCATAGACTGTCACTGTTCTGTTAGTGTATGTACAGTGGAGTGGATGGTCCCTTCACATGCTGCATAGACAGTCGCTGTTCTGTCAGTGTATGTACACTAGAGTGGATGGTCCCTTCACATACTGCATAGACAGTCACTATTCTGTTAGTGTACGTATAGTGGAGTGGATGGTCCCCTCATCTACTGCATAGACAGTCACTGTTCTTTAAATGTATATACAGTGGAGTGGATGGTCACTCACATACAGCATAGAAACTCACTGTTCTGTTAGTGTATGTACAGTGGAGTGGATTGTCCCTTTACATACTGCATAGACAGTCACTGTTCTGTTAGTGTATGTACCGTGGAGTGGATGGCCCCCTCACATACTCCATAGATAGTCACTGTTCTGTCAGTGTATGTTCAGTGGAGTGGATGTCCCCTTCACCTACTGCATAGACAGTTACTGTTCTGTGAGTGCATGTACAGTGGAGTGAAGGGTCCCTTCACATACTGCATAGACAGTCACTGTTCTGTTAGTTTATGCACTGTGGAGTGGATGGTCCCGTCACATACTACATGGACCATCACTGTTCTGTCAGTGTATGTACAGTGGAGTGGATGGTCCCTTCACATACTGCATAGACAGTCACTGTTCTGTTAGTGTATGTACAGTGGAGTGGATGGTCCCTTCACATACTGCATAGACAGTCACTGTTCTGTCAGTGTATGTACAGTGAAGTGGATGATAACTTAACAATCTGCATAGATAGCCACTGTTCTGTTAGTGTATGTACAGTGAACTGGATGGTTACTTCACATACTGCATAGACAGTCACTGTTCTGTCAGTGTATGTACAGTGGAGTGGATGGTCCCTTCACATACTGCATAGACAGTCACTGATCTGTTAGTGTATGTACAGTGGAGTGGATGGTCCCTTCACCTACTGCAGAGACAGTCACTTTTCGGTTATTGTATGTACAGTGGAGTGGATGGTCCTTCACATACTGCATAGACAGTCACTGTTCTGTTAGTGTATATGCAGTGGAGTGGATGGTCCTTTCACATACTGCATAGACAATCAATGCTCCGTTAGTGTATGTACCATGGAGTGGATGGTCCCTTCACATACTGCAAAGACAGTCACTGTTCTGTCAGTGTATGTACAGTGGAGTGGATTGTCCTTTCACTTTCTGCATAGACAGTCACTGTTATGTTAGTGTATGTATATTAGTGTGGATGGTGCCTTCACATACTGCATAGACAGTCACTGTTCAGTTAGTGTATGTACCGTAGAGTGTATGGTCCCTTCACATACTGCATAGACAGTCACTGTTCTGTTAGTGCATGTACCGTGGAGTGGATGGCCCCCTCACATACTCCATAGATAGTCACTGTTCTGTCAGTGTATGTTCAGTGGAGTGGATGGTCCCTTCACATAATGCTTAGGCAGTCACTGTTCGGTTAGTGTATGTACAGTGGAGTGGATGGTCCCTTTACATACTGCATAGACAGTCACTATTCTGTTAGTTTATGTACAGTGGAGTGGATGGTCCCTTCACATACTGCATAGACAGTCACTATTCTGTTAGTGTACATACAGTGGAGTGGATGGTCCCCTCATCTACTGCATAGACAGTCACTGTTCTGTCAGTGTATGTACAGTGGAGAGGATGGGCCCTTCACATACTTCATATACAGTCACTGTTCAGTTAGTATATGTACAGTGGAGTGGATGGTTCACATACTGCATAGACAGTCACTGTTCTTTTAGTGTATGTACAGTGGAGTGGATGGTCCCTTCACATACTGTATAGACAGTCACTGCTCTGTTAGTGTATGTACAGTGGAGTGGATGGTTCCTTCACCTACTGCATAGACAGTCAATGTTCTGTCAGTGTATGTTCAGTGGAGTGGATGGTCCCTTCACATACTGCATAGACAGTCACTGTTCTGTTAGTGTATCTACAGTGGAGTGGATGGTCCCTTTACATACTGCATAGACAGTCACTATTCTGTTAGTTTATGTACAGTGGCACTGGTGGTCCCTTTACATAATGCTTAGGCAGTCACTGTTCGGTTAGTGTATGTACAGCGAAGTGGATGGACCCTTTACATACTGCATAAACAGTCACTGTTCTGTTAGTGTATGTACAGTGGAGTGGATGGTCCCTTCACGTTCTGCATAGACAGTCACTGTTCTGTTAGTGTATGTACAGTGGAGAGGATGGGCCCTTCACGTTCTGCATAGACAGTCACTGTTCTGTTAGTGTATGTACAGTGGAGTGGATGGTCCCTTCACGTTCTGCATAGACAGTCACTGTTCAGTTAGTGTATGTACAGTGGACTGGATGGTGCCTTCACATACTGCATAGACAGTCACTGTTCAGTTAGTGTATGTACCGTAGAGTGTATGGTCCCTTCACATACTGCATAGACAGTCACTGTTCTGTTAGTGTACGTATAGTGTAGTGGATGGTCCCTTCACGTTCTGCATAGACAGTCACTGTTCAGTTAATGTATGTACATTAGAGTGGATGATCCCTTCACATACTGCTTAGACAGTCACTGTTCTGTAAGTGTATGTACAGCGGAGTGGATGGTCCCTTCACATACTGTATAGACAGTCACTTCTCTGTTAGTGTATGTACAGCGGAGTGGATGATCCCTTCACATACTGCATAGACAGTCACTGTTCTGTCAGTGTATGTACAGTGGAGTGGATGGTCCCTTCACGTTCTGCATAGACAGTCACTGTTCAGTTAGTGTATGTACAGTGGAGTGGAGGGTCCCCTCACATACTGCATACACAGTCACTGTACACTTACTGTATGTACCGTGAATTTGATGGTCCCTTCACATAATGCACAGAGAGTCACAGTTCTGGTATTGTATATATAATGGAATGGATGGTCCCTTCACATACTGCATAGACAGTCACTGTTCGGTTAGTATATGTACAGTGGAGTGGATGGTTCACATACTGCATAGACAGTCACTGTTCTTTTAGTGTATGTACAGTGGAGTCGATTGTCCCTTTACGTACTGCATATAAAGTCACTATTTTAGTGTATGTACCTTGGAGTGGATGGTCCCTTCACATACTGCTTAGACAATCACTGTTCTGGCAGTGTATGTACTGTGGAGTTGATGGTCCCTTCACCTACTGCATAGACAGTCAATGTTCTGTTAGTTTATGTACCATGGAGTTGATGGTCCCTTCACCTACTGCATAGACAGTCACTGTTCTGTTAGTGAATGTACAGTGGAGCTGATGGTCCTTTCACTTTCTGCATAATCAGTCACTATTTTGTTAGTGTATGCACAGATGAGTGGATGGTCCCTTCACATACTGCATAGACAGTCACTGCTCTGTTAGTGTATGTACTGTGGAGTGAATGGTCACTCACATACTGCATATACAGTCACTGTTATGTTAGTGTATATACCATGGAGTTAATGGTCCCTTCACATACTGCTTAGACAGTCACTGTTCTGTTAGTTTATGTACCATGGAGTGGATGCTTCCTTCACATACTGCATAGACAGTCACTGTTCTGTTAGTGTATTATTGTGGAGTGGATGGTCCCTTAACATACTGCATAGACAGTTACTGTTCTGTTAGTGTTTGTACACTGGAGTGGATGGTCCCTTCACATACTGCATAGACAGTCACTGTTCTGTTAGTTTATGCGCCGTGGAGTGGATGGTCCCGTCACATACTACATAGACAGTCACTGTTTGGTTAGTGTATGTACACTGGAGTGGATGGCCCTTCACATACTGCATAGACAGACACTGTACCGTTAGTGTGTGTACCGTGGAGTTGATGGTCCCTTCACATAAAGTATAGACAGTCACTGCTCTATTAGTGTATGTACAGTGGATTGGATGGTCCCTTCACCTACTGCAGACACAGTCACTGTTCTGTCAGTGTATGTACAGTGGAGTGGATGGTCCTTTCACTTTCTGCATAGACAGTCACTGTTCATTTAGTGTATGTACAGCAGAGATGAAGATCCCTTTACATACTGCATAGACAGTCACTGTTCTGTTAGTGTATGTACAGGGGAGTGGATGGTGCCTTTATATACTGCATATACAGATACTGTTACATTAATGTATGTACATTAGAGTGGATGTTCCCTTCACATATTGCTTAGACAGTCACTGTTCTGTTAGTGTATGTACCGTGGAGTGGATGGTCCCATCACATAGTGCATAGACAGCCACTGTTCTGTTAGTGTATGTACTGAGGAGTGTATGGTCCCTTCACATACTGCTTAGACAGTCACTGTTCTGTTAGTTTATGTACCATGGAGTGGATGCTTCCTTCCTATACTGCATAGACAGTTACTGTTCTGTTAGTGTTTGTACACTGGAGTGGATGGTCCCTTCACATACTGCATAGACCATCACTGTTCTGTCAGTGTATGTACCATGGAGTGGATGGTCCTTTCACATACTGCAAAGACAGTCACTGTTCTGTCAGTGTTTGTACACTGGAGTGGATGGTCCCTTCACATACTGCATAGACAGTCACTGTTCTGTTAGTTTATGCGCCGTGGAGTGGATGGTCCCATCACATACTACATGGACCATCACTGTTCTGTCAGTGTATATAGCGTGGAGTGGATGGTCCTTTCACATACTGCATAGACAGTCACTGTTCTGTTAGTGTATGTACTGTGGAGTGGATGGTCGTGTGATATACTGCATAGACAGTCACTGTGCTGTTAGTGTATATAGTGTGGGGTGGATGGTCCCTTCACATACTGCATAAACAGTCACTGTTCTTTTAGTGTATATACTGTGGAGTGGATGGTCCCATACTAAATAGACAGTCACTGTTCTGTCAGTGTATGTAAGGTGGAGTGGATGGTCCCTTCACATATTGCATTGAAAGTCATTGTTTCATTAATGTATGTACCGTGGAGTTGATGGTCCCTTCACATGCTGCATAGACAGTCACTGTTCTGTTAGTGTACGTACAGTGGAGTAGATGGTCCCTTCACTTACTGCATAGACAGTCACTGTTCTGTCAGTGTGTATGTAAAGTGGAGAGGATGGTCCCTTCACATACTGCATATACAGTCACTGTTCTGTTAGTGTATCTACAGTTGAGTGGATGGTCCCTTCACATACTGCATAGGCAGTCACTGTGCTGTTAGTGTATATAGTGTGGGGTGGATGGTCCCTTCACATACTGCATAGACAGTCACTGTTCTGTCAGTGTATGTACAGTAGAGTGGATGGTCTCTTCACATACTGCATAGACAGTCACTGTTCTGTTAGTGTATGTACAGCGGAGTGGATGGTCCCTTCCCATACTGCATAGACAGTCACCGTTCTGTTAATTTATGTACTGTGGAGTGGATGGTCGCTTTACATACTGCATAGACAGTCACTGTTCTGTTAGTGTATTACCGGGGAATGGATTATCCCTTCACATACTGCATAGACAGTGTGTTCTGTTAGTGTATATGGAGTGGAGTGGATGGTCCCTTCACATACTGCAAAGACAGTCACTGTTCTGTCAGTGTATGTACAGTGGAGTGGATGGTCCCTTCACATACTGCATAGACAGTCACTGTTCTGTCAGTGTATGTACAGTGGAGTGGATGGTCCCTTCACATACTGCATAGACAGTCACTGTTCTGTTAGTGTATGTACAGTGGAGTGGATGGTCCCTTCACATACTGCATAGACAGTCACTGTTCTGTCAGTGTATGTTCAGTGGAGTGGATGGTCCCTTCACATAATGCTTAGGCAGTCACTGTTCGGTTAGTGTATGTACAGTGGAGTGGATGGTCCCTTTACATACTGCATAGACAGTCACTATTCTGTTAGTTTATGTACAGTGGACTGGTGGTCCCTTCACATACTGCATAGACAGTCACTGTTCTGTTAGTGTACGTACAGTGGAGTGGATGGTCCTTCACATACAGCATAGAAACTCACTGTTCTGTTAGTGTATGTACAGTGGAGTGGATTGTCCCTTTACATACTGCATATACATTCACTGTTATGTTAGTGTATGTACCTTGGAGTGGATGTTCCCTTCACATACTGCATAGACAGTCACTTTTCGGTTAGTGTATGTACAGCGAAGTGGATGGACCCTTTACATAATGCATAGACAGTCACTGTTCTGTTAGTGTTTGTACAGTGGAGCTGATGGTCCCTTCACCTACTGCATAGACAGTCACTGTTCTGTCAGTGTATGTACAGTGGAGAGGATGGGCCCTTCACATACTGCATAGACAGTCACTGTTCTGTCAGTGTATGTTCAGTGGAGTGGATGGTCCTTTACATACTGCATAGACAGTCACTGTTCTGTTAGTGTATGTACAGCAAGTGGATGGTCCCTTCACATACTGCATAGACAGTCACTGTTCTGTAGGTGTATGTACATTGGAGTGGATGGTCCCTTCACATACTGCATAGACAGTCGCTGTTCTGTCAGTGTATGTACATTGGAGTGGATGGTCCCTTCACATACTGCATAGACAGTCACTGTTCTGTTAGTGTATGTACAGTGGAGTGGATGGTCCCTTCACATACTGCATAAACAGTCACTGTTCTGTTAGTGTATGTACAGTGGAGTGGATGGTCCCTTCACATTCTGCATAGACAGTCACTGTTGTGTCAGTGTATGTACCGTGGAGTGGATGGGGGCTTCACATACTGCATAGACAGTCACTGTTATGTTAGTGTATGTACTGTGGAGTGGATGGTCCCTTCACATACTGCATAGACAGTCACTGTTCTGTTAGTGTATGTACCATGGAGTGGATGGTCCCTTCACATACTGCATAGACAGTCACTGTTCTGTTAGTGTATGTACAGTGGAGTGAATGGTCACTCACATACTGCATAGAGAGTCACTGTTCTGTCAGTGAATGTACAGTAAAGAGGATGGTCCCTTCACTTATTGAGTAGACAGTCACTGTTCTGTTAGTGTATGTACAGTGGAGTGGATGGTCCCTTCACATACTGCATAGACAGTCACTGTTCTGTTAGTGTATATACCATGGAGTGGATGGTCCCTTCACATACTGCATAGACAGTCACTGTTCTGTTAGTGTATATACCATGGAGTGGATGGTCCCTTCACATACAGCATAGATAGTCACTGTTCTGTCAGTGTATGTTCAGTGGAGTGGATGGCCCCCTCACATACTCCATAGATAGTCACTGTTCTGTCAGTGTATGTTCAGTGGAGTGGATGGTCCCTTCACATAATGCTTAGGCAGTCACTGTTCGGTTAGTGTATGTACAGTGGAGTGGATGGTCCCTTTACATATTGTATATACATTCACTGTTATGTTAGTGTATGTACCTTGGAGTGGATGGTCCCTTCACATACTGCATAGACAGTCACTATTCTGTTAGTGTACGTACAGTGGAGTGGATGGTCCCCTCATCTACTGCATAGACAGTCACTGTTCTGTCAGTGTATGTACAGTGGAGCTGATGGTCCCTTCACCTATTGCATAGACAGTCACTGTTCTGTTGGTTTTAACACCATGGAGTTGATGGTCCCTTCACATACTGCATAGACAGTCACTGTTCTGTTAGTGTATGTACCGTGGAGTGGATGGTCCCTTCACATACTGCATAGACAGTCACTGTTCTGTCAGTGTATGTACAGTAGAGTGGATGGTCTCTTCACATACTCCATAGACAGTTACTGTTCGGTTTATATATGTACTGTGGAGTGGATGGTCGCTCAAATACTGCATAGACAGTCACCGTTCTGTTAATTTATGTACTGTGGAGTGGATGGTCCCTTCACATACTGCATAGACAGTGTGTTCTGTTAGTGTATATGGAGTGGAGTGGATGGTCCCTTCACATACTGCATAGACAGTCACTGTTCTGTTAGTGTATGTACCGTGGCATGGATTATTCATTCACATACTGCATAGACAGTCACTGCTCTGTTAGTGCATGTACAGTGGAGTGTATGGTCACTTCACATCCTGCATAGACAGTCACTGTTCCATTAGTGTATGTACCATTCACATACTGCATTGACAGTCACTGTTCTGTCAGTGGATGTACAGTGGAGTGGAGTGTCCCTTCACATACTGCTTATATAGTTACTGTTCCATTAGTGTATGTACCATGGAGTGGATGGTACCTTCACATACTACATAGACAGTCACTGTACCATTACTGTATGTACCGTGGAGTGGATGGTCCCTTTACATACTGCATATACAGTCACTGTTATGTTAGTGTATATACCGTGGAGTGGATGATCCCTTCACATACTGCATAGACAGTCACTGTTCTGTTAGTGTATGTACCGTGGAGTGGATGGTCCCTTCACATACTGCATAGACAGTCACTGTTCTGTTAGTGTATGTACAGTGGAGTGGATGGTCCCTTTACATACTGCATATACAGTCACTGTTATGTTAGTGTATGTACTGTGGCGTGGATGGTCCTTTCACATACTGCATAGACAATCAATGCTCCGTTAGTGTATGTACCATGGAGTGGATGGTCCCTTCACATACTGCATAGACAGTCACTGTTCTGTTAGTGTATGTACCGTGGAGTGGATGGTCCCATCACATACTACATGGACCATCACTGTTCTGTCAGTGTATATAGCATGGAGTGGATGGTCCTTTCACATACTGCATAGACAATCACTGTTCGGTTAGTGTATGTACAGTGGAGTGGATGGTCCCTTTACATACTGCATAGACAGTCACTATTCTGTTAGTTTATGTACAGTAGAGTGTATGGTCCCTTCACATACTGCATAGACAGTCACTGTTCTGTTAGTGTACGTATAGTGGAGTGGATGGTCCCCTCATCTACTGCATAGACAGTCACTGTTCTGTCAGTGTATGTACAGTGGAGAGGATGGGCCCTTCACATACTGCATAGACAGTCACTGTTCTGTTAGTGTATGTACAGTGGAGTGGATGGTCCCTTTACATACTGCATAGACAGTCACTATTCTGTTAGTTTATGTACAGTGGCACGGGTGGTCCCTTTACATATTGTATATACATTCACTGTTATGTTAGTGTATGTACCTTGGAGTGGATGGTCCCTTCACATACTGCATAGACAGTCACTATTCTGTTAGTGCATGTACTGTGGAGTGGATGGTACCTTCACATACTACATAGACAGTCACTGTTCTGTTAGTGTATGTACAGTGGAGTGGATGGTCCCTTCACATACTGCATAGACAGTCACTGTTCTGTTACTGTTTCTTCAGTGGAGTGGATGGTCCTTTCACATACTGCATAGACAGTCACTGCTCTGTCAGTGTATATACCATGGAGTGGATGGTCCCTTCACATACTGCATAGACAGTCACTGTTCTGTTAGTGTATGTACCATGGAGTGGATGGTCCCTTCACATACTGCATAGACAGTCACTGTTCTGTCAGTGTATGTACAGTGGAGTGGATGGTCCCTTCACATACTGCATAGACAGTCACTGTTCTGTTAGTGTATGTACATTGGAGTGGATGGTCCCTTCACATACTGCATAGACAGTCACTGTTCTGTCAGTGTATATACCGTGGAGTGGATGGTCCCTTCACATACTGCATAGACAGTCACTGTTTGGTTAGTGTATGTACACTGGAGTGGATGGTTGCTTCACATACTGCATAGACAGTCACTGTTCTGTCAGTGTATATACCGTGGAGTGGATGGACCCTTCACATACTGCATAGACAGTCACTGTTTGGTTAGTGTATGTACACTGGAGTGGATGGCCCTTCACATACTGCATAGACAGACACTGTACCGTTAGTGTGTGTACCGTGGAGTTGATGGTCCCTTCACATAAAGTATAGACAGTCACTGCTCTATTAGTGTATGTACAGTGGATTGGATGGTCCCTTCACATACTGCATAGACAGTCACTGTTCTGTCAGTGTATGTACAGTAGAGTGGATGGTCCTTTCACTTTCTGCATAGACAGTCACTGTTCTGTTAGTGTATGTACAGTGGAGTGGATGGTCCCTTCACATACTGCATAGACAGTCACTGTTCTGTTAGTGTATGTACAGTTGAGTGGATGGTCCCTTCACATACTGCATAGACAGTCACTGCTCTGTTAGTGTATGTACTGTGGAGTGAATGGTCACTCACATACTGCATAGACAGTCACTGTACCATTAGTGTATGTACTGTGAATTTGATGGTCCCTTCACATACTGCATAGACAGTCACTGTTCTGTTAGTGTATGTACAGGGGAGTGGATGGTGCCTTTATATACTGCATATACACATACTGTTACATTAATGTATGTACATTAGAGTGGATGTTCCCTTCACATATTGCTTAGACAGTCACTGTTCTGTTAGTGTATGTACCGTGGAGTGGATGGCCCCATCACATAGTGCATAAACAGTCACTGTTCTGTTAGTGTATGTACTGAGGAGTGGATCGTTCCTTCACATGCTGCATAGATGGTTACTGTTCTGTTAGTTTATGTACCATGGAGTGGATGGTCGCTTCACATACTGCATAGGCAGTCACTATTCTGTTAGTGTATATACCGTTGAGTGGGTGGTCCCTTCACATACTGCATAGACAATCACTGTTCTGTTAGTGTATATACCATGGAGTGGATGGTTCTTTCACATACTGCATAGATAACCACTGTTCTGTTTGTGTATCTAGAGTTGACTGGAAGGCCCTTTACATATTGCTTAGATAGCAACTGTTGTCTTAGTGTGTGTACCGTAGAGTGGATGATCCTCTCACATACTGCATAGACAGTCACTGTTCTGTTAGTGTATGTACAGTGGAGTTGATGGTCCCTTCACATACTGCATAGACAGTCACTGTTCTGTTGGTGTATATTCAGTGGAGTGGATGGTCCCTTCACATACTGCATAGACAGTCACTGTACCATTAGTGTATGTACCATGGAGTTGATGGTCCCTTCACATACTGCATAGACAGTCACTGTTCTGTTAGTGTATGTATCGTGGAGTCGATTGTCCCTTTATATACTGCATAGACAGTCGCTCTTCTGTTAGTGTATGTACCGTAGAGTGGATGGTCCCTTCACATACTGCATAGACAGTCTATGCTCTGTCAGTGTATGTACAGTGGAGTGAATGGTCCCATCACATACTGCCAAGACAGTCACTGTTCTTTTAGTGTATGTACAGTGGAGTAGATGGTCCCTTCAAATACTGCACAGATAGTCTCTGTTCTGTTATTTTATGTAGAGTGGAGTGGATGGCCCCTTCACATACTGCATAGACAGTCACTGTACTGTTCATGTATGCACAGTGCAGTGCATGGTCCCTTCACATACTGCATAGATAGTTAATGTTCAATTAGTGTATGTACAATGGAGTGGATGGTCCCTTTACATACTGCATAGACAGTTATTTTTCCATTAGTGCTTGTACCACTGAGTGGATGGTCGATTCACATAATGCATAGACAGTCACTGTTCTATTAGTGTATGCACATTGGAGTGGATGGTCCCTTCATGTACTGCATAAACAGTTATTGTTCCACTAGTTTATATATCATGGAGTGGATGAACCCTTCACATACTGCAAAGACAGTCACTCTTCTGTTAGTGTATGCACAGTGGAGTGGATGGTCCCTTCACATACTGCATAGACAGTAATTGTTCCATTAGTGTATGTACAGTGGAGTGGATGATCCCTTCACATACTGCATAGACAGTCACTGTTCTGTTAGTGTATATACAGTGGAGTGGATATCTTTTCATATACTGCATAGACAGTCACTGTTCTTTTAGTGTATATATTGTGGAGTGGATGGTCCCTTCACATACTACATAGACAGTCACTGCTCTGTTAGTGTATGTACCGTGGAGTGCATTTCCCTTCACATACTGCCTAGACAGTCACTGTTCTGTCAGTGTATGTAAGGTGGAGTTGATGGTCCCTTCACATACTGCATAGACAGTCACTGTTCTGTTAGTGTATGTACAGTGGAGAGGATGATCCCTTCACATACTGCATATACAGTCACTGTTCAGTTAGTGTATGTACAGCGGAGTGGATGGACCCTTTACATACTACATATACAGATGTTGTTGTGTTAGTGTATGTACATTTGTGCGGATGGTGCCTTCACATACTGCTTAGACAGTCATGGTTCTGTTAGTGTATGTACCGAGGAGTGGATGGTTCCTTCACGTGCTGCATAGATGGTTACTGTTCTGTTAGTTTATGTTCCATGGAGTGGATGGTCCCTTCATATACTGCATAGACAGTCACTGTTCTGTTAGTGTTTCTTCAGTGGAGTGGATGGCCCCTTCACATCCTGCATAGACAGTCATTGTTCTGTTAGGGTATGTACCGTGGAGTAGATGATCCCTTCACATACTGCATAGACAGTTACTGTTCAGTTAGTGCATGTACCGTAGAGTGTATGGTCCCTTCACATACTGCATAGACAGTCACTGTTCTGTCAGTGTATGTACAGTGGAGAGGATGGGCCCTTCACATACTTCATATACAGTCACTTTTCGGTTAGTGTATGTACTGCGGTGTGGATGGACCCTTTACATTCTGCATGTACAGATACTGTTATGTTAGTGTATGTATATTAGTGTGGATGGTGCCTTCACATACTGCATAGACAGTCACTGTTCAGTTAGTGTTTCTTCAGTGGAGTGGATGGTTCTTTCACATACTGCATAGACAGTCACTGTTCGGTCACTGTATATACCGTGGAGTGGATGGCCCCTTCACATCCTGCATAGACAGTCACTGTTCTGTCAGTGTATGTACAGTGGAGTGGATGGTTCCTTCACATACTGCAAAGACTGTTATTGTTCCATTAGTGTGTGTACCATGGAGTGTAGGGTCCCTTCAGATACTGCAAAGACAGTCACTGTTCTTTAAGTATATATACAGTGGAGTGGATGGTTGCTCACATACGGCATAGACAGTCACTGTTCTGTTAAGGTATGTACAGTGGAGTAGATGGACCCTTGACATACTGCATAGACAATCACTGTTCTGTCAGTGTATGTTCAGTATAGTGGATGGTCCCTTCACATACTGCATAGACAGTTATTCTTCCATTGGTGTATGTACCACAGAGTGGATGGCCCTTCACATACTGCATAGACAGTCACTGTTCTGTTGGTTTTAACACCATGGAGTTGATGGTCCCTTCACATAGTGTATAGACAGTCACTGTTCTGTTAGTGTATATACTGTGGAGTGGATGGTCCCTTCACCTACAGCATATACAGTTTCTGTTATGTTAGTGTATGTACCTTAGAGTGGATGGTCCCTTCACATTATGCTTAGACAGTCACTGTTCTGATAGTGTATGTACCGTGGAGTGGATGGTACCTTTACATAGAGCATAGATAGTGACAGTTCTGTTAGTGTATGTACCGAGGAATGGATGGTTCCTTCACATGCTGCATAGATGGTTACTGTTCAGTTAGTTTATGTACAATGGAGTGGATGGTCCCTTCACATACTGCATAGACAGTCACTGTTCTTTTAGTGTTTCTTCAGTGGAGCGGATGTTCCCTTCACATACTGCATAGACAGTCACTGTTCTGTTAGTGTATGTACCGTGGCATGGATGATCCCTTCACATACTGCATATACAGTCACTGTTCCATTAGTGTATGTACCATACAGTGTATAGACAGTCACTATTCTGTTAGTGTATATACAGTGGAGTGGATGGTACCTTCACATACTGCATAGACAGTCACTGTACAATTATTGTATGTACCATGGAGTTGAGGGTCCCTTCACATACTGCATAGACAGTCACTATTTTGTTAGTGTATGCACAGATGAGTAGATGGTCCCTTCACATACTGCATAGACAGTCTCTGTTCAGTTAGTGTATGTACAGTGGAGTGGATGGTCCCTTTACATACTGCATAGACAGTGACTGTTCTGTTAGTGTATGGACAGTGGTGTGGATGGTCCCTTTACATACTGCATATACAGTCACTGTTTGTTAGTGTATGTACCTTAGAGTGGATGGTCCCTTCACATACTGCTTAGGCAGTCACTTTTCTGTTAGTGTATGTACCGTGGAGTGCATGGTTCTTTCCCATACTGCATAGACCATTACTGTTCTGTTAATTTATGTACCATGGAGTGGATGGTCCCTTTACATACTGCTTAGAAATTCACTGTTTTGTTAGTGTATGTACAGTGGAGTGGATGGTCCCTTTACATATGGCATAGAAAGTCACTGTTCTGTCAGTGTATATACCATGGATTGGATGGTCTTTTCAAATACTGCATAGACAGTCACTGTTCTGTTATTGTATATACGTTGGAATGGATGGTCCCTTAACATACTGCATAGACAGTCAATGCTTTTTTAGTGTATGTACCATGGAGTAGATTGTCCCTTCACAAACTGTATAGACAGGCGCTCTTCTGTTAGTGTATGTACAGTAGAGTGGATGGTCCCTTCACATACTGCATAGACAGTCTCTGTTCTGTCAGTGTATGTACAGTGGAGTGGATGGTCCCTTCACATACTGCCTAGACAATCACTGTTCTTTTAGTGTATGTACAGTGGAGTGGATGGTCCTTTCACATACTGCATAGACAGTCACTGTACTGTTCATGTATGCACCGTGCAGTGCATGGCCCCTTCACATACTGCATAGACAGTTATTGTTCAATTAGTGTATGTACAATGGAGTTGATGGTTCCTTCACATACTGCATAGACACTTATTTTTCCATTAGTGTATGTACCATTGAGTGGATGGTCGATTCACATAATGCACATAAGTCACTGTTCTATTCATTTTTGCACAGTGGAGTGGATGGTCCCTTCACGTACTGCATAGACAGTCACTGTTCTTTTAGTTTATATACAGTGGAGTGGATGTCCTTTCATATACTGCATAGACTGTCACTGTTCTTTTAGTGTATATACTGTGGAGTGGATGGTCCCTTCACATACTGCATAGACAGTCACTGTTCTGTTAGTGTATGTACCATGGAGTGCATGTCCCTTCACATACTGCTTAGACAGTCACTGTTCTGTCATTGTATGTACCGTGGAGTGGATGGTCCCTTCACATACTGCATAGACAGTTACTGTTCTATTAGTGTATGTACAGTGTATGATCCCATCACATACTGCATAGACAGTCACTGTTCTGTCAGTGTATATACCGTTCAGTGCTTGGTCCCTTTGCATACTGAATAGACAGTCACGTTCTGTTAGTGTATGTATCGGGGAGTGGATGGTCCCTTTACATACTGCATAGACAGCCACTGTTCTGTTAGTGTATATACCGTGGAGTTGAGGCTCCCTTCACATACAGCATAGACAGCCACTGTTCTGTTAGTGTATGTACTGTGGGGTTGATGGTCCCTTCACATACTGCATAGACAGTCATTGTTCTGTTAGTGTATGTACCGTGGAGTTGATGGTCCCTTTACATACTGCATAGACAGTCACTGTTCTTTTAGTGTTTCTTCAGTGGAGTGGATGTTCCCTTCACATACTGCATAGACAGTCACTGTTCTGTTAGTGTATGTACCGTGGCATGGATAATCCCTTCACATACAGTCACTGTTCCATTAGTGTATGTACCATACAGTGTATGGTACATTCACATACTGTATAGACAGTCACTATTCTGTTAGTGTATATACAGTGGAGTGAATGGTACCTTCACATACTACATAGACAGTCACTGTACCATTACTGTATGTACCGTGGAGTTGAGGGTCCCTTCACATACTGCATAATCAGTCACTATTTTGTTAGTGTATGCACAGATGAGTGGATGGTCCCTTCACATACTGCATAGACAGTCACTGCTCTGTTAGTGTATGTACAGTGGAGTGGATGGTCCCTTTACATACTGCATAGACAGTGACTGTTCTGTTAGTGTATGGACAGTGGCGTGGATGGTCCCTTTACATACTGCATATACAGTCACTGTTTGTTAGTGTATGTACCTTAGAGTGGATGGTCCCTTCACATACTGCTTAGGCAGTCACTTTTCTGTTAGTGTATGTACCGTGGAGTGCGTGGTTCTTTCCCATACTGCATAGACAATTACTGTTCTGTTAATTTATGTACCATGGAGTGGATGGTCCCTTTATATGCTGTTTCTTGCAGTATATGCAGTCCACATGCATATATTCTCTAATACCTCTTTAAATGATTTGGTGGAAGCAAGTTTAATTGTCACATGACACTTTTTTTGTTTTAATTGGTTGTGAGCAGATACTACTTGGTTTAAAAGCAACTACAGTTACATTGTCTCTTGTTTGTCTGATGAAGCGGTGATATTAACATGGCGCTTACTTTTATTAAATAAAGTTGTTTTATCGTATGCAAGCTGCTTTTATTCGCTGCTGAATCAATTTGAATTGAACTACTTGATGCTGGATTAATTTTATATGTTTCACCATCTCTACCTGTGACTGTGATCTTCATACGTTTGAGTGGTTTGGCGGCAGCAACGCCAGTGTTCTATCTTGATATACGGCTCCTGGGAATTTTTTGCATTTTTTCTTGGGATTTTGGTTTGTTTTATCGATATATATATATATATATATATATATATATATATATATATATATATATATGGATTCATATCACTTCACTGAAAGACCATTTCACTGACACCCATTTCACTGAGACCAAATCACCTAAAGTTCATTTCACCTAAAACTCATTTCACTGACAAATAGTACTCTAAGACAAGTCAGAGGTATATGTCCTGGTGTTCATTGACATAATATAGCTATACATATATATATATATATATATATATATATATATATATATATATATGTGTGTGTGTGTGTGTGTGTATATTATACTGAATCTTATCTTGTGTACCTATGCATCTTGCTGTTTAATGGTTACCCATTATTCTGCTTGTATAATTTGTACACAGACAGGTTTAGAGCCATCAATGATGCAATCTACCCATGTGACATACATTAGCCATTTGCTTCAATGTAGCTTTGGTGGATTTCCACACCACCTAATGTGGTGAACACATGCATGTGCACTGTGCCCCTTAGGTAAGGTTATCCGGCTTCATTCTGTGCCTACTTTCCTTTGTTGGCTGTTTCCTCATTTATGTGGACCTGTGTTATCCACCTCCCTTCCCCTTTTAGCTTTGGCATTTTATGTTGTACATATACCTGGCATACATGCATCTTCCTCTATCTTATCATTGTTGTCATGTGGCTGCACTGTTGCAGTACTACCTTCTGCCAACAGTTTGGTCATTATACATATGCAAGGCATATGCATGTAACATGCTGGGAAATTACTTGCATTCCATCATCATTTCTGTTATATTTGTGTGTTGGGCATTACCCAAGAGCTGGTTTTCTTTAGTCCTATACACAAGCTGGCATTTTTTATCTAGCATTTTTCTTACATGACTTATCATTTACATAGTATTCCATGTTATTGGTGTGTGTATTTGTACTGACGTGAGCATTACCAAGATGTTTTTCTTCATTCCTGTGCACACTCTGGCATTCCTTATCTAGCATTATTCATACATAACTTACCATTTGCATAAGATTCTATGTCATTGGTGTGTGTACATATACTGACATTTCTTTGAGATAGGATCATGTCAATCCATTTCATGTCACACATATAGGACAGCACATCCATGTTCCCACTGATATGGCATATGCCTTTGACATATACAATCCATCTCATGTATGTTTGTGTTGTGTACACATATTTGTATTACACAGTCACATATGTGTTTTGCTGTGGAACTGCAGTTTGGCACTGCGCTTGGTCATTTGCCTTTCACATGCAGGAATGGAGTTTCTAGTCTAGCCTCCACTTGTCTTCTCCAGTATTTCCTTGGCTGGATTTGTTCATCCATGCTGTTGCTTGACTGATGCTGATACTGATACTGATACTGATACTGATACTGATACTGATACTGCTAACAGACTACCTGATGAATGGATTCAATACTCACTGTGTACTGCGATCCTCATTTATTTCCCTACAACATACACCTACCATCATTTATACACATTCAGGTATGACTGTCACACAGTTTGTGACATGTCAGCACTGTGTCCTGCATAGGTACATATACATTTCTGCACTGACCCACGGCTGGTATGCATCTCTATCCTATTTGTCCATTTTCCTTCTACATGTCGTGAAGAGTGCTACCTGTGTACCTTACCTGTCCTTTATGTTTTTTTCCAACCTTTCTCTCCTATATAGTGTGATATTTGTTGTATATCTATACCTGTTATTTTGCTCTCTGTCCCCTCTTTAGAGTCGTATGGGAGGATAATTTGTTCCAAAGTCTTGCTATATTATAGGAGTACAGACTTTGTCCAGCTCTTTGGTTTGGTTTTATGACCTTTATTAGTTGTTTCTGAGGGGATCTAAGTGACTGAGCAGGGTTGTAAGTTTGTACAACTGAGTGAAGCGCTGGGCAGAGGTGGGGTTTGAAAATTAATTTATGTGCTAGTGTTAGCTGGATATAAGAAACATGGCTTGAGAATTTGAGCCAGTCGAGTTCTGCATTTGCTTCACAGTGGTGTGTACGGTTTGGTTTTCCTGATGCAAATTTAGCTAATTTATAATAGCAGGATTGCAGTTTATTACTAAGGGATGAGAGTAGATTGGTGAGGATAGCACTTCCGTATAGAAGGAAGGGAGGAGCAGGGTACTTAGAAGGGAAGGGAGGAGTAGGGTACTTAGAAGGGAAGGGAGGAGCAGGGTACTTAGAAGGGAAGGGAGGAGCAGGGTACTTAGAAGGAAGGGAGGAGCAGGGTACTTAGAAGGGAAGGGAGGAGCAGGGTACTTAGAAGGAAGGGAGGAGCAGGGTACCTAGAAGGAAGGGAGGAGCAGGGTACTTAGAAGGAGGAGCAGGGTACTTAGAAGGGAAGGGAGGAGCAGGGTACTTAGAAGGAAGGGAGGAGCAGGGTACATAGAAGTGAAGGGAGGAGCAGGGTACATAGAAGTGAAGGGAGGAGCAGGGTACATAGAAGTGAAGGGAGGAGCAGGGTACTTAGAAGGGAAGGGAGGAGCAGGGTACTTAGAAGGGAAGGGAGGAGCAGGGTACTTAGAAGGGAAGGGAGGAGCAGGGTACTTAGAAGGGAGGAGCAGGGTACTTAGAAGGGAGGAGCAGGGTACTTAGAAGGGAAGGGAGGAGCAGGGTACTTAGAAGGGAAGGGAGGAGCAGGGTACTTAGAAGGGTTGGGAGGAGCAGGGTACTTAGAAGGGAAGGGAGGAGCAGGGTACTTAGAAGGGACGGGAGGAGCAGGGTACTTAGAAGGGAAGGGAGGATCAGGGTACTGTAGAAGGGAAGCGAGGAGCAGGGTACTTAGAAGGGTTGGGAGGAGCAGGGTACTTAGAAGGGAAGGGAGGAGCAGGGTACTTAGAAGGGATGGGAGGAGCAGGGTACATAGAAGTGAAGGGAGGAGCAGGGTACTTAGAAGGGAAGGGAGGAGCAGGGTACTTAGAAGGGAAGGGAGGAGCAGGGTACTTAGAAGGGAAGGGAGGAGCAGGGTACTTAGAAGGGAAGGGAGGATCAGGGTACTTAGAAGGGAAGGGAGGAGCAGGGTACTTAGAAGGGAAGGGAGGATCAGGGTACTGTAGAAGGGAAGCGAGGAGCAGGGTACTTGCTAGTTTAGCTTTGTTTTGCTTGTTGAGGTATAATTTGTGCCTATACAGTTTGCCTAATTTGAAGTGTACCTTTTTTACTGTGGTATGAATATGTGGTTCAAAGGTAAGTTTGTCATCTATTGTTATACCTAATAGTTTGGCAGTTTTAGTTATTTCTATTTCAATTCCATCTTTAGAAAAAATCTTAAAGTCTGTGTTAGGTTATTTTGAAGTGAATTGGAATAGTTTTATTGTATGGCGTTTAGTAGCAGCTGAGAATTATTTAGCCAGGTTTCTATTGAAGTAAAAGCTTTTTGGGTTATATTGAGAAGGTCAGAGAAGTTATTGACAGAAGAAATAATTGTCAAATCATCAGCGTATTGGATCAAGTTACCTAGTTGAGAGACTTTGTGAAGATCATTGATAAATATATTGAAAGACAGTGGCCCTAGAAAGGAACTCTGTGGAACTCCTATGTTGTTTTTTTGATAGGTAGATTGCACATTTTGCCATTTTACTGACTGCTCCCTATTACTGAGGTAGGAGGTGAACCATTTGACAGAATTGGTGGAACTTCCTAGTTTTGATATTTGGTACATTAGTTTGTTGTGTGATACTGTGTCAAAAGCAGATCCTGTGATTCCAGGACTAGAAAAAACAATGACCACAAATGTTACAGGTATGACAAGGCTTAGAAGGGCTAAAGAACTTTCCTTTATACTGCTTGAAATAGATAATAACAGGCAGCAAAGATAGAATGTAGTAGGAGCAAGTGTTTGGGTACTTGTAGAATTATTTAGCCAGAAACTCAACTAGCAAAGCAGTGTGTGTTAAGAAGGGTTACTGAGGCTTAATATAGAGTGTTTGCAGCTATCAGGTAAGGGAATTAGCTGCAGGAGGGCTATATCAGACAGACAAAACCTAAGCAAGGAAGTAGGGTATGAGACCCACCTAACTAGCCGATAACAAAGGCTACAGACTAATGAAAAGTAATTCAGAGGTGTGGGGCAGTTAGGCTAAGGGAGGTAAATTAGGGTAACTGAAGGACTATGCAGGGATTATGTGCAGTGTGCTTCCAGGATTTTAAAGTACAACTTATTCTAATATTGATAATTTAAGAGCTGGGCATACAACATGCTCGGATATTTGCCGTCTGTTTAACCTTTAAAGAGTGTCCAAGGCACTGCTTCTTCCTCTTCAGGAGGTGTATTTTGGCTATCAGGACACTAGTTGAGGGTATTCCAGGAGGCAGGGTGTACTAAAAAAGGAAGGAGCACAGATAAATAAAGATGCACCAATGGCTTGTTAGAGCTTAGATTTGTTATGCTATTCAAGAATGCAGCACAAAAAAAAAAATGCCTGGTTCCCACTTAAAACATTCTCCAGTGTGTGTGTGTGTGTCTATATATATATATATATATATATATATATATATATATATATATATATATATATATATATATATATATATATATATATGGATTCACTACTGAATCCCAAAATTACACAATCCTGAAGCCCAAAATACAGAGACTATAAGCCTGAAACCCCACATTACCGAAATGTTAAAACCGCGAAATTCAAAATCGCGAAAGTACTACATACATACAGCACACATACAAACATACACACAGGCTCCCCCATAACCAAACAAACCACCCTATACTAAAGATAAGCAGGGGGGAGAAGCCCCCCCTGCACTCCCCATGTGGGCGGCTGTGCCCCTCACACCTCCCCTACTTTAATATTCTAACTCCGAGATCGCACAAACATACACACAAGGCAAACTCATACCCACACATTACAGCCCCTCACACACACACACACACACACACACACACACACACACACACACACACACACACACACACACACACAC
>NC_056735.1:109207121-109227121 GCF_019279795.1 Protopterus annectens
GCATGTACACTGCTCAGCATATGTTACACATGTACACTGCTCAGCATATGTTATACATGTACACTGCTCAGCATATGTTATACATGTACACTGCTCAGCATGTGTTATACATGTACACTGCTCAGCATAAGTTACACATGTACACTGTACAGCATGTGTTATACATGCTGTACAGTGTACATGTACAGCATGTGTTATACATGTACACTGCTCAGCATGTGTTATACATGTACACTGCTCAGCATATGTTATACATGTACACTGCTCAGCATATGTTACACATGTACACTGCTCAGCATACATTATACATGTACACTACTCAGCATATGTTATACATGTACACTGCTCAGCATGTGTTATACATGTACACTGCTCAGCATATGTTACACATGTACACTGCTCAGCATATGTTACACATGTACACTGCTCAGCATATGTTATACATGTACACTGCTCAGCATATGTTACACATGTACACTGCTCAGCATGTGTTATACATGTACACTGCTCAGCATATGTTATACATGTACATGGCTCAGCATATGTTATACATGTACATGTCTCAGCATGTGTTATACATGTACACTGCTTAGCATATGTTATACATGTACACTGCTCAGCATATGTTATATATGTATACTGCTCAGCATGTGTTACACATACACTGCTAAGCATATTTTATACATGTACACTGCTCAGCATGTATTATACATGTACACTGCTCAGCATATGTTAGACATGAGACAGTCTTGACATTGGTCAGCACATAATAGTCAGTTCACCATGACACATACATATGGTCATTGGTTAGTACTAGGCTATCTGCTTTGTGGACCATTTTAAGCCTAGCCAAATTTCCCACTGCAAAGGTAGGAATCAAACCCAGTACCCTGTGTCTGTGAGGTAAGCACTTTACTCATTTTGTCAACCCCCCAATCATCCTAATTAAATACTAGGCAAGCTGCCCTTGAGGAGTATTTTAAGCCTAGCTAATCTTCCTTTCAAAAGGTACAATCAAACCCTGTACTTTCTGACTGTTAGGTAAACACTTTTACCATTATACCAACCCCAATCATCATGTTAGTCAGCTTTCTATGACACATACATGATCCAGTTCTGCATATGATGGTCAGTTCTACATGGTACATACATGACCCTGCTCAGGACATGACTACCCATTCTCCATTACACTTATATGGTCGTGTACTGAATGTGCTAGTCAGTTGTATGTGACATCCATGACTCAGACAAGCAAGCGCTAAGAATTTTTGAATGAGAAGTCCACGAACCCGCTCTACATGGGATCCACTATTAAAAATGAAAGTTAAAGACAGCTGCACCCAAAAACTCAAAAGCATGTTTATTTCATGTCTTGATGTTTCCTACATTTTCAGCACCAATAATTGGTTCTCTGAGGCAGTAGCTGATGCATGGAATAGACTACAAAATAACATTAAAGAAATCACTACTTTAGATATTTTAGAATGAACTGGACATTTATCAAGAATGAATGTTTTGGTATACTGGCAGGCTAGAAGGGCATTATAAGCCATGCCTAAAATACTGCATGTATGTATGTATTATGGTACTATATATACTTTATTTTTGTGTGTTATACCACAGTCTGCCTACATGAGCTCCAGCATCTTTATGTGAATTGGATTTTTTGCCTACCACTTGGTAACACGCTACTCACTGCTACTACGCTAAGCTACTTCTTGCATTTTAGTGACTACCCTTGTTTGCCTTTTAGCTCGTATCTCAAAACTGGCTTTCCAAGTGCATTTCATTGTTGTTGCTTTTAAAACTCTTTTGTTATGCCAGTTATAGTCTTTCAGCTCTTCTCCACTCTGCAAAACGCCATCCTTTCATAGCTGTCAGAGTGCTAGCAGTAATTTGAGCTGTTTGATCCTGTGGTTGACAGTTCATGACATGAGTTTTTTTTTTTTTTGGCCCGCTGCCTGAAGCTAATTTACTGCTGCATTCTTTATTAACAGTGCAATTGAACTTATGAACTTATGAACTATTTAATTGTGTAGAACACAGGATAGGCTTTTAATCCTTACTCCTTAGCAGTTCTTATCAGCATGTTTGGTATACTTAAACTCTTTGATCAATATTATGAAGAAATCAGGGACATTTATTTTTAATAAAAAGTTAATAGGCTGGTTTTGCTTGAATGTGTATTTTCTGAACACTAAGCGTATAATACAATTCTAATGATATTATTGAGGGACGATAATCCTTATTAATCTAAAAAAGAATCAAAACATTTTATGAGGGATGAGGCAAAATAGGCACAAATTAGCAACCTTCGGCTAAATCAATGCTAGTTGTTTGTCTTTATGCAAGAATCCTTATCCAAGTTGCCATGACAACACACAAATACTTCTAGTGGACACAATCCTTGGACAGTGGAATCATTATGATGATATGCATTTAGATTCAAGTCAGTACAGAATCACAGACAGCTGTTTCCCCTCTCTAGGCAGCCTGATAGCACTAGGTATTTTAAGGCAGTTTTATAACTACCTCATGCTTACAAAAACTCTTTTTTCCACCTCAAATTGATTTGGTATGTGTGAGAGATATATGTATTTGCTTAATTTAGTGGCTTCCTAATCACTTCAGAACACATTTGGTAAGCACACATATACTTCACAGAGCAGCTCCACTAACACAGCCTAAGCCTCCCTGGCTAAAGTCTAAGAAACCTCAGACATTAGTTCACAAAGTAACACACCCTACACACACACACACACACACTCACACACACACACACACACACACACACACACACACACACACACACACACACACACACACACACACACACACACACACACACACACACACACACACACACACACACACACACACACACACACACACACACACACACACACACACACACACACACACACACACACACACACACACACACACACACACACACACACACACACACACACACACACACACACACACACACACACACACACACACACACACACACACACATTCACACAACCAAGGCTCATACTTCTAAGAGTCACAGCCCCCAAGCCCTTATGGCCCCCTGAGACTGCATCAAACCATTGTAATGCTTTGGTAATAGGTGACTCTATTGAAAGGCATACAGACACCACCCTCAGCAGGCTGGATAATAGTAGGGTGACAGTTAGCTGTCTTTCTGGAGCCAGGATCTGGGATGTAACTAGGGATCTTAAATCCTTCCATCCTGACAAATATAATTATGGCCTGATAGTTGGCCGTGTGGGTGCGAACAACCTTAGACACTCTACCCAGATGGGCATGCAGAAGGATATGACTGAGTTTACTATGCATGTGTCTGAGGCAGAAAAGACAGTGGTCTTTAGTGGGATTTTGCCATTAACCAGAATGATGCAAAGATTCAAAGACTACATAATTGAATGTAATAATTGGCTATGTAGGTGGTGCCATTGTAGGGAGATTCAGTATGTGTCAACTTAGGATGAGATGACTGATAAACCTTCCTGCTTTGCCAGGGTGTCCTACACCTCTCTTACCAAGGAGCTCAGATTCTGCCTAAAATCTCTGCTGCCCTTATAATGTTTTTTTTTTAGGCAGAGCCCATCTGGTGGATATTTCAGCCTAGTAATTTTCAATTTGGACCACATTACTGTAGCTCTATTCAATGTAAGGAGTCTTAACAAAAATAATATCTGATCTTGAGGCCCTCCTGCAAACTGAACACACGCATATGTGTTTAGTTACAGAAACATGGTTTCAGAGCAATGAAACACTCCTTCTATTTCTTGGTATAATGCCTATCATGTCTTCAGACCCACTGGTGATTGTGGGTGAGCATCAGTATTTCTTAGGGATATCATCACCTCAGGACAGATTCCTTGGGGCACCACATTTGAACTCCTAGAAGTCCAAATCACTGTAACCAAAACTAATTACCATGTCATAGCTAGTAATAGAACACCCTCTATGTCTTCTTCTGAGATAATTATCCTAACATAATTGTTGAAATTTCCATTAAACCCAAGACATTTCCACTGGAGGACTTCAACTATCCATCAATAAACTGGCTGAACTAAACTGCCAATTGTCAGCATATCCAACACTTCATTGACTTTATAAATGCTAACTCTCTTTCACAAATAGTTAACCATCCTACTAGGGCCCCAATATTCTCAATCTAGTCCTCACAAATATGGCCACTTCTTGTGTATCTCCATATATATCATCATGCCTTCCTAAATGGGACCCTAATTTAGTGACCGTTTCCTTTAAAACTGGTAGTGCTTCTCCTGTAAGTATCTCCGTATTTAGGGACTTCTCAAAAGCAAACCTTATTCAGTTACTTAATGACATAGGTTCTGCTACAATCCTCCACTGAAGGGTCCCATTGCTCAAGCTGCTTCCTATGCCTCTGACTTCTACTCCCACTTAAATAGTTGTAATGACAAGATAATCTATATCTTCAGCAACTATAATAAGAAACTTAAAAACAAACCCCTGTGGTTGAATAGCTATATAAATAAGTTATAAACTGCTTAGCTCTTATACAATGTCTCATTCTACTTACTTTAAGAGCACACTTAAGCAAATGAACAAAGAGCTTAAGGGAACCATCAAGAATCCCAAAGCTGAGCAAAAATTTAAAATAGCCACTAAGACCAAAAAAAACTGGTAATTCTTCCTCTATGTCTGGAAGTTAAGAACTAATACTCAACAATGTTCAGAGTTACTCCATAACAATACTAAACTATTTAACCCAAAGGAAATAACTCATATCCTTCCTAACAAATGTAGTACAAATTTATGCCACCCACAGTTTTAGCTATTCCATAGGATCCACAATCCCAGCCACCCCATTTAATTACTACAGAACAAGATTTCACAGAACTTTCAAAAACTAAGAATATTTCATCCATGAGTCCTGATAATATATAAGGTTGCTTATAAAGTCTATTCTTGCACAGAAAGGATTGTGCTCATGCAGCACAGCAGCGTGCCTTGCATATTCATGAAGGTTTGCTGCTGTATAACCTGCATGGACATGATCTGTGAACAAGTGCAGGGGGTATGTCCGAGCATCACTCACACTGTAAACACGTCTCCTGCACTCAGGAAGTGCCATAAAGCACTTTGAAAAGAAAACCAGTGTACGCGGACAATGGCAGCATGCCCCCAACTGAACAGATATCAGCAGAATGTCCAGATCTGTGTCCTGCCAAAGAGCTGAGGCTCAAAGTCATTAAACAATGACAAAATATGAGTGTAAGACCCCACATCCTCCAAGTAAGTCATGCTAATACAAAACCTATTAGTCATCAGCTTCCCAAGTTTGTAAGAGCAGTATTTAAAATATGTCCTCTTTGCCCTCCCATCATGTTAGGCCTTGTAGACATTCTTTGCTGCAAGAGGTGGAGAGATATGACTGTTAGCTATGTGCACATCCCTAAACTAATAAAAATAAAACAAATAATTATTTTTTTCCTGTCCCCACTAAAGTTTAAGCATAGCTGAATGGGTGTGCAGGTCGTACAGCTGTGTATAGCATATCTTAAACATCCGAAGGAGCTAAATAGAAATATGCAGCCAAAAATAGTCAATGTAAAATAGCATATTGGTTAGAGCTTTCACTTAGTATGCAGTCATTCACAGTTTGAGCCCCAATACAATTCATTCGTTTTGTATGTGAAAACAGCACTAAACGTATCATTTTTTTATAAATAGGTAGTGAATAATATATATTTGTTAACCAGGGTAGTGTAGCAGGTCCAAATGTGAGGTGTCAGTGCAACAGAACTGTGAAACACCCATATAAACACAAGTGTCCCATACAGTATACCCACAAAAGAATATAATGTAATGAAAGCACATAGGGGGATGTTATGGAAGGGAAACATACATATCATAAGATGTCATTAAGAAGGAATTAACCCCACAATCCTGAAAATCCATAAAATGAAAGCTGAACAATGCTAAATTGTACTCAGCTATGCTTAGCATTGCATAAATTTGTATGCTTAATAATAATTAGCATAGCTAAGCAGATTTACGCACTTGTAAGCAGTGCTTCGCATCTACTCCTTTAAGCAATGCTTATCTGTGCTAAGCGGCTTTGCCCATCACTTAGCTTAGCTCAGCATATTCAAAATCGGCCAATCACAGCAATGGGCGAGAATCCCGCAGGTGGGAATACAAACATAGCCAGTTGTAGCTAATCACTGCAGGCACTATGGCTGGTGTTGATGAAGGTGTGTGCTTTGGGAGCAATGTTGGGGCATTCAGGAGTCCAGGGTCATGGTCAAACTCCTTGTTAAACACCATGAAGGGAGACTGCTGCAGGACAAGTACCAGGGCTCCCAAATACAAAGTGGAGGACTGGGACCATCTCGCATGTGACCTCACCAGTGCTACTGGTATCCCTTGGACTGGTGAGCAGGTCCGGCACCATTATGCTGACCTGAAGCATAGGAAGAGGGTCCTCTTGGACCAGTGGATCCAAGATGCTCGGGCAGAGAATGTCCCAGCAGTGTGTAAGTATCAGTATCAATTATTGTGCAACAAAGTCCAGTCTAAGTATGAGATGAATAGATATGCATAAATGTTTCTCTATCTCCTGTAGAGCAGGCTGCTAAGGCTGCATTGCGATGCTGATGAGTACAAATCTAGCTTGCAGTAGTCAGGGCAAATAAATAGAAAAGCTGCCAGTAGTTAGACACGTGTATTGTTTGTACTGAATAAATGTGACATTAGCAGAGTAATACTGACAAACAGGAAATATATCAATAAAAGTGTCAGTACCTGTCAATAAAACTCAAAACCCCAGAATGTTGTGTTTACTTTGCTATGTAGTAGTATGAATCTGAATGCATATCGGTTCTGCACAGAAACTATGTCTCTGACAGCATTAATTAATTGAGGCTCATCTGACAAAGATTGTGGAGTTGTGTTAGAAAAATATATAATAGTAATATGTATGCTTAATGCATTCAAGGTTTAAAAAGGTTAATACATTTATTCTGTTCACACTGCATGAATCTGCACAGCTGTTAGAAACTTAACAAGAAGCATTTCATTTCTGCTAATGTCATGAAAATAACAACAGACATTTGATTTCTGCTAATGTCATGAAACTTAACAAAGACATATTCATTTCTGCTTCTGCTATGAGAAAATATGCAGCTGCTAGAAGCACTGATAAAGAGGACAATAGACGCTTGAAAGTATAAACCGTAGTCAGCATTACTTGCACCAAAGCTAGAAATGTACCTTGAATCTAGACAAAATGTAACACATGTATTAGAACTGCACAATTGAAGAATTGGAAAGTTGAAACGGGCTAAAATAAGCCCAAGGCCAGGTTGTTTTCTCAAAATGTTTTGCAAGCTAGCAAATAATCTAACCTAGTCAGCAATAAGTCTAGTAACATTTTCTGTAGAACATACAGAAATAGAATGTAACATTTTCTGTGTGACATGAAGAGAACTGTATAAGAATAATATACTAATCACCAGTAATTCAGACAAACCTTGTGCCTACATGCTTTGTCTCCTTGCTGCATGTAATAAAAGGTGCCTTGCTTGAACCTAACGCATATTGGTCTTTGAAGTTTTTTCCTTTGACAGATTGGTCCTTCGGACCGGAACCCTCTCTCCACCTCGGATCAGACGGCCAGGTGGTTGAAACCGTACGGGGAAGAAACCAAATTGGTTCTTCTTATATGGAAAGTCCTCTGACTGAATTGTCATTCAAAAGAGGCCAGCCACTTTCTGATCTGTGACTGAAGGAAGGGTCTCCACGAATCAGTGATCAATCACGTGAGGCTCAGGTAAGGCGAATCTATTTTTTTCTGTTTTCTGTTTAGATCAGGGACTAGATGTGTATTGTTTTTGTTAGACTGTATTTTTCTTGCAAGTCAGGGACAAAAGAGATTACTATCTTGTCATAGATCAGGAGAAAACTGAATAAGTAGGCAGTCATTCTGAAGAGACTATAACAAAATCAATGGTACCATGTTAAAAAATTAAGAGAAGTTACGTAATGATCAAAGGGTAAAACAAAATGGGTAACAATTGCACAAAAGGACCCCAAAAAACACAGCCGTTAACAGAAGATGCAAAATACATGCAGTCGCAGCGTGCCGACAATGTTAGATATTATTCAAAATGGATTAATATATACGAATTCGACGGAAAACTAGAAAAATCCTCACTTATCAAACTTATCAAACAGCTCAAAACTGATTCCAAAGGTCGGGTAAAAAAGCAACGTCGGTTAGGAATTCCTCAGGCACACAGGTGTCTAGAGGAAGTAAACCGTAGGGAACAAAAGAACAAAAATTCAAAAGCAATGTTTTTAGATAAGGAGGACAATAACTTAGTAATAGCATCAGCACCTCCCTTACCAGAATATGAAGCAAGTGAACGGGTCAGTCCACCCCCACGATATCCTGTAATCACTGAAGATAGAGATATTATGAAATTAAAACTGACTAAAATTAGGAATCCCATCAGGACCAGGTCCCAGACAAAGGCAGGTAACTCAGATGAAGGCATCGAGTTATGGCAAATGGTTAAAAACTCACAATCTATAAGTGAAGAAGAAGAAATATGCCCACTTATAGAAGTACCCAATCCTCAGGCAGGTCAAGACAATCAGGACCCAACTATTTTAGTGTATAGACCTTGGACTCCGGAAGAAATCCGGAAAGCCACTGAGGGAATTCCCCATCCAAAGGTTAATTTTAGAAAATTCTCAGAAGATTTACAAGGAATGAGGCTGAGTTATAACTTAAATGGAGAAGAGATAGAAAAGGTAGTTAGACAGATTGTAGGGCCAGATTGGCACATGATTAGTGGGAACTAGAATCCCCATGACACTGCACAAAGACCCCTCCCACATAGCAGCACAGAGTTAGACACCAGAGTAAAAGGTCTAACAGACCGCATCTCTGAAAAATGGAAACCTAGGGCAGACTGGACTTGCATTAATCGATGCATCCAACAGGAAGGTGAAACTGTTGACAGATATTATTAGAGATTATTAGAATGTTTTAATAACCACTGTGGAATGCAGGTTCCTGAAGATCAAATACATGATTCCCCATATGAGCAGCAATTAAAGAATGAATTCTTAAAGGGCAGTAGTGCACCTATAAGCAGTTTTATTACAAAACACATGGTAGATCATCCTACAAGCAGGTTACAATCATTACTTGAATATTTTAGGCATGCCGAAAGGCATTTTAATAGCAAAAAGAAAAAGAAAGCCCAAGTATTTTCTGTAGAAGATGGAGCAGAAGTTTATGTAGTACAGTCTGGGAAAAAAGGCAAGAAAAACGTGCAGGGAAACAATCTGATCAAAGATCAGAGGACTTTGAAGGGCAGAAGAAAAGGGGAGAGTGTTTTAAATGCGGTAAAAAGGGACATGTGGCAAGGGATTGCAAGAAAAACAAGAAGACAACAACGGAAGACAAGGAGAGTGAGGACTGACTGTATGGTAGTCAGGAATCACTAGAAGGAGCTAGCGAAGAAAGGACAAATGAGAATGTGATAGAGGGAGTAGAGGAAGTGCAGGAAGTTAGTGACAATGAAGAAAATGAAATATTGGACCTAGCTTTATTGAGCTTGGAGCTCTATTTAGCAGACATGAAACCAGAAGTTACACTCTTGGTAGAAGGGAGGGAAGTCAAATTCTTGTGTGACTCAGGGGCATCATGAACCCTGATACATCCCTCCAAACTGCCAGAAAACACAGAGTCACCTGATTACATACTGGTTAAAGCAGCTAATGGACAGCTGTATCGGGAGCCTCTCTCCCGTAACATTGCAATAACTGATCCAGTTTCAGGATTGACACAAAAAAGCAAAATTGTTGTTTCTGCAAAATGCCCAGTAAACCTTTTGGGCAGAGACCTCATGCAGCTATTTGGTATAGCAGTAGTCCCAACCATGCAGGGTATTGAAGTACAGTGACAAATTGATACCTTTGCAGTGCAATCGGAGGGTGAAATGTTTTATTGATACAGCCAGGACTTGGTTACGACTGGTCCAGGGACTGTGACCAAAGAATTAATGAATGTAGCCATCAGCAAGTTCCCCTTCCTTGTCATTGAAAAGCAACACCTGTTGCACTGTATCCTGTATTATTGTAACACACCAGGACCTGATAAGGAATATGAGCAAAAATTGTTTAAGAATCATGCACACAGATTGATATTGCATAACCTGTACTGAGACACAGAAGGGAACAGTGTAGCCAGCTGTTCATTGCCCCAGGAATTCTTTGCACTTTATAAATCTAATTGATTACCACATGTTAGCTTAACAAAAAACAGAAATATAGAATGGGCAGACCTAGGAGAAAAAGTTACGAGATGGGAGAAACAGACAGAACTAGAACTGTCAGAACAGGGAGTACAAATACAGAAGTTGAATTGGATAACTCAGACCAACCCAGCTGTGCACTTGCAGCCTAGCGAGGACAGCTGATTGGCACTCCTATTAAAGGAGGAAGAGAATGCCTTATGAGACATACCAGAGACTCTCTGGTCGACAGGGAAATCAGATGTAGGACTCATTCGTACAGCAGGACCAGTTACTATCACGCCAAAGTCAGCATTCAGACCACAAAAAAGACAGTATCCCTTAAGAAAAGATGCAGAGGCAGGAATAAAGCCTATTATAGCAGCCTTACTTAAAGGGGGAACACTCGTAGAATCTCCCAATTCACCATGTAATACACCCTTATTTCCAGTTAAAAAGGCCAACGGAGAATGGCGTATGGTCCAAGATTTACAAGCTGTAAATGATGCAGTAATATCAAGGGCACCCACGGTGCCAGACCCACACACCCTGTTGAATGATTTGAAACCTCAACAAAAGTATTTTTCTGTGGTAGACATCAGCAACACATTCTTTTCGATACCGATACACCCTGACAGCCAGTATTGGTTTGCATTTACATTTCAGGGGAAAAGGTATACATATACGCGACTACCACAGGGATATTGTGAAAGTCCAACAATATTCTCACAAGAAATGGCAAGCAACTTGGCGGGATTCACCCCACCAAGAGGCAGTCAGATTTTACTTTATGTTGATGACATCTTGCTGGCAGCCCCCACCCAGCAGGATTGTAGAGAAGATACCATAGCGCTTCTACGATTTTTAGCCGCTGAAGGACATAAGGTAAACAAAAGTAAACTGCAGCTTTGGAAAAAACAAGTCAAATATCTGGGATATGTAATATCCAAGGAAGGTAGAACATTAGATGAGGACAGAAAACTAGCAATTTTGCAAGCACCAAAACCCACTACCAAGAAGGAAATTATGTCCTTCCTGGGTACAACTAATTTTTGCCGGAGCTGGATTCCAAACTATGCCTTGGAATCTGCACCTCTGACTGACCTCACATACAAAAAGCCTGTGGCAGCGCAGGATTTGTTACAATGGACACCAGAGGCAGAATCTGCATTCTGCAAACTAAAACAGTTAATAGTGTCCTCATTAGTTCTGGGATTGCCAAACTACCATAAACGTTTTTTTTCCAAACTGTAGATTGTAAGCAGGGTTACATGACATTAGTATTAACACAACAGCATGGGGATAAGCAATGCCCCATTGCTTACTATTCATCACAACTAGACCCAGTGGCATGGTCCTTACCTCACTGTGTACAAGCAGTAGTTGCAGCTGCAATGGCAGTACAGGCTTCAGCCTCAGTAGTCTTGTTCCACCCTCTCACTTTGAGAGTACCTCATGCAGTCGCAATTATTTTACTACAAGAAAATGTAGCATATCTTTCCCTTGCTAGGCATCTTTCCTGTATGACTATATTGTTGAGCCAACCTCATATGACAATTGAATGATGCATGACTTTAACCCCTTCTACTCTGCTCCCAACTCCTGCAGACGGCACACCGCACAGCTGCTTGCAGGTAATTGAGCAAAAGACACTACCTAGAAAAGATTTCACGGATGTCCCCTTGGATGATGCCGAGGTGACATACTACGTGGATGGCTCGTGCAAAAGGGGTCCTGCAGGACAGAACCTAGTAGGATATGCAGTAGTCTCTGATACTGAGATTATAGAAGCAAAACCTTTACCACACAACTTATCTGCACAGGCAGCAGAATTGATTGCCCTGACACGGGCATGTACCTTAGCAAAGGGTAAATGTGTGAACATTTTTACTGATAGCCAGTACGCTTCTTCTACTGTACATGTTTTTGCGCAACAGTGGAAAAACCGGGGAATTATAACATCTACTGGCAAACCTATAAATCATGCACAGTTTATTTTAGATCTTTTAGAATCTATTCAGTTACCTCAGAAAATAGCCATTTGTAAATGCACAGCTCACACCAAGCAACAAGATAGAATTTCAAAAGGTAATGCGAGAGCTGATACAGCTGCAAAACAAGCAGCCACAGAAGTATTTCTTTTAAATGAGGAATTACAACCCTCTGAGATTTTAGATTTAGATATGTTAAAAACAATGCAGACACTCACTACGCAAGCTGAAAAACAACGATGGATAAAACGAGGAGCAATCCTCGAAAAGGGGCTGTACATCTCTAGAGAGGGAAAACCGATACTACCCTCTAATTTGTTCCAATATGCAGCTTTGTTGAGCCATGGGCAGTGCCATGTCTCAACAGGGGGGTGGTACAGCTGGTGAACCAGGTGTTCACAGCATACGGATTTACAAACTACTCTAAAAAATTTTGTTTGATGTGTCACATTTGTAACAAACATCATGCACAGGGGATGATAAAGCCCAAGCAAGGGAGTTTCCCTACACCACCATATCCGTTTCACACTATCTGTATGGATTTCATAGAATTGAACAAATGTGAAAATAAGAAGGATTGTCTTGTCATTGTAGATATGTTTTCCAGATGGGTGGAAGCCTTTCCAACCAAAAATCCAGATGCAGCTACGGTGGCAAAAGTACTTGTCAAGGAAATCATTCGTAGGTTTGGTATTCCGGAAAAAATCTACAGTGATGATGGTACACACTTTGTAAATCAAACCATACAGCAGTTGAGTAAGCATTTTAGTATTTCTTTAAAAAATCATTGTGCATACCATCCACAATCTGCAGGGCTAGTTGAAAGGCATAATGGTATACTAAAAAACAAATTGAGAAAATTAATAGCTGAGACAGGGAAAAACTGGTTATACTGTTTGCCCTGGCACTGTTGAGCATGAGAACTGTCCCTACAGCAAAAGGATTGACTCCTTTTGAAAAATTATTTGGAAGGGCTTATTACATGCCCCAGTGTAATCTTCTTGTGTCATCAGACCAGGAAGCTGATTTCACACTAGCTGAATATATGAAAAAGTTGTTGAGTTCTAAACATCTGTTGCAGTTAAATTCTGTTTCAGATAAAAAGCAAGTCGAGACATCAGAAGTGGCAGTGTTGCCCGGAGATTGGATGTGGATCAAAAACATCAAGAAAAATAATTGGACATCACCAAGGTGGGAAGGTCCCTACCAGGTGCTTCCTTCGACACCCACTGCAGTCAAGATAGCAGAACAAGCTTCGTGGATACACATGACGCACTGCAAGCTGATTAAGAACTTTGAGTTGGACAAAAATCTTACCTCTCCATCGGGGCCCTCAGCACAAAGTCTGGCTACAAAGGGGGGTCAGATCAATAGGACTGATCCATCTCAACCCCAGTGAAGAAACCATCAGTGCTGGAGGCCCTATTAGGGCAGAGAGTAAGAACATGTGTCCAAAGAAAAGATGATGGAATCCAGTAAAATCCGAATACACCTACTTGGAAGAGTCAGAGAAAACAGGAATGCTGAACAACCATTTCCACAAAAGTATTGCATAACCATCTTGTTGACTATACTAGTGACAATAATCTTTTTGTTGTGGCCATTTCTTTTCTCAGCCACACAAATTGAATTGAACAAGCGTGCAGAGTGGCACCCGAACTTTAACACTTACCAGGCAATCAAATATGTGTATGCTGAAACTTTCAACATTTCGAATTGCTGGATTTGCACAGCTTTACCAACAGCATATGGGGGATTGCTGTTAACTTCAGTTCCCCTGAGAGCCAAAAAGACCTGGGAGAATCTAATTCATGATACATTAGATGTCACACCACAAGATAAAATAGCAGCATTGCACTTGTCTGTTTGACAGAAGGGAACTGTGTGTTTTTACAAAAATGATACAGTTCAGGTGGGTTGGAGCAATTGCAATGTGACTGTTCCCTATAGATGCTACACAAACCCTGATAACACCAGATCCTATTGCAACATGAGCTATGATACATTTTTTGAACTGATGCATAGGACAACTGAAGAAGTAAAACATAATGCTGATCTCTATAAGCAACTGTCTATAATTGACAAAAAGATGTTTCATGTAGAGCCAGGGCATAGTAAAATTACTACTAAAGTAGAAGATTGTTACTTTGTATGTGGTAGAAAAGCATATAAATGGTTACCTGAGAACTGGTCTGGCAGTTGTTTTTTGGGCTACCTGGTTCCGGCCATTCAACACACAGCAGTTTTACCTCAAGGGAAAATTAGGAATGCTCAAGAAATCAAGAAACCTATCAATCCAGTGGGGCAAATCAATGTGCGCTGGAAAAACCATCATGCTGTGGGCAATGGATTATCACACATGGAGTTGAGTGATACTGTTATATCGTGGGCAGGTGTACTGCCAGCATATGGAGCAACAAAATCAATCTGGGAATTGAGAAAATTGTCTAAGCTTCTCGAAGTAATGAGTAATGCAACCTTTTCTGCCCTAGAGCTGGTGACTGATGAACTGACTGCCATGAGAACTGTGGTACTTCAAAATCGCATGGCTCTTGACTTCACCCTAGCGGCGAGAGGAGGTACATGTGCTTTAATCCAGGAGAAGTGCTGTTCATATATTCCTGACCACAAACACGAGATAGACAACCATCTTGAGGTGATTCAGCAGGTGTCGGCCATGACCAAACCAGGACCAAATCCATTGACGGACTTTTTCCAGAGATTGTTTGGGGGATGGGGCAGTATCCTAATGAACATTCTGATTGCCATCTGTCTAGGAATAATCCTACTGGTGGTATGTGTGCGCTGCTGCATCCCCTGCCTGAAAAGACTGATTAAAGACTTTATAGACATTTTGGTTCAGAAACCTTATACCAAGACACTGAACTTGAATTGCTAAAAATTGAAAATGCTTTCATGAGCTTAAACTGAATGAATCTCTTAACTGCAAATCCTGAGCAGGAAGAGGTTAGGGGAAGAGAAAACTGTTTATGCTTATCTTGAAAGTATTAAAAGGGGGGAAATGTTAGAAAAATATATAATAGTAATATGTATGCTTAGCGCATTCAAGGTTTAAAAGGGTTAATACATTTATTCTGTTCACACTGCATGAATCTGCACAGCTGTTAGAAAGTTAACAAGAAGCATTTCATTTCTGCTAATGTCATGAAAATAACAAGAGACATTTGATTTCTGCTAATGTCATGAAACTTAACAAAGACATATTAATTTCTGCTTATGCTATGAAAAAATATGCAGCTGCTAGAAGCACTGATAAAGAGAACAATAGACGCTTGAAAGTATAAACCGTAGTCAGCATTACTTGCACCAAAACTAGAAATGTACCATGAATCTAGACAAAATGTAACACATGTATTAGAATTGCACAACTGAAGAATTGGAAAGTTGAAATGGGCTAAAATAAGCCCAAGCGCAGGTTGTTTTACTCAAAATGTTTTGCAAGCTAGCAAATAATCTAACCTAGTCAGCAATAAGTCTAGTAACATTTTCTGTATTACATACAGAAAGCTGTCTAACTACATCAGCAATAGAATGTAACATTTTCTGTGTGACATGAAGATAACTGTATAAGAATAACATACTAATCACCAGTAATTCAGACAAACCTTGTGCCTACATGCTTTGTCTCCTTGCTGCAAGTAATAAAGGGTGCCTTGTTTGAACCTAACATGTATTGGTCTTTGAAGTTTTTTCCTTTGACAAGTTGTAAAACAGATTAACTATAAGAAATGTTCCATACACCAAGATCTAATCCCTGAATAGTAATGTTGTGTTAACCATTGTTTTCTATACTGTAATATATGATGGTATGAATACACAGTATAAGAACTATCTGCCATGCATGAATGTCAGAATTACAAAGCAGATTGTCCAAACAAGAGAATATTATACAGAAAACAGTCAAGAGCAAAGCAGCAGTTCCCCAATAGCTCATTGTGATGAAACACAACCTTGTTGTACCTTTTTGCACAAACAGACATAGTCCAAATCCCGGAACTGGTATTAAGATGTATGCATGATCTCACCCAAGAATATGTGAATATGTGTAGAAACAGTCAGGTATTGTTAACAGAAATTTCTTCCGCAGGTCCACCGGGTAAGAAAAGGTATAAATGAGCTATAAAAGGCTGTAATTATACAGTGTGTACAACACCCACTGTCCAACCCCAAGGCTGCAAATGACAGCAGGATAAGTACATACTCCAAGTACTCTCCTCCAAGAAATGTCCCTCAGGTGTCATGCTGTCACAGCTAGTGGTCACTGCCACCAACACCCAGGGTGACCAATAGAAATCAAGGCGGAGCATGGCAGTAGCACACACACACACACACACACACACACACACACACACACACACACACACATACACACACACATAGTATGAGTGTACATACGTAACCTTGATTATGTGAATATGGGTAGAAACAGTCAGGTAGTGTTAACAGTAATTTCCTCCACAGGTCTGCCAGTTAAGAAAAGGTATAAATTAGCTGTAAGAAGCCTGTAATTATACACTGTGTTCAAACATATCACTGCCCAAACCAAGGCCATAGGTCGATGTAAAGTGAGGTAATACCTGGAGAGTAATGATTAGAGCAATGATCATTAAAGTTGTGAACAACTGAAGCCTGCACAGTTGTTAATAGACATCTCTTTCTATCTCCCACCCTATCTGCACCAATAATCTAAACACATAAATCAATGGGTATGTTTTTCACCAAACCTACTGTTGGGACATGTGTTCTATTGTTCTACAAATATTTAAATGTTTGATTATTAATAGTCCCTGTTCAAATACTATCATTGGTGGCCTGTTGTTTTCAATGTAACCTGCATGCCAGTATAATGTCCACTGTGGTTCCATATATGCACGTGTTCTGTTTGCTATGCAACTGTTGCAAATCTGTTGTTATGGGTTAATGGAAACACCCATGCATGCTGTTATAACTAATCTTGGAATGTGTTGTTAATGCGTAAACAACATATGCTGTAAAACCTCAACACCATAGCACGTCTGCGAAGGCCAATCCCACTGGATCTACCTGTCCCATCTCAACTGACCATGGCACCGGGCCCTAACACATCTGAACCTAACTCGGGACCTCCTTGTCTGATGGTCCTACACCATCTTGAGGTGGAAACATCTCAGGTGATGGGGCTCATCCCCCCTGGGACCAGGCACAGACAGGATACCATCACCCACCATCAGGTCCAGGGATTGGTGTGTGTAGTGAGCTTTGAAAAGAGTTCAGAGGTCAGCTTTGCCAGCTTGAGGGCCATGTGGCACATCTTGAGGGTCAGCCTGCCCTTCCTGCTCAGACCCCAGCACAGCCACCTTTGGGGCTGTGAAGGTGCAGTGGTAACTGCTCATGGGTGGGGATGTCAGTCCCACTGTATCCATTTGGGGGCTCTTGGGCATCTGATTCCCAACCACCATCCCTGTCCAAGGTGTTTACCTGCCACATGTGTCATGTACCACCCCTGTCTGCTGTCTTGTCTGTCTTCCACCCAACCTACCTCCCCAAATATACCTACTATCCTTCCCCAACATCCCATTCTCACCTTATAAAAAAAAGGGCAATCTGTTCCCACAAAAAAGTTGCCCCATTCATAGCTGTCCATTTCACATACATGTCCACTGGACACATGTAATCTGGTCTAAGTGGCTTAACAACACATTACTGTTGTTCTCACCCTTCTGTCAGGGGTTTGAGTGTCCAAATTCTCCTCCAAATTCTGTACAAATGCACAGCTGTTGCCATATCAGAAATGGACAGCTATGAACCTTTCCTACACCCATCCTGCACATCCCTAGCTATCTATCATATTGTTTTTCCCTCTGCATACCCCCCTTTTCATCACTTTCCTATCACCCCTTTTTTCTTTTCTTTTAAAGAAATTAGCGTGGGGTTAAGAGGGAGTACGCTGTAATAAGCAGCAGTAAGTGGCAGTAAACAAGTTTGAGCAATGCTAAGCAATGCCTACACAGATTAAGCAGTTTCCCATTTAACTGTGTGGTGGGATCACTTACCATCATGCAAACCAGCGCAAAACCACTTACAACTGCTTAAAACAGCCTTAATCACCCTGTCTCCATCAGCCACTGTTCTGACCAGCAACAAAATAATCACCCCTTCCAAGTCTTGAGCCCAGGACCCCGTATATCATACTCAGCACAATGTACCACTATATCAGTTGAGCTGCGATAATAAATGCTGTTTTTTTAAATATATTATTCAGTGCAGGTATAAAATAGTAGGAAAGAAACACTGTGGAATCAGTCATGTTCAGTATCTATAAATATACACATATAGATGTGTATGGTGATAGATAAATATGAAAAAGTATATACATCAGATATATGGAGCTATACATATAAAACAAATAAGTATAGAATATATAAATATATATTGTTATATAAACATATATATAGATGTCAAAAAAGAAATACATATATATATTAGTATAGATATATCCAAAAAAAAAAAAAAAAAATATATATATATATATATATATATATATATATATATATATCATAATGCGTAGTGGAGTCATACCCAGCATCATACCTCTACACCTCTTAGTGAAAAAATTCTGGACAAAAGCTGTCAAAATGGGGGAGACACTGGTCCAAGAACAAGGACATAATGTATGTACTGTCATTATAAAAGTAGAATGTTGCTACAGTAACAGGGTTTGTGTCAACACACATATCCAGAAGGATGTGAGTTCTGAAACTGAAATGTATGTCATTATTTACTGACAGAAATCCTGACATCATCACAGTGACATCACAGTGATTTACCACAAAAATGAAAATAATGATTCAGTGGAACAGAACATACATGTGAGCAACAATCCTGGACAGTCTGAGATAATCTGCCCACTTGAGAGGTATGGTCAGGACCCCTTAGTGCAACAAATCTGGACCAAGCCTGACTGGGGGGGGTAAAGCCATGAAACTGGGAGCATATCCCAAATACTGGAGTAGATAATGTGACACAGTTAATGCAGTAACACCCTCCTGTCTGTTGTACCATATATTGACTGGAATATTCCAAGTCCAAAACCAAACTACTCCCCACTACAGACATACAACTTCACATCATCCCACTGATGTGTCAGACATACACAACAGATATGGGGGCCAGGCAACAGTACATCTGATAAATATTGGGACATAACATCACAGTAGGGAAACTACACTGAACTGCTAGGCATGTCACCAAGTACTGTCTAAACTACAGGCAGACTGACACAACATAAACCCAATTTTGCTATGGGGACTACACATTTAATTGCAAACATATCAGGCACTACAGGGATGTAACAGGGTTTAAGTGCATACCCACACTCACAGTGACATACTAGTAAGCCACAGGAACAGTAGAGTATATTGACTGTGTGAACAAAATCATCAGCATGTTTGCCACTCACACACTAACCCTGTATAAACTGGCCCAGTTCATAGTGTAGTCTGACACCTGACTGTGGTATGGGACATGTGTCAGTCTGCCCCTACAAACATATACAGCTGATAGAGCACCAGAAACTGGAGCAGCATGCAAAGTCAGATAGAAAAGGACCCACAACACTTACATCTACCCCCCCCCCCCTACACAGGCCAAATAACACATTCACAATACACTGCTACACATTCCTGACAGTCTGTCA
>NC_056735.1:109232121-109350094 GCF_019279795.1 Protopterus annectens
AACACATTTTATCCACTCCTCACACATCCTCTCACTTTCCAAGATTACAGTAAACAATCCAGTTAAAAAGACCACTGCCATTTGTCCTAAACACCTCCATGCTTCCACAGGTATGTCATTTGAACCAATAGCCTTTCCATTCTCAAACCTCTTCATAACTATCCTTACTTCCCCCTTGATAATCTGTTACACATCCTGGTTCACCATACCCACATCATCCACCCTTCTCACTCTCTCATTCTCTTCATTCAACAGCCCATCAAAGTACTGTTTCCACCTGCTCGACACACTCTCCTCGCTTGTGAGTTCACTTCCACCATTATCCTTTCTCAGCCTTATCTGCTGCACATCCGTCCTAGCTACATGCCTCTGTCAAGCCAATTGGTACAGGTCCTAATCCCCATCCTTGGTGTCAAACCTTACATACAGCCCTTTAGATGCCCCATCCTCAGCCGTTGCCACTACTCTCTTTGCCATGCACCCCATCTCCCTACACACCTGTCTACTTTTTCATCTGTCTAACAATCCCACTTCTCCTTGGCCAACCTCTTTCTCCGTATACTCCCCTGTTCTTCCTCATGCCACCACCAGGTCTCCTTGTCCTCCTTCTTCTGTGCAGATGTCACACCAAGTCCCATTCTACTCACCTCCCTTACTAGATCGGATGTAGTTACCCAGCTATTTTCAAACTCTTCACCCACTGCCTGTCTTAACTCTTCCCTGAACTCAATCTCACAATCACCCTTTCTCAGTATCCACCATTTGATCCATGGTACTGCCCTCACACTCTTCCCCCTCTTCTTGATGACCAACGTCATCCCACACACCAACCTTCCATGCTGCCTATCTACACTTTCCTCTGTCACCACTTTACAGTTACCAAACCCTACAAACAGGCCCACCTGCATAGGAGATAATCCACCAGTGTGCATCTTCCTCACTCTTGTATGTCACCCTATGCCCCTCGGTCTTGTAAAACTACATATTCACCATACCCATGTCCAACCTTTGTTGCAGGCTCCACCACCATCTCACCTTCTGCATTCCTTTCCTTAGCACCATACCTACACATCACTTCTGCATCCCCTCTGTCCCCTTCACCAACATGCCCATTGAAATCTGCTCCAATCACCACTCATTCACCCTTGGCTACACACATCACCAATTCATCCAACCACACCAAAGTACATTTGTCTCATCCATCACACATGCAATTAGCGGAGCATATGCACTAACAACTGTCAACATTGCACCCTCAATTCCCAGCCTCCTAAATGTCACTCTATCCGACACTCGTTTCACCTCCACAAATGCTCTTGACATAATGTTCCTTCAGTTTAACCCCTACACCATTTCCCCCCATACACACCATGATAGAACTATTTGTACCTGACTCCAGTGCAGACAGCTGTACACCCCTTCCATCTGGTCTCTGGCAAACACAATATATCCACCTTTCCTCCGTTCAGCATATCAGCTAGCTCTGTCCACATACCAGTCATACTCACAACATTGAGTTCCTACCCTCACTACCACACACCTAGCTTTTCAATTCTCTGCCTGCCATATGAGCATCAGACATCCTCCAGGGTATGTCTGCGAATGCAAAGGTTACTGCACTATCGAATGACATATGTTACAGCAATATGAAGAAAGTGTCACTAATTGTGGCCCATAGCTCACCGTGTATGTGCATTGTCCTACAGATGTCCTGCCCTAACAGGTTGACATGACTGAAAGAGCAGCAAGACTTTCATTACAGTGTGCCATACTTACATAAAATAAAAATATATAGCAGGTATTACCTGTGCATATGTATGTATGGGTAGGTGTACCTGGCTGCCTCATTACAACTAACATGGGATGCAAAACATCAGGTGAATAAGCTGTACATGTTATACATGTGTGTAGCCTAAGTTTCAGTGCAACCAACAGAGTTACACTTCTACAGCTACTGGTTGTGGCATTGCCCTGACACAGACATGGGTAGTATAATAAGCATGAGTACACAGACATGGGTAGTATAATAAGCATGAGTACACAAACATGGGTAGTATAATAAGCATGAGTACACAGACATAGGTAGTATAATAAGCATGAGTACACAGACATGGGTAGTATAATAAGCATGAGTGCACAGATACGGATAGTATAAAAAGCACGAATACACAGACATGGATAGTATAATAAGCATGAGTACACAGACATGGGTAGTATAATAAGCATGAGTACAAAGACATGGGTAGCATAATAAGCACGAGTACACAGACATAGGCAGTATAATAAGCAAGAGTACACAGACATGGGTAGTATAATAAGCATGAGTACACAGACATGGGTAGTATAATAAGCATGAGCACACAGACACGGGTAGCATAATAAGCACGAGTACACAGAGATGGGTAATATAATGAGCATGAGTACACAGACACAGGTAGTATAATGAGCATGAGTACACAGACACGGGTAGCATAATAAGCATGAGTACACAGACACGGGTAGTATAATAAGCATGAGTACACAGACATGGGTAGTATAATAAGCATGAGTACACAGACATGGGTAGTATAATAAGCATGGGTACACAGACATGGGTAGCATAATAAGCATGAGTACACAGACATGGGTAGTATAATAAGCATGAGTACACAGACATGGGTAGTATAATAAGCATGAGTACAGAGACATGGGTAGTATAATAAGCATGAGTACACAGACATGGGTAGTATAATAAGCATGAGTACACAGACATGGGTAGTATAATAAGCATGAGTACACAGACATGGGTAGTATAATAAGCATGAGTACACAGATATGGGTAGTATAATAAGCATGAGTACACAAACATGGGTAGTATAATAAGCATGAGCACACAGATGTGGGTAGTATAATAAGCATGAGTACACAGACATGGGTAGTATAATAAGCATGAGTACACAGACATGGGTAGTATAATAAGCATGAGTACACAGACATGGGTAGTATAATAAGCATGAGTACAGAGACATGGGTAGTATAATAAGCATGAGTACACAGACATGGGTAGTATAATAAGCATGAGTACACAGACATGGGTAGTATAATAAGCATGAGTACACAGACATGGGTAGTATAATAAGCATGAGTACACAGACATGGGTAGTATAATAAGCATGAGTACACAGACATGGGTAGTATAATAAGCATGAGTACACAGACATGGGTAGTATAATAAGCATGAGTACACAGATATGGGTAGTATAATGAGCATGAGTACACAGACATGGGTAGTATAATAAGCATGAGTACACAGACATGGGTAGTATAATAAGCATGAGTACACAGACACGGGTAGTATAATAAGCATGAGCACACAGGCATGGGTAGTATAATAAGCATGAGTACACAGACATAGGTTGTATAATAAGCATGAGTACACAGACATGGGTAGTACAATAAGCATGAGTACACTGACATGGGTAGAATAATAAGCATGAGTACACAGACATGGGTAGTATAATAAGCATGAGTACACAGAAATGGGTAGTATAATAAGCATGAGTACACAGACATGCGTAATATAATAAGCATGAGTACACAGACATGGGTAGTATAATAAGCATGAGTACACAGACATGGGTAGTATAATAAGCATGATTACACACACGGGTAGTATAATAAGCATGAGTACACAGACATGGGTAGTATAATAAGCATGAGTACACAGACATGGGTAGTATAATAAGCATGAGTACACAGACATTGGTAGTATAATAAGCATGAGTACATAGACATGGGTTGTATAATAAGCGTACGTACACAGACATGGGTAGTATAATAAGTATGAGTACACAGACATGGGTAATATAATAAGCATGAGTACACAGACATGGGTAGTATAATAAGCATGAGTAGACAGACATGAGTAGTATAATAAGCATGAGTACACAGACACGGGTAGTATAATAAGCATGAGTGCACAGACATGGGTAGTATAATAAGCATGAGTATCACATGGAAATTGTAGAGGTGGCCAGCTGTGTTCTGACCTTGTTTCCATGCCTACTACAAACAGATATATGACCACCCACATAGCTTTATGGTCTCAGTAATACCTTACTTGTAAAACCTGCCTCCACCAAAGTAGAGAAAATCCCTTTACTGGACAGCAGCAATGCACAAAGCACATAATGTGATGCTATATTGGTTGCACAGTGCAAAGTAGGAGCAGAAGCCAACTGGGCAGCATGTCATCCTTTGTCTGAATGAACATATTAGATCACAAGTGGATTACTATAAGGCTAACTATGAGTACAAATTGTTCACATCCACTAAGGGCAATCACAAGGCCATCTTCACATATGTCTGCAGTCTCAGAGGCACCAACCCAACCCACCCTGTAATGGTAGCAAATCACAGCACATACACACACACACACACACACACACACACACACACACACACACACACACACACACACACCATAGCTACAGCCAACCTGCTGCAGACAGGTTTTTGGGCAAACATTACCCTCCCCCCGGATCACCATCAGTATAGGTGGATATGCACAGCACACACACCCCTCCCCTCATCATCATGGATCAGGTGCAAACTGCCTAATCATAGTTAACAAAAGCAAGTCCCCTTGGGGCCCGATAACATTCCTGTCTGCATCCTACTTGAATCCAGGCATATGGTTCCAGCTCCATTACACACAGTATGCAATCAAAGCCCGAGCACTATTGACATCCCATCTGCAAGTAACACAGCCACTATCATTCCTCTACACAAACCTGAATGATGAATGGTGGTTTGTAAAATGTATTAGCCCTCATTGGGGGGGGGACATGACACATCAGGACCAGGAATTCAATGCATGTCCATACAGTGCTTCCAGGTACAGGAGTATGATGTTTTGTAAGTGGTATCTAATGATAGTCCATATTCATGTGCTGGCTCTGTAAAGAACTCTGGGCAATGTCAGAGGTCCTGTGATGTGTTTCCCTGTGTATGTCTTCCTGGTACCATGCAGCAGCAACCACCTTACACCAATGCAAAGACAGCAGCCATCACAGAAGCTGTAATCTTAAACTATACCATCCTTTCTGGCCTTAGCCAGCAAAATCTGCAGGAGCAGACTGCCCTGTCTTATGAAATCATCCACAGAGTGAATGTATTGTGCCACCAAGGATGCACATATGATCAGGTCAGGCATAGAGCACCTGACCTGATATGTCATGCCCGGCAAAGGGCTGCTACTGTAGTGCAGGACTGTTCTGCTACCGGTGGGGGACCAGCCACACAGGCCCCTCTTATGGTGACAGAGGAGCTCCTTGCCAACCTTGAGGTAGCCCCCACACAAACTCAAACATGGGAAACAGCAGTTGTGGAGGTGGGTGGCACCCAGGCAACATGCGAGGAGCATCCAGGTAAAGCCAAAGTGCACATCAGTGTAATGAAGTAGTGTTTAAACTGTCTTCTACAGAGACTCTAGATGCATATGTCAGTGCAAAATGGATTAGTGGGTGGGGTGTAGTAATGCGCACAAGTGCGCACCTCTGGTGAAGGACACTAAATTGTGTAATATCATAGTGTGTACTGTACCTGTGCAGAAACATAGCATTCATCTTGTACGAATGCCTAATGTGAATCTGCTGACAATACCTCTCCCTCACAACTACATAGGTCCCTCTGGTCTCACATGGGACACCAGCCTGAACCCAGTAAGTATGAGGTTTCCCTGTTGTGGCTCACCAGTACCCCAGGTATGCTAAAGTTAATGCATGTGACCATGCACACAGCTGTTACACTCAGCCATTTGGCAATATCTGCATGTTCACCTGTGGTGGTGTTTACTGCATTGCATCATGGTGGTCATGACAGGGGCCTATTTGCAGGAGATGTCACATATCTGTTGCGTACCTCACAACCTGTCATTGCAGGACATCTGGACAAAGACCGACAAAATGGGGGAAAAAGGCCCAAAACTAGGGTCATATTGTAGAAATTAGTGGTATACAGTGCATATAAATGGTGTACACACCTGTTAGAATATCAGGTATGTGTGATATATAAAAATGAGAGCACAATAGACAAGTTCAAAATACTGCCAACCTTTCATGTTACCTATAACCTGTACAATTCAATTGTAATGCAAACAAATATGTTAGGGGAACAATAATGACACATAACAATAGTACAACAACCTAGATGCATATGTGTGCACATGCTGGAGCTAGTACTATGTTGAAGCAGCTTTTGATATAACTACAGCAGTACATCTTATTGGGAACACAACAGCCATCAATTTCAGAGACTCTTTGATTAACAGCAACTAATGATCAGCTGTCCTACCAGGATTATCCTAACATATACCCAGCTGCCTGCTACAGCAACAGCCATGGTTCACATAGAGCTGATGAAGCTGCTAAGGGACCACATGTTTGAGATATATCAGCCTGGAGAAGAGTACCAAAACATTTCCACATCATTGCACATGCCATGGAACATAGTGCAGACATTCATCAAAAGGTGGTGAACATATGTGGCTACAGTTTTGCGAAGGAGTGGACATCCCAATAAAGTCTATGAGAAAACAAGACCAAAACTGGCCAGGGAGGCTGCCAGGAGCCTTACAGCAACAGTGAATGAGTAGTAGGACTTTCTGGCAAGTACTGGGTGTGTACTACATGTCATAACAATCTTCCATGGTTTCCATATGTCCTGCCTATAGGATAGTGTTGGAAGATGGCAGAAGTTCCTCACACCAAACAATATCCAGGCCTGGTGAAAGTCTGAAAACAATACATCAGGTCTGCAAAAAGCAAGTGGGAAAATGTGATATGTTAATATGGGACCACTGCTGAACTCTTTGGCCACAATTCTGACAGTTGCGTTTGCACAATATCACCATTGCGCATCACCACAACAACACCACCCCCACAGTGAAGCATGGTGTTGGCAGTGTCCTGCTTTGGGGTTTATGTTCACAAGATGTAATTAAGGATGTAGCCAAGTTAGCGGATTATAAACAGTTCCAAACAGTGGTCCCTTGTGGCATCAAAACATTTTGGTGTCTGCCAAATTGCTGTGGATTGTGAGGAATTACACCTTTCCACAAAACAATGGCCCAAACCATACATCCAAATCAACAAAAGGATGGCTTCACCAGAACACATGCAATGTTCTGGACTGGCTGAGTCAGAGCCCACACCTATGCCCAATTGGATATATGCATGACGATCTGAAGAGGGCAGTGCACAGGGGACGCCCTTGCAATCTGACATAGTTGGAGGTGTCTTTCAAGGGAGAATGTGCAAACATTGGCAAGTCAAGACGTGCCATGCTGATAGACACCTTCCCAAGAGGACTGCATGCTGTGATTAAATCAAAAGTTGCTTTAACAGAGTATTATTTTAAGGGTGTGCACACTCATGTAACCAGCCTATTGTACCTATTTCAGTTACCAGATGTTACCTGTAACTGATGTGTATGTTCTTCAGTTGGATTGCGCTGGTTATATGTCATATGAAATGATGGTAATGTTATGACCTGATTTCTGAGGTCCGATGCAATATATCACGACAACTTGGCATGTTAATAGGTGTGTGTGCACATACTATATCCACTATAAGCTTGGGAAGTTGTTTGAGCAACCAGCTTTGTTTTAAAATACATGTACTGCAGGTTATGCAGTCTGCACCTCAAATTAGGACATTACTTAGTGGCTCCAATCCACAGGCCAACCCAGTAATGTATCAGACAAACACAGGAGTTATGAGGAACAGACCAAACATATGAGCCACACATATAGACATTCAGCAAAACCCTGTACAGTTGTGGGGGTATGTTTTGTAGGAGTTTCCACAGTGCTACACAAATGAACAGCAATAATTTACATGGGTGTAGTGTGTGCTAGGTGAAGGGCCATCACCTATTAACACCACTCACATATCCCAGAGGTGTATATTAGTAGTAACGGTAATTGGAAAGGGCTGCACTGCATGCTGCTGAGGGTCTCTCCAGAATGTGTATGTTATTGTCTGACTGTGTGTTGTAAATGCCCCCAGTCAGCTAATGTGAGGTCTGTGTAATGCCTTTGAGGCACCTTACCTGTGTGTGTGTGTGTGTGTGTGTGTGTGTGTGTGTGTGTGTGTGTGTGTGTGTGTGTGTGTGTGTGTGTGAGTGTGTGTTTGTACCAGCAAACCTTATAGTGCCGATAGCAATTTACATATGTTGTTTTTCCCTCACAGGTGGACATGGTGACTGCGGTCCCTTCAGCTCTGATACTGATGTCAGTGTCTCTACAAAATCTGACCATGTTGATATTCATATTGAGACATAGGTGGGGTTTTCAGGGCTGAATCTGTGCCATTGGTTTGCATCCCACTATTGTCAACCCCACCCCCACACACAGTCACAATGCCCACATATACCCCATCACCAGTGGCCACAGATAATGGACAGTTGGTGGGTGGTGGCATGGAATAGGCTACTGTGGTGACTATGGCAAGTGAGGGTGCAGGAACTAGCCACAGTCAGAGTGCTGGCAAGGTCCCATACAGGCAGATGGGCAGGGGTACTCAGAAGAGGATTGCAGCCCATCATGCCCCTGTTGCAAATGCCATGGCAGCAGTCACAAGATGCATGTTTCAGGCTGTCATGGGGGCACAGGCATGTAATGAATCTAACACCAGACATATGCACAGAGCCATAGATGAGCACATCCCTGGTGTCCATGGCAATATGAACTCACTGCAGCTATCTGTGAATACACTGGGGTCATGGATTGATGGTGGGGGGAGACCTTGGCACTCCTCAACCATAAAATATCTCTCCTTGAGCAGTTGGCAGATGCTAGCCAGCAGCCATGTGGCTGTAGGGCAGCACCACAATCAGCTGAGGGTCTATGTGGCCATGCACCATCACATTCCCATGCTGGAAGTACCACCAGCACTACTGAAGGAGATGTGGTATCCATGCCACAATGCAGCAGGCCATGGGAACATGATCCTGGCCGATCCCAATAGGGATGCGGATCCAGCAGGCAGCAGTCACCAGTGGGGCGTAGTACTGCATCTAGACTCGGCCCTGGTGGTGCCAGTGATACCCTCGACAGACCTAGTTCCCGTGTCCATGGCCAGAGATGGTGAACTGTACATCCTGCCATGTACACCCCACAGCTGTCCAAAATAAACTTGTGTAGGGTTCCCACATGGCATGACTGTGTGCATGCAAACACACACACAAGTCACCATCAGAAAAGTCACCTCAGCACACATACACACACACACACACACACACACACACACACACACACACACACACACACACACATATCACCTCTGCACTGCCCATTTAATAAACCCCCCCCCAAACACACGCATGATGTCAACTGTATGACCCAACCTAGGCTTCTGGCCAACTCACACAGTATCCTGTACATATGATGATACCTGTGCCACATCCATGCTATCCATACCATCGATGCAGGGACATGCTTATATGGGTCTGATGCACAGGGTGACTTTAGTAGAGTGTAGCTATTTAACGCTGTGTAAGGTGTTGTCGTCTGGCATTTGTAATGGGTACACATCAGAGAGTGTATGTACCTTTTCAGACATGATGCATTATTGGTGTTAGAAACACTCATGTGTTCTCATGTGCTGTATTCTGTCTTCCAGGTGTCTGTGTGTCAGCAAGATGTGGCCCTGCAGGCATCACCAACGAGGGGTATGGCAGTGTTGTAACACATCAACCACATCATTGTCGAGGTACAGCTGTATCTGCACACATTTCCCATGTCTGCGTAACAGTTCCTGCATGTGCCTCACAGCTTATAGGGCTAAGGGGTTGTATCTCAGTCTATGGTGGTTGACATCAGCTCTAGTAGAGTGAACAATGGTAAGTGCAGTGGGTGGAACACACCTTAGATTGTTAACTCCCTCAACCCCAGAGAATATTGTGTCGACCAAACAAACAGAGAATACTGATCACACGCACACACACACACACACACACACACACACACACACACACACACACACACACACACACACACACACACACACACACACACACACACACACACACACACACACACTTACACACACACACACACACACACACACACACACACACACACACACACACACACACACACACACACACACACATCACACATGCACACACACTTGCCAGTACTGACATTAGCAGACCAACCTATCTTGTTATTCACACCATACTATTCCATACTGTTGTACAGGGCTTATAGGGCTGAAGATTGTCTACAGATATCACTATGGTTGATGTGAACAGCAGACGTCATACAGTAGACTTAGGAATGTGTACTGTGTATAACATGGCATAAAATATGAAACCATGCCCATCCAATGGATGTCATTCGCACACAGATAAACATACACAGGATACTCTTTTCTCACACACATTTGACAAGACTGAGATTAAACCCCCTACCTATCTATTTATTGTTACTACATTGTTACGCATTTATTGCACATGCCACAGAGGTTATGGGGTGACACTCATCCAAATGTACTTCTAAGGTGAGTGACATCACCAAGCCTTGTAAAGTATGCAAATGGGTGATGTACTGAGTGAGAGAGGCCACAAAATACTGTAACCTACACATATACACACTTACATACAATAATACACAACAAACACACACACACACGCGCACACACACACACACACACACACACACACACACACACACACACACACACACACACACACACACACACACACACTTGCCAGGACTCAGAACCCCTAACTATGTGGTTATTGGTATTGTAGTGTTATATTGTAGTGTTATGCCATTACCGCACACACCACAGAGCTTATAGGTTGTGGAGTGACCCAAGGTACCTATATAGTGAATAAAATCTACAGCACTTGTAAGGTATGGCAATGGTAGTTGTGCTGGGTGAGATGGCCCACCAACTGCTTTCACCCACATGTTTACATACTCACAAACACTTTCATACCCACTAATGCACACACACACACACACACACACACACACACACACACACACACACACACACACACACACACACACACACACACACACACACACACTTGACAGTACTGAGATCCATAGGTTCAAAGAGTCATAGATGTGTACATGGCAAATGGCCATGGAGGCTTTACATGGCTAGTCCATGGGAATACACTGGCATCATGCCACCTGACAATACTCCCCAGTGTGGAGTATAGTCACTGGAGTGATCACCAGGGCAGGTATTCTATTCCCCATCCACTCCACCTGATTTCTTTTGAAGAGTGCCAGTGATGTGCTCGGCTTGACATGTATGTAGTGTCTATTCCACAGTATGGCCAGTCTCTAGGTTGTGAGCCTGTCCCTCCAACATGTCCTGTTGATTGTGAGGATGGGGTTGAGGTATCTGGGACATGTTGTGCGGACAGATTGGTTTCCTCAGATGTAGCACTCCTGACAGGGTTGGATCAGATATGGCTGTGTATATCAGGCAGAGAGCACAGCTAAATAGCCAATATGAGACAGAGATTCATTGCAGTTGTTGGAGTCTGTCTGTATGGGGCAAGTGTGTAGTACCTAAGATCCTCTTTGTGAGGTACATTTGCAGACTCTCCTGTTGTTGCTAGTGTCCAGTGGGGTACATGGCAAATGAGCCCTAGTACACATTGATTGGCCTACTGAGGGGAGTGTAGAGGGAAACGCTGTCATTTTACTTCCCGGATTCAACACCCTGAGTCAGGAGAAGTGACACATGGAAGGACTTTTGGAAGACAGTGGTACTGTGGTGGTCACCATAGAGCTCACTGTTAAACTGTGTTCCCAGTTCCGTTATACCAACATCGGTGTTCGGTGGACTACCATCAATGTATTACTTTATGGGAACCATGTTGTACCCAAGGGGGATGGCAGCCCATCATCTGGCATTGAGCTTATGTCCAGGGTTCTGACAACAGTCATAGGTCTCAGAGAGGCCTTTGTGAAGGATGTGCACCTCACGTGGGGGGGTAATAATAGCATCCACCTTGTAGTCATCTGCAAACATAGTCAGCCAGGGCACCTTTATATTGGGTTGGTCCTCAGAGGTGTGGATCCCAAACATGAGAGAACCCAGGTCCACAACCTGTGGGACTTCACTCGTGACTGTTCAGCAGTCTGACATGGAGTCCACTGCTTTCACACTGTGGGTTCTATCTGTGAGCTGGTTTGCAGACCACTTACTGATGTAGGGGTGGCTGCCAACCTGAATGCGTTTATATATGATTCCTGAGTGGGGAGTCATATCCAAGGATTAGATGGGCAGCCCATCTTGTTATCTATTCCATACTGTCACATAGTTATTGCACATGGCACAATGCTTATAGGGCTGCAGAGTGTCTACAGGTCCCTCTACAGTGGATGACAACTGTGGGCCTTGTAATGTGAATACTGGGACATGTACTGGGTGGGCAACAGCAAAATGTAGGTAGCAAAACCCATTGCCCAAAGGATATGGTTTTCACACAAACACAACAGCCCCCCCCCACAGACAGGATACTGCACAGACTTTCTTGGACTGAGATTAGAACCACTACCTGTCTATTTATTGCTACTATAGTGTTATGCATTTATCACACACACCACAGAACTTATAGAGTGAAGGTTGTCCAAAGGTACTTCTAAGGTGAGGAACATTACCAGCCCTTGTAAAGTATGGCAATGGGTGATGTAATGGGTGAGAGAGGCCACAAATACTTTAAATGATACATATACACATTTATACATACAAATTTGCCAGAACTAGGATTAGAACTCCTACCTAACTAGTTATTTGTACTATAGTGTCACTCAGTTATCGCACACTCCCTATAGGTTATGGAGCTGAAGCTTGATAAAAGGGACTTCTAAGGTGACTGATATCTGCAGGACTGCTAAAGTAGGGAAAGGGGAAGTGTACTGGGTTTGAATGGACCCAAAAGCTTCAATTATAAACAGACACACACACACACACACACACACACACACTTTTACATTTGTCAGGACTGAAATTAGAACTCCTACCTAACTAGTTATTTGTACTATAGTGTTACACAGTTATCACATGTGCCACAGAGTTTATAGGGCTGAGGCCTGATGAAAGGGACATCTATGGTGTCAGACATCTTTAGGACTGCTAAGGTGGGGCAATGGCAAGTGCACTGGGTCAGGAAGGCCTGTTCATTCCTAGATCCTACTGACATTTCTCTAAGTGTATGAGCATGCTCAGTGTGACATTCTATAGTAAATGGCGGACTCCATTCTAGGGATTGTTGTACTCCAGCCCAGTTTGTTTTGAGATACAGCCATAACTGTTGGTGCAGGATATTTGTAGATAGCCTATCAAAATGGGGAGACAATGGGCCATGCAGTGATTGTGACTATTTCTCTCAGTAATGTATGGGTTGCTAGGGTTATAGGGCTTGGTTTAGCAGACATCTGACATGTATGATGTTTGACACTGTCATATTTCATTTCAGTACCTCGTGACATACCTCTTCAGATCATCACAGTGATTTACCAGAGGAATACAGGATGGATGATGCACACACCAAATTTATGGGCCAGATGCTATGCATACTTGCACAATCCAGCCTGTTGAGAGGCGTGCCTATGAGCAATTGACTGCTGGAGCTGTGGAAATGGTCCAGCACCTTGGTGATATATTACAATGGTGGAATCTCTGCGTATTTCTGTTCTGGCCTGGTATGATTTCCAGTCCACAATTGGGTAATATAAGTCAGACAGGATCAGGGTGACAGGCAGACTCCAGATAGATTTGTAGGGGATACGATATGTGGGGGGGGTCCTGGGTCAGATATGTTTGCCTATAGCTACCAGTACTTTGCATATGGGTCTTCACACAGGTTGACTGCACTTTGAGGGTCTTGTGTGTATTAGACTGTCTGACCAGCCTGGAGGTGTGTATGTGTGCGTGTGTGTGCGTGTGTGTGCGTGTGTGTGTCTAACATATATATATGGCCCACCTCATTTTGCTTGGATGGCCATATTTTGGTGTCAGGATGTTGCATAGGATGAGGGAATCAGGGAAAGATGTGTTACTCCCCATGGCTGTGGGCCTGGGTTCTGTGGGTGCAAACATGTCACCATCTTCCAGGGTTAGGACTGCCTGCAATGAGTGCATTCCCATGTTTAGACTCCTAGCCCTGCCTGTCAACTGTACAGAGTATCACAGAATGTCCACATTCATGACTCATATATCTGGTTGTTTACTCAAATGAGTGTGGTTTTCAAGGAAAAGTGTTTTGCAAGTCACTCAGGGTTGAAGTCAGATATTACTGACAGTTGACATTGCAGTTTCAGACTTCATACCCATCAGACATTCCATGCTACTACAATCATTCCATCAACTTTCTAACTTTATTAGAGCAGTATTTCAAAGCTGTCATTCTCTTTGGACCTTGTTCACCTCATTATTCATGGCTTTGTCCAGATTTCTGGCTCTCTGACACTGGCAGGTTTTTTCCTAGCAGTTAGTAGCATGGCCTTTCTTTGCATTTTGCAGACTGTGTTATATTGGTGTTATGGACCCCATGACACTCCCTAACATGGCACTGTAGGTGAGGCATGGGCATTTGCCACAGGCCTGTAGAGCAGGTGTAACAGAAGCAGGCCATCTGTAGCAAGGCAGTGCATTTTGATGATCATATGTTCCCAGGCTGCCAGCAGTGGACAACCCTGGGATGGCACCAGTAAGTTGACTGTGGGTGTTACTGACAATTGCTTTCTGTTTGTGTTGAGCCATCACTCTAGTTGAAAGCTGGATGCTGTTTAAGGTTAGAGACATGTTACTGCATTTCTATGGGACTATGGGGGGTGACACATCTGTACACAATACACATTTGCAGAGACGGTGCTGATATTTGCTTAACATTTTGGTCCCATTTAGCATAGTGGTGTGCCTTATCTTTGAGACTACAGGCATACCAGTATCAACCACAGGTCAGATTGTTCTGGCATAAACATTTGTAGTTTCAGACTTCTTACCTTTCAGAGACATACTGCCACTGCCAGACCTGCTGTGATATCACTGGGTGAGAGTCTGTAGGTGGGGATTTTATGGATGCTGCCATGTGGGGGCCTTTGCCAGACATTTCTGTATGGTTTTCTACAGCTGATCTGCTGGGTGAAGCTGGGGGGAGTGGTAATAGGACCCCCACTTTGACATCCATGCATGTGACCTATGACCCCCCCCCCCCAGTTATTTGTCTCACCACATATACTGAAGTGGCATTTGTCAACTAGGGTGGTACTGCATAGTGTGGGTAGGCCAATACTGGGAATACACTTCCTGCTGTCCCACAGAGCTGTCAGTTGTCTGCTGTTATCTGAGTAAGCCGCCCCATTCCCTTGGATGCTTGAATCAATACCATAGATATGCTATCAGAACATTCGATTCCATTTATTTATTGTTAAGGAGACTGACTTACCTTGTGCCTGAGGCTATTGTGAGGATGGTGCTTCAGGGCTGGCTATGTCAGATGCATGCAGTACACTGCCTATACATGGTAAGGTATAGGTGGTGTGATGTTTGGCATCCATTTTACTGTGTGTGCAAGTCAGAGAGAGAGAGATCAGTCCCTCGGGCCCTACAATGTCAGTGTATGTGCTATGCATTGCCTCTTTGCCAAGGACAGGGCACACTGGGCACAGCTCCATCTGCATACAGGGGCAGGCTCGGGATGCTCCTCCTCTGAGTCCCTCTGTGTCTGTGGAGACCTTGGCAATGGTGGGGGACTGTGTGGCCCTTCCATGTTGTGTTCCTGCTGCAGCTGTTTCTGCAGGATCATATTGTGTAGTATGGCTCATACTATGAACATGTGTGCACATGTGGCTGGAGAGTACTGCAAGGCTCCACCAGATATGTTAAATGCAGCAGAACTGTGACTAGAGCATCCCAAACACATGCTTTATAATGATCCTGGTTTGTGCATGTGCCTCATTATGGTGTTCTTTTGTTGGTGTGTGTGCATTTCTGATGGGTGTCATCAGCCATGGCTCCAGTGTGTAGCTAGCATCCCCCACCAGATGGCCATAAGGGATGTCCCCACTGGCAAATGCTGGTACAGCTGTGACAAATGCTAGATGTGGGAGTTGTGATAGCTTCCAGGGCTACCAGCACACACATTCATGATAATGCCCTGGGCATCGCAAACGACCTGGCAGTTGATGGAGTGAAACCCTTTGAAGTTTAGGTAGACCTTACCCTGCTCACCAGATGGTGTTTTGATGTGGAGGTCCGTGCAGTCTATGGCACCCAGTACCTCCGAGTATTCTGCTACATGGTGGAAGAGATGCATATTGCTGGTCCTGTCCTCACAGGTGCTGGGTAAGTAAATGTGCTCAGCGGCATGTGGTCTCATGGCATCCAGTAACTGGTGGAGTATCCTGAATGCAGATGCCTGTGAGACCCCCGTGATATTCCCAGATGGTCTTTGGAAAGTACCTATAGCTAGTATTCTTAAGGCTACACATACCTTGGTATCCATTGAGATGGGTTCCCCTCTGTTGGTTCTGGGTCTGAGTTGAGGTCGGCACAACTCAACAAGTTGCTGAACTATGTTCCTGTCCACCCTGTAGTGCTCTACTATCTCCAGATCATGTAGCCCATGGTAAGTTACCCTGGGTCTAAACACTCTTCTCTTCCTCAGTCTGAGTTGGTTGTCAGCATTATCTTCCTCACCACCCTCAGTCTCTAGCACATACTGATAGATCAAAGCAGCAGCAACACCGAACATGTTTTGTTAGTTTTGTCAGTTTAAAATTCACCAAATATGTACACCAGTGGAGTATTGTTTGTGGAAAAATCAGACTGAAAGGTGTTAGCATAGTTTATAGTAGTGTGCTGGGCTACTGCCTGTGTGATTGGCTGACTATGATACATAGTTTATAGTAGTGTGCTGGGCTGCTGCCTGTGTGATTGGCTGACTATGATACATAGTTTATAGTAGTGTGCTGGGCTGCTGCCTGTGTGATTGGCTGACTATGATACATAGTTTATAGTAGTGTGCTGGGCTGCTGCCTGTGTGATTGGCTGACTATGATACATAGTTTATAGTAGTGTGCTGGGCTGCTGCCTGTGTGATTGGCTGACTATGATACATAGTTTATAGTAGTGTGCTGGGCTACTGCCTGTGTGATTGGCTGACTATGATACATAGTTTATAGTAGTGTGCTGGGCTGCTGCCTGTGTGATTGGCTGACTATGATACATAGTTTATAGTAGTGTGCTGGGCTGCTGCCTGTGTGATTGGCTGACTATGATACATAGATTATAGTAGTGTGCTGGGCTGCTGCCTGTGTGATTGGCTGACTATGATACATAGTTTATAGTAGTGTGCTGGGCTGCTGCCTGTGTGATTGGCTGACTATGATACATAGTTTATAGTAGTGTGCTGGGCTGCTGCCTGTGTGATTGGCTGACTATGATACATAGTTTATAGTAGTGTGCTGGGCTGCTGCCTGTGTGATTGGCTGACTATGATACATAGTTTATAGTAGTGTGCTGGGCTGCTGCCTGTGTGATTGGCTGACTCTGATACATAGTTTATAGTAGTGTGCTGGGCTGCTGCCTGTGTGATTGGCTGACTATGATACATAGTTTATAGTAGTGTGCTGGGCTGCTGCCTGTGTGATTGGCTGACTATGATACATAGTTTATAGTAGTGTGCTGGGCTGCTGCCTGTGTGATTGGCTGACTATGACACATAGTTTATAGTAGTGTGCTGGGCTGCTGCCTGTGTGATTGGCTGACTATGATACATAGTTTATAGTAGTGTGCTGGGCTGCTGCCTGTGTGATTGGCTGACTATGATACATAGTTTATAGTAGTGTGCTGGGCTGCTGCCTGTGTGATTGGCTGACTATGATACATAGTTTATAGTAGTGTGCTGGGCTGCTGCCTGTGTGATTGGCTGACTATGATACATAGTTTATAGTAGTGTGCTGGGCTGCTGCCTGTGTGATTGGCTGACTATGATACATAGTTTATAGTAGTGTGCTGGGCTGCTGCCTGTGTGATTGGCTGACTATGATACATAGTTTATAGTAGTGTGCTGGGCTGCTGCCTGTGTGATTGGCTGACTATGATACATAGTTTATAGTAGTGTGCTGGGCTGCTGCCTGTGTGATTGGCTGACTATGATACATAGTTTATAGTAGTGTGCTGGGCTGCTGCCTGTGTGATTGGCTGATTCTGATACATAGTTTATAGTAGTGTGCTGGGCTGCTGCCTGTGTGATTGGCTGACTATGATACATAGTTTATAGCAGTGTGCTGGGCTGCTGCCTGTGTGATTGGCTGATTCTGATACATTCCGCCTGCCAGCTGTGCTAGTTTTCCTTGATTGCCTTCCTTCTGCTGTTAGCTGTGCATACCTGGTGTTCAATTGTAAACAGTTCTGCTACTTCCTGTTATTTATTTATTTATTTATTTATTTTAGGCCAGGTGTTTTTAAGCAGAACTGGCACTCCCCTGGATGTGAACACGCTCTTCATTTCATGGAATAAGTCAATACAACCTCAGACACACATCCTTGTTTAACTGTGCTTAGCTAAGTGCAAACCTGGGCAACAGAGCTCCAATGTGCTTACAGCAAGCATGACACACCCCCTTTTCATGTTGCTGCTCCTCCTGCCTCCATTCTCCTGTTCTGGAACCTACATGGTTAGGTGCAGTGTGTGGACTTAAGAATGTTTTGTGAGTCAGTAAATTTCCCCTCATTTGCATACCCTACTGCCTTAGTCCATAGTTACTGCTCTGACATGGAGCTTTTCCCCTTGACAACCAGTGTTCCCTGGTAATGTTTTGATTCTGCATGCCATTGACTATAATGGCAAAATGCAGATTTCCCCTAAAATTGAGTTTTTACATTTTTGTTTATTTTCGGCATGATCCCGTTTGCGTGCCACTGCCCTATGCTTAAACGTCTGAGATTGGCCAGAAAAAAAACTTTGATTTTTTTTATTAATTTAAACACTTTCCCATGCTAATGGCCATATATCTGGCCATTGGCATGCCTAAAGTTTATAATACATGCTTTTATTTGAGCTGTCATGCCTCCGTTTTGCTATTTTCAGAAATGTGTTCAGTTAGTAACCGAAAACATTTCTGCAACTAGCACTGTTCCTGCATGGATGCCTGCCTGCTTCCTGAATTGCTAATTCATCTAATTTGCATGATTTCCGCCAGCAAATGAGGTAATTAGCATTTTGCACGGCCTTCCATGCAGGAACAGTGTCAGCAGGTTCATGCACGTCAGATCAGCTGTTTGCTGAATTGCTCAGCAGCCATATTCCATGCAGGAGCAGCTACACTGCTCCTGCATGGAATATAACATTAAATGAATCCCGTGGAATCATTATTCCTTTGGGAAGGCCTTGGTACTACTATTTATTCTGCATTTTGATCAAATTAGATTTATTATTTATAGGAACTGGAATGTTTTTGTGATTGATCAAGATAATTTCAGCAAGGTTGGGGAAAAGTCAATTGTCATATATAAAAAAAGACATAAACTTTAAGACTTTACTAGAGAGACCTGTTAAAAATGTTATGAATGGAGAAATGGTCAGATGTGTCCATTGCAGACAATATAAATGTGTTGAAAGTGACTTGGCTCCCCTTGGTGGGGTAAGGTATTATTAAACTGTCCCAAAGATACTATTGTGATAGTAAAGGATTCATTTATGTGGCTAAGTGCCAAAAATATGAAGGATTTTATATAGGCAAGAAAAAAAGACTCTTTAGGGATAGAATCTACCAACATCAATACAGTATTAACAAAAGGGATGAGAAGAATGCTTTATTCAAACACATCAGCAATATTCCCACCCATTATTTTAAATTTATGATTATAGATCATGTTGACATGGGACCCTGGGGGGGGGGGGCATCAAATTAATTTTTAGAACTGAAGGAACTGAGGTGGCAGCTTAAGTGTCATGCCACTGTGTTCCCTGGATTGAATGATGAGGTATCCTAGTAGTGTCTTGACGCTTAAAGGAATGTATGCTTTATAACAACAGATGATTGCCTTGCTACAATGCACATTTGTTTCATTGTGAATCCGTTACTTGTCTTTTTATGTAGGTGAGTAGTGAAACATTTTTACGTGTTTGTGTAGTTTTAAAATTGTTTTTTACAATATCCTTTCATATATGGATATATTTTATTTAGGGTGTTTAATTAAGCAATTAATTAGTCATGTGGTTGTGTAAGCCTATAAAAGTGTAAAGTTTAATTGAAGTGTATTCTGATGAAGTCCTTAGTATAGGGACAAAAGCGCTTAATGTAAAATAAAGCGGAGTATCCATCCGATGAAGTCCTTAGTATAGGGACAAGAGCACTTAATGTAAAATAAAGTGGAATATCCAGGTTCTCGGCCTTCTTCCTTTTTTGGTTTATATTAGTTTGTTTTGTGCTTTGTGTGTCATGTCTAGATTATTTCAATCTATCTGTCTCACTTCAAACATTGGGTCAGTTGTGCTACATCCTGTTCTGAATCAAAACTGCTCACCTCCCACCTTACGTCCTACTACTCTACATGTTCCTTTATCAGTCACCCTCTCCAGAACCTTCATGCAGTGTGATACTGCCCACAATTGTGCCCCCTTTGTTCTTGCTCACTGGCACTAGACTACTTATTCTTCAGTCATCTGAGATAGACCTTCTCTCCATACTGCTACGAGTACCCTCAGGAGCCATTTCCCCCTAACATCTAACATCTTGATTATATCTGCTGTGACTTCATTAGAACCTGCTCCTTTCCATGACATCATTTTCTAACATCTTGATTATATCTGCTGTGACTTCATTAGAACCTGCTCCTTTCCATGACATCATTTTCTAACATCTTGATTATATCTGCTGTGACTTCATTAGAACCTGCTCCTTTCCATGACATCATTTTCTAACATCTTGATTATATCTGCTGTGACTTCATTAGAACCGGCTTCTTTCCATGACATCATTTTCTAACATCTTGATTATATCTGCTGTGACTTCATTAGAACCTGCTCCTTTCCATGACATCATTTTCTAACATCTTGATTATATCTGCTGTGACTTCATTAGAACCTGCTCCTTTCCATGACATCATTTTCTAACATCTTGATTATATCTGCTGTGACTTCATTAGAACCTGCTACTTTCCATGACATCATTTTCTAACATCTTGATTATATCTGCTGTGACTTCATTAGAACCTGCTCCTTTCCATGACATCATTTTCTAACATCTTGATTATATCTGTTGTGACTTCATTAGAACCTGCTCCTTTCCATGACATCATTTTCTTTAGTGTTGTTCTTACATCATCTAGGGTGAGTGCTTCTTCTTTCTCTTTTATCTTGGGCTGTGTCTGGATTGGGGCAGTACAGCTTCTGTGGTGTTTTCTTCATTAGAAGCTGCTGGAAGTACTCCTTCCATCTACCTTTGACGTACTGTGGGCTGGTGAGCAGGTCATTGCTGACATCCATTAAATAGGGTGTCTGATGACTATCTTCATCTTTCTGCAAATAAAAAACACTGCATTAATAGTTTCAGGTAAATGTTTCAGGATTATTTCTTGTAAGAACCAAGCCTAGCCCTACAGAGTAGATACTAGCCCTATTTAATGTCAGCCTCACTGCTGCATTTAGGTCAAAGGTGTTGAGAACTGCTGTAGTCATCCCACTCTGCAGGGGATGACACACCTGACCATTCAAGCTACAGCCCTTTAAGCTTCACCAACCTTACATGTAAAGCAAAGTGCATCTTTATGGAACAAGAGTGTCAACAGTGTACACTCTCTCTCTTAAGGACTTTATGTCCATTACAGATAAGGCATCTATAAAGCAGAGTTGTAGCCTGGAGTTAACAAGTTATACATACTGGAGCCATACTGCACCTCCTCCACTCCATAAATGGTAAACGTCATGTCACAATACTGAATTACACTGTTTCAACCAGTCCCTCCACATAATATATATATAGGTCATCATTCAGTACTGCAGTACATTATCTGTTTGGCCACATTGTGCAGACTGCCTTGTGATTATACTGCTTCACTATGACCAGTGTCTGTAGAATGGCCAGGATACTTCACTTACTATGTAGTACAATGACAAGCCTCTCTGTCACAACATGGCAGCCATTACGTCACATGTCCATTCATACCGGTGCTGATATTCAGCATCAGGCATCTCTGAAACATCACAGCAGCCAGTCCTACATTTCCAACCACATCGCTACAATGTGCAACTAGTTCCATAGATCCATTCACACAAATAACGATATGTAATTCTAGTAAACCTCTGTGCCACAACATGAAAGGTGGTCCACAGAGTAACAGCCATCCTTTGGACTAAGCCAAGATAGGCCAGCACATACAGAATACTCTAACAATGCCCATGGCCAGAGAATCAACATGAATGCATCTAATCTCATCACAATGAGCACTTCTGAATTCACAGACTTTGAAACGGCAACCATATTAGAACTATATGATGAGCTCTCAAACATAGGTGCAACAACAGGAGTTCCCAAGTAGCCTCAGCTGTCACTTAAGCCAATAAATTGTACTGCAGTCTAAGAAATTAGCAACAGCTATATTGTAGAAAATAAAGGTAAGACATCCTGCTGGAAGGCAACATTACAAAGCTATATAATAAAAGTCAGCAATATAATGAAGGCCTATGATAAATTAAACTACACGGACATTAAAAACAGTCAAAAAACACAGTAAAAATCTGACATTTACCAGAAGGAAGAGCATAGTGGAAGGGAAAAGTTATACATAGCATCCACAGCCAAAGATAACCACAGTTCCGTGCATGACAATATACCTGCTGTTTAATACAGATCAGTACCTGATGATGTACCTGGCTGATAATACAGGTCAGTGCTTGATAACATACCTGGCTATGTAACACAGTTCAGTGCCAGAGGATATACCTGGGTGTTTAATACAGGTTAGTGTCTGATAATATACTTGGCTGTTTAATACAGGTCAGTACCTGATAATATACCTGGCTGTTTAATACAGATCAGTGTCTGATGATATACTTGGCTGTTTAATACAGATCAGTGCCTGATGACATACCTGGCTGTTTAATACAGGTCAGTGTTTGATGATATATACGGCTTTTTAATACAGGTCAGTGCCTGATGATATAGCTGGCTTTTTAATACAGTTCAGTGTCTGCTGATATACCTGGCTGCTTAATACAAGTCAATGCTTGATGATTTTCTTGGCTGTTTAATACAAGTCAATGACTGATGATGTACCTGACTGTTTAATACAGTTCAGTGCCTGATGATGTACCTGGTTGTTTAATACAGATCAGTGTCTGTTGACATACCTGGCTATTTAATACAGGTCAGTGTCTGATGATATACCTGGCTGTTTATTACAGTTCAGTGCATGATGATATACCTGGCTCTTAATACAGTTCAGTGCCTGATGGTATACCTGAAGGTGTACCTGGCTGTTTAATACAGTGCTGTGCCTGACAATATACCTGGCTGTTTAATACAGTTCAGTACCTGATGATATATACCTGGCTGTTTAATACAGTGCTGTGCCTGACAATATAAATGGCTGTTTAATACAGTTCAGTGGCTGATAATATCCTGGGCTGTTTCATACAGTTTGGTGCCCGATGATATAACTTGCTGTTTAATACAATTCAGTGTCTGATGATGTACCCAGTTGTTTAATACAGGTCAGTGCCTGATGATATACCTGGCTATTTAATACAGCTCAGTGTCTGATGATATACCTGCCTGTTAATTACAGTTCAGTGCCTGATGATATACCTGGTTGTTTAATACAGGTCAGTGCCTGATGATATACCTGGCTATCTAATACAGCTCAGTGTCTGATGATATACCTGCCTGTTAATTACAGTTCAGTGCCTGATGATATACCTGGTTGTTTAATACAGGTCAGTGCCTGATGATATACCTGGCTGTTGCTTTTATCACATCTATCTTTCTTAGTATTGTTGTTTATCTGTTCCCTCATATATTCCTCTAAGAGTGACACATCTTGTCATAATTGCTTTATAGTTTTCTCTGTTCGATACTTCCATGATGTTATTTGATTTCTCGCCTTCCTTTCCCTCTCTACTCTGTGTTCTTGTGGTAGAACTTTATCAGTTATTAATTTAGCTGCACCGTAATATATTCTGTTTATGTCTGTTATACTGCATGGATCTCTATGGATGGTCCTAATTACTGTGCTCATTTGTTTTATCAAATTTCTGACTTTTGGGGTTTTATTGACCTTCGGCAGTCTATTTCTTTCATTGATCTTAATATATCTGTGTCTATTAAATCAAGCAACTCTTTTCATAGCTCATTTTCTTCCAAACTGAGGGCACAGCCCTTGTTTTCTGTTTCCTGTGGGCATTCTATAGAAAGTTCTACAGCATCTCCCTGTGGCACATTCTCTTCAATTTCATCGTGTGTCATCCATTGATCTGCCAAATGGTAACTCACTGGCCTATCAGTCCTCATCATTGACTGCATCAGAGTTTCCAGTTTCCTGTTCCTTCCCTTGTTGTCTAGCTTCAAGTGCGTTTGTATTGTTTTCCTGTGGAAGGCTCCAAAATATCTTCATATGGCACCTGACCAATTGCTTCCTATTCCACTGGTTTCCCCTTAATATGGATATCCATTGCTCTATCCTGTTGTGGTGCTTTTTAAATTAGATTTTCTACACTGAATCCTTCACTTTGTAGGTGCTCCATAACCTCCATTTCTATTTCTTTAACTTCTCCATTACTGATCTCCTTTTCTGATTTTCCTCTTTGTCTTCTTATTTTTGTATTATAAAGTTTTCCATGTCCGGATTCCTTTATCTGTATTTCTCTTCAAATATCTTTGGTGCTGCTATTTTTGTATTGGTTAGTTTTGCTTTCTCCTTTGCATAAATATTACACCATATTAAATCTCTTTTCCTTTCCCATGTCCATATTTCTTCTTCAGATGTCTCCTGATCTTCCTGCTTCTCCTTACTTTGGGGACTCACTCCATCATGCTGTGATGTATCCTGTGTTAGACCTTCTACACCAAATCTATCACTTCTCCATCACTCCATAACTTCAACTTCTATTTTATAACTTTTACTTTACTAATGTTCTTTTCTACATTCCATCTTTGTGATATTATTTTTTTATTGTGAAATTTTCCATATCTGGATGCCTTTGCCTGTATTTCTCTTCGAATATCTTTGGGGCTGCCTTCTTTATATTGATTAATTTGGCTTTCTCCTTTACATAAATATTGCACCATATCAAATATCTCTTTCTTTCTTATGTCCATATTTCTTTTTTATACTTTTCAAAAATCTCTAGGTTTTGTTTATATTTCGCACTTCCTCAGATGCTTCTTTTTCCAAACCGATAAAGTTTCTTGATCTATATAATGTTTTTCACAAATCTGTTGTATTAATGAATACACATTTTTATTTGAAGCTTCTGACAGTTTTTCTTGTGAAAGTATTTTTCTTTCCTCTAATTTCTCTCTTAATCGGTTTGTATATCTTGTGTCTGGAAATGCTGAGCTTTTTGCATAATAGTAACAATACATAATTTATTTCTTATCCTCAATAGTTCCCTTTACTGTCTTTATGGCTCTTATTTGGCCTATTAGTTTTTGTAATTTTTGTGAACTACTACTTCCTTCTGTAAGAGGGGGGCCATCCTCCCCATGGGCCTGGCCAGGCCCCATTGTAGGAATGTTTCCATATTTTGAGGATTCTACACTGTCATCTTTTCCGGTCCTGGTACCAGTGTGCCTACCAGCACTGGGCACTTTTTATCCTGGGTCTTGTGCACCCAACTCTCTTTTTTAATTTTTAACCTACTTCTGTCCATGATATATGGGGTCTATATTAGATATTCAAATGTTTAAATGTTCAAATCACTAAAAAATGAACTTTATTGATCGAACGCTTAAATGTTCGAATATCTATAAAAAGAACATTTAAAAAAAGAACAAGAAAAGGGTTTAAGCAAGGGGGCAAGCCCCCCTGCACCCCCCACACCCCCCACTACTTAAATATACCAACTCTGAGATCGCACTTCAGTGTGCTACAGTGTGGAAATGGAAAATTTCCCATTTCTTACACTGTAGCATGATCTTGGAGTTGGTGTATTTAAGTAGCGGGGGGTGTGGGGGTGAAGGGGGGCTTGCCCCCCTGTTTACACCCTTTAGTTTTTCTTTTATTATTTTGTTTTTTTTTTAATTTTATATATATGCAAACATTTAAGTGTTCAATCATTAAAGTTCGTTCTTTAGTGATTCGAGCATTTAAATATTCGAGTATCTAATATAGACCTGATATATACCATATAAATACAGTCTATATATCAGTGTTGCTTTGCTGAGATTTTGTGAAAAAAACAGGGTCCTCCTCATGAAGGTACTTACCAAGACTTGTGGGTAAATTCACTTTCAGCAATAATACTCTCCTTTACTTGCTGACTTATCATCTCTCCGTTTGGACCCCTCTCCATTGTATGTGGTCTCTTCCCTTTTTAGTTTCTCCAAATCATTTGGGTTTCTAATACCATGACAATAATGGACCCCATTCCTAAGTCAAAGTAGGATTAAAGTTCATGAAATTAGTATTGTTTCACTCATGTCAGCCAAAAGTGTTCTTCTCAACACCCGCAATGTGGCCAGTAATGACGCCTTCTCAAATTCATACGGAGTTACATGTATTGGCAGCATATATAAATATGATAGTAGACTCTTTTTTATAAGACCCATTGCTCCTACTACTATTGGAACTATTTGGATATCTTTCTTCCATGTTGCCCTCATTTCTGCTTACAAATCCTGTATTTTATAACTTTGTGTCTCTCTGTACATAGGACACTGTAGTCGCTGTGTGTGGCAAGTTCAATGATCAATGCTACTTTTGTCTTCTTTTCATGGACCACTATATTTGGTTTTCTAGCATCTATCTTTTGAACTATTGGCAATGCATGATCCCATGTGATGCAGACTTCATCATTTTCTATGATGCTTTGTGGCTCATGTTTCCAGTGTTTTTCAGCCACTTCAGTACCATAATGTTTGTACAATCCCCAGTGCAACAGTCTCACCACATTATTATGCCTTTCAGCAGGGGCGGCTCGTGCTATCAGACTGCAGCCTTCCTAGGAAAATGAAGAAAGTGTAGTTGACTCTGTTGACATTTAATACATTTATTTAATTTAATTTGCCAAAAAATTGGCATTAAAAAATATTTCCATTATTTTGCTTTTTCTCACTCCCGGCCGGAACTCGAACTGTGCATGCTCGCCGAGTTCTGTTTTTTTTTTTTTTTTTTTAACAACATACTAAAGCAGCATCTACTATCTGACCGCTGTAAAAGGCAGTCCAGATAAAAGAAAAAGCATCAATGTGATGCCCAGAAGTCTAAGCGGGTTTAACCGCACCGTAATTAGAAGGGGTTCGGACTGTCACATCCGCAGGCACGTACGTGACATGGATGGCTGGATTGCTACTGATTGGATCTCGCTCTCTTCTCAAAAAAGAGATCAAGAAAAAATCAGTAGCATTAGCACAGTAGTATTGTACTTGTGTTGGTCAAGAGGTCGTTGGTGGTGCTTTACTGCTTAGTTTATTTTTTTTGTCTTGGGTGGCTAAGGGCTTGCACTGACTGCAATGAGAGAGCAGAGAGGAAGACCGAGATACATAAACTAAATGAGGTACGTGCTGGTCTGCTGGAATCGGCTCTGTACCCCCTCTTTTTTTTAAAATGAATTAATTTACTTAGTCGGACTGTCGGACATCTGTCCCTGATTGTAAGGATTACAGTTTATTTTGCTCATCATTCATAAGATTGTTGAAAAAAATGAAAATAAATCTTCAAGAGGTGTGTGTGTGTGTGTGTGTGTGTGTGTGTGTGTGTGTGTGTGTGTGTGTGTGTGTGTGTGTGTGTGTGCATGTGTGTGTGCGTGTGTTTGCCTTTATATCTGTATAGTAAAACTTCACAATCTCTGACCCACAACCCTTCAAATTTTCTTTTAAAACAGAACAACTGCTGATCTGCATTTTTATCTTGCCTTTCCAACTGTCATGATATCGTCAGTTCCATTAGATGCTAAATAAATGTTGATTTCCTTATAATTGCACTGTAAAATATATATATATATATATATATATATATATATATATATATATATATATATATATGACATTATGAAATCTGAAACACTGTTTTTATAGCATGTACATTCTCCCTGAATCATGAGATTTGAGTTAATTGCATATTGGGATCACATCATACAAAACTAGAACATACAGACGTTAAACCACAGCTTTCCATTACAAAAGCACACAGTTGTTCATTTTGGACATGTTACATGCAGTGTTTAGACAACCAGCATGAAACAATTTACAGTAAGAAAATCTGCATCGCAATACCTGTTGAGTGGGGTGTATATTTAAGACCTGACTGAGTTGTAGGGCTTCTACAGAACGAGAATTTTCCAATAAGGAACAAAATGTAACAGTGCCAATCAATGTTATGCCTTTGCTTTTAACTTACATATGCTTATGCTGCAGACTTAAAAAGGTGTTTTGCGTAACAAAGATATAATCATTTACTTTTCATTGTAAATCAAAGACTGATAGCATCTTGAGTGTGAACACCCTTACCATGCTATCAGATTAAACTGTTTGCTAACCGACATTGCAGAAATACATATCAGAGCAATAGCTGTGGTGGCTTCATGATTTACTTGCATATTGTTTGTGCAGTTCTGATTTCAGATTAAAAGTCTGTGATTTATTTACAAAGCTGAGGGTGATCTCTTCTAAAATGTACTTTCATTTAATAGTTTACAGTTAAAGTGGGCAGCATTCACAAGAAACAATTATCACAGCTAGAGACTCTAGTCCCCATGTCATTTGTCTGATCTTCCCTCTGCTGAATGTACTGAATAAATTCAAGTAAGCATTGCGAATTCATCTGCTGACACAAATGGACCACAACTGCTGCTAAAAGCAGCAGAGGATACTCCTTACTGCTAGCAGGATTATTTTAGAAGCAGACAAGATAGAAACAGAGGAATTTACTCAGGTATGTGTTATTGCTAGGAAGTGTGTGTGTGTGTGTGTGTGTGTGTGTGTGTGTGTGTGTGTGTGTGTGTGTGTGTGTGTGTGTGTGTGTGTGTGTGTGTGTGTGTGTGTCTGTGTGTGTGTGTGTGTGTGTGTGTGTGTGTGTGTGTGTGTGTGTGTGTCTGTGTGTGTGTGTGTAATGCCCCAATTGATTTCTACTGATGGCTAGAGAGACAGTGTGCGTTTGCTATGCTGGTGGTTAGAAAGAACTCAGGATACCTGCTGGTGGTGGTTAGAGAGTAGCTCAGGCTTGAACCCTGTACATTGGGTGCATGTAGCAAGAGCCTGAATTCCCTACCCACCACCATTTGTGGAAGTTTTGCAGATTTTTGCCTCATATCTCTCTTCAGGAGAAACCTTGACGAGTGGATGAGAAACAGAAAGTTTAGCCCAGGGATCACTTCAGTGGGTCTGCTGGACAGAGGCACAGGGAACTAATCTAAGGGGGTGGCGAACACTAACACATTCTGGCTAGGCTTATAAATGCCTTCGGGCAGATAGTCTAGTACCTACCTATGAACCTATATCTCTGTTCTGTTCCTCATAAAATCTGTGGTTTCTGAATTTTTAATTCCTTAAATAGTTGATGGTGCAGTGGTAGCATTGTTGCCTTGCAGCTACAGGTTCACTGGTTTGATTCGTGGCTGGGGTGGAATCTGCCTGTGTTTGTGTGGGTTTGCTCTGGTGTCCTCTCATGTTACAAAGACATATGTCTGCAGTTTATTTCCCTGAGCCTCTGCTGAAAATTGGATTTTGTTCCAAGTCAGACTTTCCTGGTTAACAAATGGTAAATAAATAAAAATGACAGGCATTTGAATTTCAGACTTCATATTCTTCAGAAAGTACACAGTAACACAAAACCTTTTATTCTAAACATTTTCTAAGTTTCTAGAATGAGTATTTGAAATTTGTCTCTACTTTTGGGACTGTATTCCCCCATTATTGGCTTCGTCCAGGTTTTTTGTGCTAAGGTTGAGAGCTATGGTGAGAACTGAATTTATTGAATATGTTTAGGGGCTGTATTTCCCATTATTGGCTTTGTCCAGGTGTTTTGTGCTAAGAAGTTGACACCTTTGGTGAGAACTGAATTCACTAAATGGTAGCCATTTAAGTTTCAGTCTTCCTCTCTTTCCCAAAACAGCTGATTTGGCATAGTAGTATGTTGTTCTGACTGTTATGCACATGGTCCTGGGTTAAAGGCTCGGCAATGAAATGTATGGTAGTAACACAGCATTTTATTCTAGCAACTTTCCAAGATTATACAAGCAATGTTTAAAATATGTCCCTTTTTTTGGACTTTTGTCCCCCCAATAAATTTTGGCTTTTTCCAGATTTCTTGTGCTTCAAAGTTGAGAGATACTGCTGAGTGTCTAGTAGATTTTACAAGGAGCTGAGAGCAGCAGGGGAAGAGGAGTTTAGTGCTGCTTATGCTGAGTCTGCTTGCAATGTTAATAGAACAACAGGTCATATACTTGCTTTTGATGCAGAAGGCTGTGGGTTCTGCTCCCACAATATGTAGATGCATTGCTGATACTGTGTTGTAAAGGGGTGGATGCTGCAGTCCTTTTTGGCGAAGATACCTAGTAGCTATGAAGCTGTTATCAGTTTGCCATCCATTCCCTATTGCATTATTACTAGCTTAACATTTTTAATGTAACACAGGCAATTTCTCAAGGGCAGCAAGCACTTTACTTGTAGATGAAACAATGAAATATAAAGTTGTTTGCTAGCAGCAGTCTCTCCATTAGTTTCAAATCTCTTTAATGTGGAATTATTTAGATGACATTTATTTCTTCAGAGATTGTGCATATTTACTGATACTCGTGGATTGTTGAAATTTGAGTAGACTTTTTAGGATGGAAATGTTCTAAATTGGGCAGTTTTGTCATTATTGGTGCATGTCCTTATTTTTGGCCCTTTGTCCCACTTCTATGTATGGCTTTGTCTGAATTTCTTGCTCTGAGGTTGAGAGGTATGACAAATATATCAGAGCCATCATCATCAGCCAGAAACAGTTCAAATTGTGACATACTTGTTGCACCCCACTCCCCCATGTAGTGACTCTGGATGTGTCCAAGCGACAAGGCAAGGAGCAGTTATGCAGTGTAAGTGTAAGTGTGCAGAGTATTCCCCCATCTAAGGTAGACACAAGTACGACAGTGGCTTTTCATCTGTCCTTGATTTTGCAAAATGTTCTGGTTTTCTGTCATATTTTTATACTGTTGATTTTTGCTTTTATTACTCAGAAAATGCATGCTGTTGCAGTTCCCTGTTGCTCTGTGTTTAAGTAGCAATGCTTTAATGACCATCAGTTAAGCTGGTCTGACTTTGTAAGATGTAAGTAAGCTTTAATAAGCATACTGTTAAAGAATTACCAACATTGAAAAAGCCTTTTTGTTGTTGCCATCCAGGGAATATTTACATAACTAGATAATGTACAAGCCTTAGGTATTGAAATGCATATGACAGTATCTGTAATAAAGGACAGGATTACAGTATTTTCAGAAGCTCATTACATTTGTTGGAGACTTGCAGTCATCTTTGCAGGCTTTACCTGTAAACTAAACTGAATGCCAATCTATCATGTGTGGTCCATAACCTGTGCAGTAATCCCTTAAGCAATTTATCTTGAGCTTGTTTCTTGTTTGCTGTTTATTTTTTTCTTTGATCATGTTTTCCCCATGAAATGAGTAGATAGTTGTTATTAGGCAGCAGGTCTTTTTTGGATAAGAAACATTTCTACAAGTGGGGGCATCACAGAGATTGCTACTTTCAGCATGTTACTTGGTACTTTTATTTATAAAGCTGAATATAAATTATAATTAGAACTGCAGTGCAAGGAGAAGTGGTTTGAGTTAAGTGCTGCTTGTTTTTTTTTTATATTTGATTTTGACTGGTATTCCAGTAATGTATTTAAAAAGTAATTAATTTTTCATGCCTCAGAATCTTTTTGTTTCCATTTAGATTTTAAGTAAGCTGTCATGTAGCCAATGCACTGAAATATCTTTTTCTTTGTCTTGATTGGACTCTCGTATTGACGGTTTGGCACCCAGGGCAGCATATTTAATTAAAGTTCCAGCTGTTGTGGTGTTGAGCATAGCTCTGCCCCTTTCTAGTTGACCACACCCCCTTCCCATTGGCCCCACCCATTCAGCTGTCTCCTGCAGCCCCTCTCTGATTTGAAGTCACCAGCCGCCACTGCCTTTCAGTATACTGTCCTTCTGCCATTAGTATGTCGCAACCAGCAATGAGGTGTGGAACTATTTCCAATTCTGTTTTGCAAAACCTACATTTGTCTGTTTCTCCCACATGTTCAATGGACTTTGCAAACCAACATGTATGTAAGCCCACTATCTTGGGCTGCCAATATTAACCTTTCATCTCTTGGTTTGAATTTGACTCTCCTTAACCATTCCTGCATTCATTCCTGATCAACATGAGGTTCTCCCAGAAGTTTTCTATACTTGCAACTATATTTATGCATTTTCCACATGTCTTGCCTTCTCATCTGGTCATTCACCTTCTATTCTTTCTTTTGTTTTTTGACACATTCAGTTGCTGCCTGATTTATCTACTTCAGGTTTGATTTCCATTCCTACTTGATGCCAATATGCGTCTGCTAAATTAAGCAGAGAAGTCATCTTGGATTTATTCTCCTCATGTTTCAAAACTTTCACTATATTTGGGTCTTTTGAGGTCAGCAGATACGTGTGGAGTCTCACAATTGTAAATTGGTTTATAGCTTGTATTTTGTGCCTAGATGTCAACATTGGTTTCAGAATTCATTTAAATCTTCCAAAGTATTCCTTACTAAGTTTTATTCACATTTGTTCATATTTTATTGTTGATCCTTCATCAATTCCCAAATATTTAAACACTCCCTCTTGCTCAAGTTCTTTTATATCACATTCTTATCCCAAACTAATGTTTTCTTGGTGCTGCAGTTTTCCTGCTTTAAAGGTTGCTTTTGCACATTTATCAAGACCAAATGACATTCTTATATCATCTGAAAATGTTTTGACAACCTGCAGCTGTGCTTTCAGTTCCTCATATGGTGATCTATACAGTTTTATATCATCAACAAAGAGAAGATGAGAAGTCTTTACACTTTGTTGTTTTTTAGGATCCAAATTGTAGCCATGGCCTAATTGTTAAGTAAACAGCTTAATGGGTTAAGGGCAAGGCAGAATAGCAACTGTGACAGAGAGTCACCGTGGAATATCCCCCAGTGAATTTTTAACCCTGGAATAATAATCTGTCCTTCATCATGGCTTAATTGCAAAGTGGTTTCCCACTGTTTCATGGCAGATGTGATGTAGTTTATCAGTGTAGGGTGTATCTTATACATATTTAAGCACTCTTTTATCCATGAATGTGGGATACTAACAAATGCTTTTTTATAGTCAATCTATCCTATACTTAAATTCTTCCCCTTTTTACAGTTCTCCAGTATGACTTTACTTTACAAAAAATGATCCTTTATTCCATATGACTTTCTTTTATTGCCCTTTTGTTCTACTGCCATAATTGAGTTTTCTTCTAAATCACTATAGACCCTGTCAGCATCAATTCCCATATATAGTTTATATGTCGTTGGAAGGCAAGTTACTGGTCTATAATTTTTAGGGTAGCTTGCAGGTTAACTCTTAAGTAAGAGCATTGTTTTGCCTGTTATTAGCCAGGTTGGTGTCTGTTCGGGATGCACATATAAATAGTTCTTACTCGTGGCTAAATCCTCTTGCAAAGCTGTTAATACTTTTAATCAAAAGTTAGGTACTGCATCTGGGCCTGAGGGTTTCAAATTAGAGGCTTTTCTTAACTTTGTTTCAATCTGTCTGGCTGGGGTTCAGGCACGTAGGCAGTGAGACATTTTCCTGTGGTACATTTGACTGGGGACACATGGCTGAAGTGGCATTCAGCTGCAGAGAAATATGGCTGTTTGCAGATTCCCTGTGGGCAAAGAGATGCACACACTGCCATGCTCACAGCTTTAATAACCAAATGCATGGTTGCAAAAAAAGAATGAGTGTTCTGCTCAGTGTACAGTACATACTTATGTAACTACAACATATAGAAGTGTGCTACAGCATGGAAGAAATCCTGTAGGCTACTGTAGTCACATTTATGCTCCAGTATGTGTTTTAGGTAATGTTCCCTAGACACTGTGAAGGGGGTAGTGGTCCACACACTCCAGTTATAAAGGCACTGCCCATTGTGCACTGCATTTTTACTGCCACTGACATGCCTTCTGGCCAACCAGCTGCTGATGCCTGCTATATTGCCTGCTGTCTCGTGTTCCCTTGGGGACCATGGACATTGTTTTCCCCCGTGCATTTGGTTATTGAAGTTGTGGGCATGGCAACATATTCTTCTCTTTGCCCACAGGGAATTTGCAAACAGCCATATTTCTCTGCAGCTGAATGTCACTTCAGCCGTGTGTCCCCAGTCAAATGTACCACAGGGAAATGTCTCACTGCCTAGGCGCCTGAACCCCACTGGCTGTTACTTCATCCCATTTCATATCCTGCACTGTTAAACTTCTTATTCCTGGTATGTTCTACAGGATCTTCATAGATACTTCTCCAAAATGTATCTACTTCCTCTTTTTGGCAGTCTTTCAATTCCTTTTACCTTATTTCCCAGTTCTCTATAAAGTCTTTTTGAGTCATCAATAAAATGCTTATTTTGTACTTTTCCTTTATATTTATCTTTGTATCTTCTAAGTTTTTCTGCCTGTGCTGAAATTTTTAGTTTGTTATTTGCAATAGTGTATGATAGATCTTGATCTGTTCTAATACTGTGCATTGCTTTTATCACATCTATCTTTCTTAATATTTTTGTTGCTCTATTCCCTCGTCTATAGTCTTCTAAGACTGAGACTTTTTGTCTTAATTCCTTTATATTTCTCTCTGTTCGATACTTCCATGATGGTATTCAATTTCTCCCCTTCCTTTCCCTCACTACCCTGTGTTCTTGTGGTAGAACTTTATCAGTTATTAATTTAGCTGCACAGTAATATATCCTGTTTACTTCTGTTATATCACATGGATCTCTATGGACAGTCCTAATTACTGTGTTCATTTGTTTTATCAGACTTCTGACTTTTTGGGTTTTATTGACCTTCTGCAGTCTATTTCTCTCATTGATCTTAATATATTTATCCATGTCCATTAAATCAAGCACCTCTTCTCTTAGCTCATTTTCTTCCAAACTGAGGGCACATCCCTTGTTTTCCATTTCCTGCAGGCATTCTATAGAAAGTTCTACAGCATCTTCCTGTGGCATCTTCTCTTCAGTTTCATCCTGTGCCATGTGTTGCTCTTTCATATGGGAACTCAATGGCCTGTCACTCCTCAACATTGACACATCAGAGTTTCTTTCCACAGTTTCCTGTTCCTTTCCTTGCTGTCTAGCTTCAAGTGCCCATTTATACTGGCTTCCTGTGGAAGGCTCCAAAATAGCTTGATATGGTACCTGTCCAATGGCTTCCTGTTCCATTGGTTTCCCCTTAATTTGGAGTTCCATTACTCTATCCTGTTGTGGCTCTTTCTGTGTTCGATTTTCTACACTGAATCCTTCACTTTGCAGGTGCTCCATGACCTCAGTTTCGGTTTCTTTAATGTCTCCATTACTGATCTCCTTTTCTACTTTTCCTCTTTGTCTTCTTATTTTTGCATTGTAAAGTTTTCTATGCCCAGAATCCTTTGCCTGTATTCCTCTTCAAATACCATTGGTGCTGCTCTTTTTGTATTGGTTAATTTTGCTTTCTCCTTTCATAAATACTACACCATATTAAATCTCTTTTTCTTTCCCAAGTCCATATTTCTTCTTCAGATGTTTCCTGACCTTCTGTTTCTCCTTACTTTGGGGACTCACTCCATCATGCTGTGATGTAACCTGTATTATACAACTCCCCATTAATATTCCAAAATGTGCACGCTGATTGGTTAGCGTGCACATTGTAAATCAGACTTATACTAATGGAAAAAGGTCTAGTCGCTCGGACTTTTTCCATTACTATAAGTCATTTTTTACAGCAACGGAGAACGCAAGATCTCCGTTGCTTTTTAGACACTGTCTCACTATGTTAAAGGAGTTTAACATAGCGAGACACTTTTAAAAAAAGTAAAGGAGATCTTCCTTTCTCTGTTGCTTTTTTTAAACGTGTCTCGCTATGTTAAATGGGTTTAACATAGAGAGGCAGCTTTAAAAAAAGCAACGGAGATTCTCCGTTGCTTTTTTTAAAGCTGTCTCACTATGTTAAACTCCTTTAACATACCGAGACACTTAGTAAAAAGTAACAGAGATCTTGCTTTCTCCATTGCTTCCACCCACAGCTCTGATGTACTGTGTAAGCATACGCATGTGCAGTACATCAGAACTGCCGCAGAATACCAGACAGCTGTGGAAGGGCAGCAAGGAGGCATTATACAATGCCATTATTTAAGAAAAGTAAGTATTTTTTTTCTTAAATAATGTATAATAGCAATAACCCACTTCTAGGTGTGGGTAATGCTGGATTTACACATGGTTGTCTTTGTTTGGTCATGAGAGCGAAGCCCTCATGACCAAACCACACCAACCGTGGATAAATTCAGCATTACCCACACCCAAGCATGGGTTATTGCTATATTAGACCTTTTATACCAAATCTTTCACTTTTCAGGCATTCCATAACTTCAACTTCTATTTTTTTTTACTTCTACTTAATTAATCTTCTTTTCCACGTTCCATCTTTGTGATATTATTTTTTTATTGTAAAATTTTCTATATCTGGATGCCATTGCTTGTATTTCTCTTCAAATATCTTTGAAGCTGCCTTCTTTACATTGATTAATTTGGTTTTCTCCTTTATATAAATATTGCACTAAATCAAATCTCTCTTTCCCATGTCCATATTTCTTTTTTATATTTTTCAAATTTCTCTAAGTTTTGTTGTTAATATTTTTGCACTTCCTCAGATGCTTCTTTTTTTAAACAGATCAAAGTTTCTTGATCTATATACTGTTTTTCGCAAATCTGTTGTATTAATGAACGCAAATTTTCATTTGAAGCTTCTGACAGTTGTTCTTGCAGAAGTATTTTTCTTTCCTCTAATTTCTCTCTTAATCATTTTGCATATCTTGTGTCTAGAAATTCTGAGCTTTTTGCATAATAGTAACAATACATATTTTCTTTCTTATCCTCAGTATCCACTCTGTCGTCTTTATGGCTCTTCTTTGGCCTACCAGTTTTTGTGATTTTTGTGGACTGCTACTTCCTTCTACAATGGGGGGGGGGCATCCTTCCCCTGGGCCTGGCCTGGCCCCATCATAGGAATGTTTCTGTATTTTGAGGATTCTACACTGTCATCTTTTCCATTCCTGGCACCATTGTGCCTACCAGGATTGGGCACTTTTTATCCTGGGTCTTGTGCACCCATCTATCTTTTTTAATTTTTAACCTACTTCTGTCCATGATATATGCTATATAAATACAGTCTATATATCAGTGTCACCTTGGTGACATTTTGTGAAAACAGGGTCCATCTTGCGAAAGTACTCACCAGGACTTGAGGATGAATTCAATTTCAGCACTACTGCTCTCCTTTGCTTGCTGACTTCTCATCTCTCCATCTGGATCTCCTGTATGTATGTGGTTATGTTTAGGGAAGTCTTGCAGTTAAATCCAATTTCACCCGCTTGTTTATTTGTTCTGTCAAATCTAATTATATTGAAACTAGATGTGTAATTTCATTGCTATTTATGTTTTTTTTTCTGGTTTTACAATATTTGTGAGAGTTACTTTTCTATGACCTGCCTTGCTCCTCTATCAAGGTTCATCTGTCAGCCATGTCAGCATTTCTGCCATGGATCCTCCCTCTTTCAAGGCACCCCCATGTCAAAATGTTTTTGAAATGGGATATCGCATAAGAGACCTCAAAAAAGGTGGTTCTTCCTGGGATTTTAACTTTATTCTAGAGTTGCTAATACTTGCTCTCTTTGAGCCATCTCATCTGGTTGACTTGAGATTCTTATCATAGAAAACAGTTTTATTGGTTGCTCTGACCTCTGCAAGAAGGGTATCTGAGTTTCAAGTTCTTATGATGCATCAGCTTTACTTCATTTTCCACAGATACAGTGTTTCCTTGATAGCTAATCTTTCTTTTATGCCTAAAGTGGTATCTAAATTTACTTTAAGCCAACCTATCCATCTCCCTGTGTTCTTTCCTGAAGTACAAAATGAGAAAGAAAGGATACTTCATACCTCGGATGTTCACAGACAACTCAGGTGCAAGCTCAGTTGTTCATTTCATTGAAGTGTGGAAAAATGGACATCCTGTGTCAAGGCAGACTATGTCCAAATTGTTGTCTCAGGCTATTACCTTTTGTTATTCCCACCTCAACAAATCTATTTCAGGCAGGGTCATGCACATTCATCCATGTCCTTGGCTTCATCTATGGCTTTTTGGAAAGGGTTGGACTTTAGAAGTATTGGAAAAGCAGTAACTTGGTCTTCTGTACATACTTTTACAAACCACTACAAGCTAGATTTCTTCTCTAGGTATAGGTCAGGCTTTGCTAGTACCATTCTTCAGGAACTACTGGACCTTTCTCCTTCCATCTCCCACTTGTTATAAGCTATGGTAATCTACCCACATGCCTTTGGCTATTGCAGCAGTGATGAATATGAAGAACGTAGTATAACTGCATAAATAAACTTATCACAACAGCAGATGTTTGAATGATCACTTCTAAAGTAGCTGGTTCCTCCCTTCATTCCTCTTTTTTATGGTGTTTTTTTTTTTTATGCCAAGGTGTGGACATTTATTTTTTAATGTTCCTAGCAATGCCCTCTCAGGGCTGAGCCTCCTTCTCACATTTGTCATGAAAGCTCTGAAGGGCTTGGTTCCCAAACCTGTCTCTTTAGAAAGCTCAGCTTGAGCTGACTGATGATATGTGCATGTGGAAGGTACACTGAAGCTCTGGAAGCTGGCCAGTTGTTATGTCCTATGCTGTAGCAGTGATCACTTGAACATCTGCTGTCATGGTAAGTTTACTTATAAAGTTACAGCTATACTTACCATCAGTTGTGGTCATGAATGGGCTCAAAACATCTAAATGTTTGCTAAAACCTAGAAGCCTATTCTATAGTATCAGAATAATAATTGATATGAATTTCATTCACCTTATACTTCCAATTTTGGAATATGAAAATTCAAGGCTATTCGCCTATGAGTAAACATCCTTGTCTTTAATTCAACAGCTAATAGTTTTGTAAGCTGCACATAATTTACTTCTCTAATGTTAGTTGTCATGCTGTACAGTTTGAGATTCATTAACCTCTGATGACAATCTTAATTGTTTTCAAGCACATATACATTTGTTTAAATATCTTTATGTGAGATCTAACAGCCAAACATCTGGTTCTTTTTTTTTTGTTTGTTTTTTTAATAACTAGCCATTCCAGTGGTCCATTTTATAGGTCAACAACTCTCTGTCTCTATGAAAAAAGATACTTTTGCAGACGCAGAAAATGTTTAGCCCCTTCATTTGCTGCTATGTCCCATCTTTTCTCCTCTCTCCTTTTCTTTATAATGACCCCCTCAGATCTCCCTGGCATACATTTCTGCACCAGTGTTGTACTTAGCCTGTCTCTGCTGGACACATGAGAGAGAAGCTGTAGCTTCTTTTGCCTTTTATCATATTCCATCTTTTCCATCCCATGGATCTTTCTTGTAACTTTTCCCTGAGTTCTTTCTGTTTGTCTGAAGTCCTTTTCATTATTTGGCCTCTAGACTCGGTGTATATTTAGCCATTGAATGAAACTTTCATCGAACAACTATTAATCGAATGCTAAACATTGAATGTCTGTTTTACTGAACAGTCATACCTTCAAAATTAAAATCATTGAATGGCCTTAGCTGGTATTACTTATTGTTAAGTTAGCTAAAGAAAACATGCCCTTTTCCCACTGTAGTGCAACCTTGGAGTTGGTATATATAATTAGCGGGGGAGAGTGGGGGGGTGCAGCCCCCCACTTAAGTACTGTCTGCTGTTCATTGAATCTTCCTCTTGTGGGAATTGACACAAATACAACACACTACCAAGGTCTATTCATTGCTCTTAGAACAAATAAAAATATAATAACGTATGAGACATATTTGCACTGTGAGGAAGATGGTACCTGAGTGAAACAGGAGAGAGTAGAGTTTAGCAATACATTCTACTATAGTGACCCTCCCACCCTCAGGTCAGATTATAACCGAGAGCAATCGGTTTATCTCCGATTAGCCAATACAAAGCAATAAGCAGAGAACTACAAAGCAGAACAGGTTTTCTGTCAATTTCTGAATTAATAAACCTGTCAGCCAGGAAGACTAAGTAATTGGTATATACAGAGTCATCTACTGGTCAAGAGGATGGACAGTGGCCAACCTAGTAAGTGGTCCTTTGACTGCAAGGACGTCAGGGGAGTGTTAAAAACAGATTTTCAGCATAGTCAGGCACGTATTTGACTAGATGAAGTTAATGTACAACAAGTTACCTCAAGTAAAATTTGCCTATATTGTCTACAGACAATATTCTGAATGAAAATGATTGGGAGTTGACCCTTGTGGCAGAGTTTCTGCAGTATCAGAATAGGTAAAATAAATCAGTCCAAAATCATTGATGAACATATGCAGATTTTCATCCAGTGAAGGAGATATATAAATACTCTCTACGACATTAGTGATGAATGTGTGCATATATTCCCACCCCAGTTTTGTAGGAGATATGAAAATGCTCCATCCTATATTAGCAATGCATATGTGGAGATGTTTCCAATCCTCAGATGGTGAAGGTCATACATAAATGATCCCTAATATATGAGTAATGAATATTCATAAATACCCCACCACACACACAGAGACTGGCAAAAAGAATATGTAAATATTCCCTCCAACAACATACATTAATATATGCAGATATTCCCACCCCTCCCTTGTGAAGGGTATTATGTGAATACTACCAACTACATCACTGACGGACATCTGCAGATATTCCTATCCACCACTGGTCAAGAGAATATATAAGTACTCACTCCAATATCAGTGGTGAACATGTGCAGATATCCCCCCAGTGGTGAAGGGAATATGGGATACTCTGTACTACTTCAGTGATGGACACGCACAGAAACTTCCACTTCTCACTGGTGAAGGAATATTTAAATAGTCCCTGCTATATCACAGATGACTATGTGCAGATATTTCAGCTCCCACTGGTGAAGTGTAATATGTAAATACTCCCTCTGATGACAGTGAGGAGCATGTGCAGATACTCCAACTTCCTCGACACTGGTGAAGAGAATATGTAAATACTCCCTCCAGCGACAGTGAGGAATATGTGTGGATATTACCACTCCCTACCCGTGAGAGTGATAAGGAAACTCTCTCTACTACATCAGTAATAAACATGTGCAGATATTCACCCTCAATACACTGGTGAAAGAGATATATAAATACTCACTCCTGCATTTGTGATAAATATGTGCAGATATTCTCACCCCCCTACCACCACCCTGGTGAAGGAGATATGTGAATACGCCAGACTACATCATTGATGAATATCTGCAGGTATTCCCACCACCTCACTTTTGACAGTAATATGTAAATAGTCCCCCCAACATCACTGATGAATACAGGCAGATGTTCCCCACTCCTGGTGGTAAAGGAGATATGAAAATGCTCCCTCCTACATCAGTGCTGAACTTGTGGCAATATTCCTACTTCACAACCAGAGAAGAGAGTATATAAATACTCCCCCCTACATCAGTGCTGAGCTTGTGGCAATATTCCTACTTCACTACCAGAGAAGGGAGTATATAAATACTCCCTCCTAGATCAGTGCTGAACTTGTGGCAATATTCCTACTTCACAACCAGAGAAAGGAGTATAGAAATACTCCCTCCTACATCAGTGCTGAACTTGTGGCAATATTCCTACTTCACAACCAGAGAAAGGAGCATATAAATACTCCCTCCTACATCAGTACTGAACTTGTGGCAATATTCCTACTTCACTACCAGAGAAGGGAGTATATAAATACTCCCTCCTACATCAGTGCTGAACTTGTGGCAATATTCCTACTTCACAACCAGAGAAAGGAGTATATAAATACTCCCTCCTACATCAGTGCTAAACTTGTGGCAATATTCCTACTTCACTACCAGAGAAGGGAGTATATAAATACTTCCTCCTACATCCATAATGAATAAGAGTAGATATTCCCACTGACAATGGTGAAGGAGATATGTAAATACCCCATCCAATATCAGTCATGAATATGTGCAGATATTCCCACCCCCACTGATGGAAGGAATGAGCAAATACTCCCTTCAACATCGTTGATGAACATGTGCAAATGTACCCCCCACCCCCACTGCTGAAGAGAAGATGTAAATACTTCCTTCAATTTCAGTGATTAAGATGTGGAGATATTCCCACCCTTCACTGGTGAAGATAATATGTAAATATTCCCTCCTACCCCACTGATGGATATGTGCTAATACCCCCCCCACACACACACACACACACACACACACACACACACACACTGCTGAAGGGAAGATGTAAATACTTCCTTCAATTTCAGTGATTAAGATGTGGAGATATTCCCACCCTTCACTGGTGAAGAGAATATGTAAATATTCCCTCCTACCTCACTGATGGATATGTGCCAATACCCCCCCCCCTACTGCTGAAGGAAATATGTAAATCCTCCCTTCTATATTAAGGATGACTGTTTGAAGATATTTGGACACTCTAAATTGGCCATAGGTGCAAGTGTGCGGTATGGAAAAACAACTGCAGTATGGCTAGCCATCTGGCATTGTGAACCTTGCCTCTAAGAAATTGTTACTGTTGAAGTGACACCCCAAATCCATGTGCAAAATGTGAAAATCAGGTTGTGAACAAATGGATAGATGGAGTCCCACCCCACTATTGAAGGAGATATGTATATACTCTTTCCAGCTTCAGAGATAAATATAATTCAGCTATTCCTACCCTCCACCCCCACACTGGTGAAGGGAATATGTAAATACCCCCCCCCAACTTCAGTGATGAACAAATGCATATATTCCGACCCCTCCCAATGGAGAGGAGGATATGTAAATATTCTTTCCAATGTCAGTGGTGAAGATATAAAGATATTCCCAATCCCCACTGGTGAAGGAGATATGTAAATTCTGCTTCCTTTATCAGTGGGAAATATGTACATATTTTACCAACTCATCACTGGTGAAGAAAATATGTAAATACTCTTGCTACCAGAAGTGATAACTAAGACTTTTCATTCATCTGTCAACTACACTCCAGGATATCTTAGAATACATCCACCATAGTTGTTCCTGTAGCATATCCTAAACAACTTAATGGATATGAAGGAAACATGTCCGGGACATAATGCATGGGGCAATAACTAGTGCATTCAGGGCCCAGACATTGTATGATGATAGCTACTGTTAATGTGACTCCTGCTACCAGTTCTACACTACACCTGTGATGTTTCTTGGGTTGTACGGTAAAATACTTTAATTACACTGAATAGTATCTCTATTTGATCCATGGAGTATGAGAATAATATGAAAAAGCAGCAATTTCAGGAGTCCCTCAGTTACTTATTACAGCATTTCATGGAGGGACCCTTGAGTACGGGAATAATATGAATAATCAGCAATTTCAGAAGTCTGTAAGTTACTTATTACAGCATTTAACAGACGAGCCCTGGAGTACAGGAATAATATGAATAAGCAGCAATTTCAGGAGCCTGTCAGTCAGTTATTACAGAATTTAATGGAGAGGGCCTGGAGTACAGGAATAATATGAATAAGCAACAATTTTAGGAGTCCCTCAGTTACTTACTGCAACATTTAATGGATGGGCCATGGAGTAATAGAATAATATGAATAAGCAGCAATTCCAGGAGTCCCTCAGTTACTTATAACAGCATTTAATTGAGGGGCCCTGGGAGTATGGGAATAATATGAATAAGCAGCCATTTCAACAGTCTGTCAGTTACTTATTACAGCATTTAATGGAAAGACCCCTGAGTATGGGAATATGAAAGAGCAGCAATTTCAGGAGTTTCTCAGTTACTTACTGCAGTATTTAATGTAGGAGCCCTGGAGTATGGGAATAATATAAATAAGCAGCAATTTCAGGAGTCTGTAAGTTACTTATTACAGCATTTAATGGAGGGGCCCTAGAGTACAGGAATTATATGAATAAGCAGCAATTTGAGGAGTCTGTAAGTTACTTATTATAGCATTTAATGGAGGGGCCCTGGAGTATGGGAATATGATGAATAAGCAGCAATTTCAAGAGCTTCTGTTACTTATTGCAGCATTTAATGGAGGGGCCCATGAGTACAGGAATAATATGAATAAGCAGCAATTTCAGGAGTCTGTCAGTTACTTATTATGGCATCTAATGGAAAGGCCCTTGAGTACATGAATAATATTAATAAGCAGCAGTTTCAAGAGTCTCTGTTACTTGTTACAGCATTTAATGGTGGGGCCCTTGAGTACAGGAATAATATGAAAAAGCAGCAATTTCAGGAGTCTGTCAGTTACTTATTACAGCATTTAATGGAGGGGCCCTGGAGTATGGGAATAATATGAATAAGCAGCAATTTTAGGAGTCCCTCAGTTAATTACTGCAACATTTAATGGAGAGGCCATGGAGTAATGGAATAATATGAATAAGCAGCAATTACATGAGTTCCCTCAGTTACTTATTACAGCATTTAATTGAGGGGCCCTCGGAGTATGGGAATAATATGAATAAGCAGCCATATCAGCAGTCTGTCAGTTACTTATTACAACATTTCATGGAGAGGCCCTTGAGTACTGGAATAAGATGAATGAGGAGCAATTTCAGGAATTTCTCAATTACTTACTGCAGTATTTAATGGAGGGGGCCTGGAGTACAGGAATAATATGAATGAGCAGCAATTTCAGGAATCTGTCAGTTACTTATTACGGCATTTAATGGAGGGGCCCTGGAGTATGGGAATATTATGAATAAGCAGCAATTTCAGGAGTCTGTCAGTTACTTATTGCGGCATTTAATGGAAAGGCCCTTGAGTACAGGAATAATATGAATACGCAGCAATTTCAAGAGTCTTTGTTACTTATTAGCGCATTTAATGGAGGGGCCCTTGAGTACGGGAATAATATGAATAACCAGCAATTTCAGGAGTCTGCCAGTTACTCATTACAACATTTAATTGAGGGACCCTAGAATATGAGAATAATATGGATAAGCAGTAATTTCAGGAGTCTGTAAGTTACTTATTACAGCATTTAATGGAGTGGCCCTGGAGTACGGGAATAATATGAATAACCAGCAATTTCAGGAGTCTGCCATTTACTTATTACAACATTTAATGGAGGGGCCCTGGAGTATGGGAATAATATGAATAAGCAGCAATTTCAGGAGTCCTTCAGTTAATTACTGCAACATTTAATGAAGGGGGCATGGAGTAATGGAATAATATGAATAACCACAAATTCAAGAGTCTCTGTTACTTATTACAGCATTTAATGGAGAGGCCCTGGAATACGGGAATAATATGACTAAGCAGCAATATGAGGAGTCTGTCAGTTACTTATTATACCATTTAATGGAGGGGCCCGGGACCATGAGAGCAATATGAATAAGCAGCAATTTCAAGAGTCTCTGTTACTTATTAAAGCATTTAATGGGGATTCCTATCACGTGATCAAAAATCATAAATGGCGAACGTGTATTGAGTGAACCTGATTGGTCGAAAAAGGTATTGTAACCATAGAAATCGCCAGAGGGTTAGGAGGGTCAAATGGTTACATTGCAAGCACAAGGTGCAGGGTTTGAGTCTTACAAGGGATAATTGGCTAGGCTTAAAATGGCTCTCAAGGGCAGTTAGCTTAGTACTAATCTATATACCTATATCTATATACCTATATATTTTCCCTAAACTTTAATGCAGTGTGATCTCGGAATAGGATATTTAAGTAGCTGGGGTGGGGGGCGCAGCCCCCCACATGGGGAGGTGCAGGGGGGTTTGCCCCCCTGCCTACAGCATTTAGGTAAGTATAGTTTTTTATTTATTTATTTTTTTTATTATATTTTCAAAATTTGAAACATTGCTCATATGGTGTCGAAGATATGGTGGTCTGTGTTTGAAACTTTCAAAAATATAATATAGACCCATTTAATGGAGGGGCCCTTGAGTACAGGAATAATATGAATAAGCAGCAATTTCAAGAGTCTCTGTTACTTATTACAGCATTTAATGGAGGGGACTTGGAGTGCGGGAATAATATGAATAAGCAGCAATTTCAGGAGTCTGTCAGTTACTTATTACAACTTTTAATGGAGCGGCCCTGGAGTATGGGAATAATATAAATCAGCATGACTTTCAGGAGTCTGTAAGTTACTTATTACAGCATTTAAAGAACCACTAAGGGCAAACAATTAAAAAACATATATTTTTTATCTTGCCATGATTTACTGCACTTCCTAAAGCTGCCTGCAGCAAAATAAGTACTCTTTCCTAATTTTATTTTTTTTTACTCTTGTCTGCCCTCATGGGGGCAGACATTGTGATTCCTTTGGAAAGCTAAATCTGTCTCAATACACAGAGTGTGAGAACAAATAGCCCTACCATTTGTTGTCAGACTAGACTTCCATTCACTTAGAATGGACCACCTGAAAAAAAATGCCAAGTTTGAGAGTCTGCAGCTCATATGCCATTGACTGGTATGTGCTGAGTTTTACAAATGTTGTTCCTATTGATGTACTACACATTCTCTGAAAGAAAATTGCAAACGTGTCAACAAATTACTGAGATAAAAAAGACTTTTCAGAAGGAGCAGTTCTGCAAGTTTCAATTACTGGCCAAGTTACTCCTCCCATCTCCCCTCCTTCAGTGGGCTACAGTCTCACATTTCCAGCTTTACTAGATTCAACTATTTAGTCAACTTTGCATGACAATAGACACCAAAAAAATCACAGCCTGGTGTGCCACTAAAACTGTTCCCTTATATGTCTCTTCACTTCTGAATAGCATTTCCCCAGGAATAAAAAAAAAAAAGCACACACATCAGTCCGGAGTTTTGGCCAATCTATCCATTTCTTAATGTGCACAGTAAAACATTCAGTTTATAATGTGTTCTGGCTGCTGACATGGTTATCTTTACATAGTTATTCTCTTATAGCATAACCTGAACTTATGGTATTCAATGCCAAGCTTTACAACAGTTCTCAGTTTCTTAACAATGACCTCACAAGCCTCTGATGTGACCCAGTACTTTGTCAATATACTGTAAATACACAGATTAATACAAATATTTGTGCACATATGGCACGTACAATAATACACACATACCATCATTAAAACAAGATAAATGCAATATAAATCATATCAATATAGTTATGCTTTGTAGTTTATGACCCTATTTGTCTATGGAAACTTCTTTTTGAATTTATGTTCAAGCAGTTGTATATTTGTTGTATATTATCTTGTTTAATTGTTTCTCAGTATTCTAACCACTGTGTATGCTGCATCAATTGTAAAACTCTGATTTTACTCCTTTTATATTTCCTATGCTCTTTGTACAAAATAGCTATGTTTGTTTAATTTATTTTTATTATTTTTATAATTGTTTACTATGTATACGGAGCTTTTCTTCCCCAGCCTCTGCTGAAAATGGTCATCTTGTGCCCAGTTGGACTAACCTTGTAAACAAATGGAAAATAAATAAAAAAATAAAATATACTAAGAAAATCAATCAATATACAAAGAAAAATCCAAAACTTAAGAAAAAAAACACAGAAGGAAGGAAAATGTTTCCTTGATGCTGTCATGAAAATCCCACTCACTTATTCAGATATTATGGGCAAACATATATATATATATATATATATATATATATATATATATATATATAATAACATATATAATATATTAGGCAAAACAACGTACTCAACACACTAGTCATAGGTGAATCTATAATCAGGCACACTGATGTCCCACTCACCAGGCTAAACAAGGAGAAGGTTACTGTCAGCTGCCTGTCGGGTGCCAGGATCTGCCACATAACCCACGCACTCAGGTCACTCCACAACAACAAGTACAAATATGACTCTGTCATTGTCCATGTTGGTGTGAATGACCTGAGACATGCCTCCCTGGACTACATGAAAAGAGACTTGGAAGAGCTCTCCGATCTTGTAGCCCAGGGAGGTATGACCCTAGTCCTGAGTAGCATTCTGCCATCGCCCAGAATTATACCGCAGTACAAGGACAAAATGATTGACTTCAACAATTGGCTAAGCTTCTGGTGTCATTCTAAGGGGATCCAGTATCTGTCTGCCTGGGATGACATGGTCGATAGACCATGATGCTTTGCCAGAGATGGCCTGCACCTGTTGTCCATGGGATTCCGGATACTGGCTAAGGCTCTTTCCTCCCCTATAGTGCCTTTTTTAGACAAGTTTCAAATGTAACAGGAACAGGCAAGCAAAAACTGAAGGTAATGCTACTCAATGCTAGAAGTCTAAATCTCAAAATGCACTCACTCAAGGCACTCCTTAAAATGGAGAACATTGATACCTGTGCAGTGACTGAGACCTGGTTCAGGGCTCCAAAGAGCACCCCTGCACTACCAGGCTATAACTCATACCACACTTTTCAGCCACGTAACCTGGATCGAAACATCAAAGGTGGAGGTGTGCCCATATTCATTAAGGATATCCACACCTCCAGACTAGTTGCTCAGCATAATGCATCCGAGGTTATCCAAGTGCAACTAACTCTGGGCAAAACTGCAATCCAAATTGTAGCTTGCTACAGATCCCCATTATGCCCCAGCATTCCCACTACTCTTTTCTTGATATACTGGAAAATATTAGGGTTCAAACACCCTAATAATGGGTGATTTCAACTACCCCACCATTAACTGGGAAAACTACTCATGTACCAACTCCTTCACTCAATGCTTTCTGGATTTCATACATTCCAGTGCTCTGGATCAACTTATCCACACCCCCACCAAGGGCAACAATATCCTAGACCTAGTCATTACCAACATGAGTGACCGGTGTTCCACACCCGAAGTCAACTCCTTGTTGGTCATATCCGACCATAAGCTAATCACCCTAGATATCCATATCCCGCCCCCACCCCACATTAAGGAAACCACGGTAAAAAATTTCTCCATAGCCACCTTCATGCTTCTTAAGACAGAAGTGGCGAACTTCATGACACCCATGCAGATAGCCAATACAGTTACGACTGCTGAATCCTACACAAATGCACTCTATAAGCACTCACATGAGTGCATGGATCGTGCTATCCCAAACAGAACCAAGAAGCTATCCTCCAAAATAAGAAAGCCAATCTGGTAGTCCCCTGCCATAAACAAACTGTACAACAGAAGGAAAAAACTGTTGCAAAAGAGAGTAAAATCCCATGAGTGGTGGAGCTCCCTGGTCAGACTCAGTAAGATGCTGAGATCCCTTATAAGAGCCTCCAAAGATAGCTATGAAAATAAAATTACCACTGATTCTAAGGACAACCACAAAGCATTCTATAGCTATGTCAAGAATCTCAATGGCAACACCCAGATCTGCTCTGAGTTACAGCACAACTGCATGAAAATTACAGAACCAACTGATACTGCCAACATTCTGGCAGATAGGTTCAGTGCTAACTTTACCACCCTCTCACACCCTAAAGGGCCCATATCTATACAGGAAGAATGCAGAGTCCCTGTAATCACAACTACACATGTAAAAGCTGCACTCTCTAAAGCCAAAAACACAGCATCCATGGGACTGAACAACATCCCAGGCTGCATTTTACATGAACTTCCGAACGAACTGGCTCCCCACCTAAGCACCATGTTCAATCATAGCCTCACATCAGGCTTTGTGCCCATTGAATGGTGCACAAAAACAGTTATCCCACTCCACAAAGAGGGAGCCACCACTGATCCCAGGAACTATCGTCCTATTAGCCTGATGAGTTTGGTCTGCAAGGCCATGGAACGTATCATCATGGAACTCATAAACAAAGACATTGGTAACCTCCAAACTCTGGACCCCACCCAGTTCGGGATTGTGAAAGGCAGATCATGCATCCTGAACCTAATCAACTTCTCTGAGGCAGTCGATGAGGCTAAGGTGGTTCACACAGCCTATCTTGATCTCGCCAAGACTTTTTACACCATCCCCCATTCTGGAATTATAGATAAACTCACTAAACTAGGTATAAATCCCTATGTCACAAGATCGGTTGCCAACTGACTCACTGACAGATCCCACACTGTAAAAGTTGCAGACTCCAAATCTGACATCAAACCAGTGACAAGTGGAGCACCACAGGGTTCAGTCCTGGGATCTCTCCTGTTTGGTATCTACGTCTCTGAAGTACAAGCTAACACAGTAGGCCTCTGGCTAATGAAGCTCACAGATTACTGCAAACTAGGAGCCATAGTCGAGTCCCCAAATGATGTGGACATCCTACAGAAGAGCCTCACTGAGACAGATGCCTGGTGTTAGAGCCATGGCCTCAAGCTCGATGCCAAAAAGTGCATTGTCATCCCCTTTGGTAAAAACTCTGTACCTGTGAGCTACCACATAGGTGGTAGTCTAATTAACACCAAATGTGTGATGAGACCTTGGGACCCAGGTGGACAGTAGTCTCTCCTTTTATAATCACATTGCTACAGTAGTCAGGAAGTCCTTGTACGTGGCACACCTCATCACAAAAGGGTTCACATCCAGGAAAAAAAAGGTCATTGTTCCCCTTTACTTGACACTCATTAGACCCATTATAGAGTACAACACCCCTTTTGGAAAGTACCTCACAAACATTTGCAGCAGCTGGAAAGGCCACAGAAGTACCTCACAATGAGGATTACTGGCCTCAAACAGATGCCCTACACTGACCATCTAAAAAAATTCCAGCTTTACTCCATAGCATATCGCCTACTCCGAGGTGATTTCTGCCTAACATATAAAGCTATGTCAAACCCAGAGCTGTTGGACATGCTACACCTAAAGAAATCCCAATGCCTCTGAGCTACATGCTCTAGGGACCTAAACCTTGTCACCACAATAAACAGGACATGCTGGAGAGATAGATTCCTGTCCCAGAGACTTCCCATACTGTAGAACAAGCTACCCATCTATGTCAAGCAAAGTTCCTCATTAGCACTTTTCAAGAAAAATCTTTGAGTGGATGGGAGATAGGAAAATATACCCCAGGAATAACTTCTGTGGCTCTGCTCGACAGTGGCACAGGAAAATAACTTTCTTGAGTGGCATAAGCCAGGGAACCTTGTTGGCTAGGCTTACTTAGGCCCTTATTAGACTAAATACAATATTATGTAGCATTGAAATGTGCTCACATTATAAGGGTGACAGTTCATTATTTGCCCATAAAGCAAATGTCAGAGTGGAAAAGTTCAAATAGTGGATAAAGAGGAGGAGGGGAAGAAGAAAGAGTGAGAAAAAGTATTTGTTAGAAGTAATAATTAGGGTAGATATGGGAGGCAGGAGAAAAAAATGAGTAAAAGCAACATTACAAGTAAGAGAAACGAAACCAAGGAAAAGAAGAAATAACATGGACAACAAGATTTACTGTGTGTGTGTGTGTGTGTGTGTGTGTGTGTGTGTGTGTGTGTGTGTGTGTGTGTGTGTGTGTGTGTGTGTGTGTGTGTGTAAAAGTAACATTACAAGTAAGAGAAACGAAACCAAGGAAAAGAAGAAATAACATGGACAACAAGATTTACTGTGTGTGTGTGTGTGTGTGTGTGTGTGTGTGTGTGTGTGTGTGTGTGTGTGTGTGTGTGTGTGTGTGTGGTGTAAAAGAACTGTAAAAGTAACATTACAAGTAAGAGAAATGAAACAAGGGAAAAGAAGAAATAACATGGACAACCAGATTTACTGTGTGTGTGTGTGTGTGTGTGTGTGTGTGTGTGTGTGTGTGTGTGTGTGTGTGTGTGTGTGTGTGTGGTGTAAAAGAACTGTAAAAGTAACATTACAAGTAAGAGAAACAACCAAGGAAAAGAAGAAATAACATGGACAACAAGATTTACTGTGTGTGTGTGTGTGTGTGTGTGTGTGTGTGTGTGTGTGTGTGTGTGTGTGTGTGTGTGTGTGTGTGTGTGCGTGTGTGTGCGTGTGTGCGTGTGTGCATGTGTGTGTGTGGTGTAAAAGAACTATAAAGAAAATCTGCACTGATACCTACTTGCTGCCATGCAGAGGGGGACACTTGTGCAAGTGCAGTGGACTGGCTCCAGTAGGAAAGGATGGCAGCATAACTCTCATTATAGAACAAGAAATCTGGGCAAGGCCATAAATAATAGGGGACAAAGGCTCAAAAATGGGACAATTTGTAAATATTGCACTTACAAACTTAGAAAGTTGATAAACAGGTTTTGCATTAGAGTGAATTTTCTTAGGGATATGAAGTCTGAAAATAAAATGCCTGTCAACTTTCTGACTTCAGTGTGCAATGATTTGCCAGTGATTTGACAGAAAACTGTAATTTTATGAAAAACAGACAAAAAATCTGGACTTTCTGCAAAAATCTGTACTGTTGAGAGATATGGATGGGAGTCTTGAACCAACACCCATCAATCATTTTCATTTGTTTGCCAAAGCCATTACAGCAGTGTTTTGCAGAGAGGTGGGAAAAGCCTTAAATTTGACTGGTATGTTATGTGGGTGTGGGTAGCTGTGTTTGTGGAAGGTGGAGGTGTGCCTTTGTAATTGTGGTGCAAATGTTATGGATTATGAAATAGAGAGATTGAGTAAAATTGTGCTCAGTGAATTCCCTAGCAGTTTTCATCACTGCTTGATTCAGACATATACATTCCCCTGTGTTTGTCAGTACTATGTTTGAGTGCATTGTTTTGGAGTGTAGTTTCACTGCTACAGATGCTGCTACTCTTTCAATACAAGTATCTGCTTTGGAAGTTTTCTCCAGGAGTCTGTTGCTGAAAGGATGAGAGACATGCTACAGGTATACAACTAAGACAAACTGGATAAAGCAATAGTAAGAACAAGTACTAGGTCACATCAGAGGCTTGGGAGGTCATTGTTAAGAAACTGAGAACTGTTGCAAAAATTATCATTAAATACCATAAGTTCAGGTTATAGTATAAGAGAATAACTATGTAAAGATAACCATGACAGCAGCCAAAATGTATTATAAGTTGAATATTTTACTGTGCACATTTTAAATGGATAGACTGGCCTAAACTCTGGACTGATGCGTTTGCTTTTTTTTTTTTTTTTTTTTTTATTTTATTTCTGGGAAATGCTATTCAGAAGTGAAGAGACATACAAGGGAACAGATTTAGTGTCACACCAGGCTATGATTTTTTTTTATGTCTATTGTCATGCAAAGCTGACTAAATAGTTGAATCTAGTAAAGCTGGAAATGTGAGACTGTAGCCCACTGAAGAGGGGAGATGGGAGGAGTAACCTGGTCAGGAACTGAAACTTGCAAAACTGCTCCTTGTAAAAAGTCTTTTTTATCTCAGTAATTTGTTGACGCTTTTGCAAGTTTCTTTCCGAGAATGGGTAGTACATCAGTAGGAACATCATTTGTAAAACTCAGCGCATACCAGTCAATGACACATGAGCTGCAGACTCAGAAACTTGGCAGTTTTTTTCAGGTGTTCCATTCTAAGTGAATGGAAGCCTAGTCTGACAACAAATGGTAGGGCTATTTGTTCTCAATCTGTGCATTAAGGGACAGATTTAGCTTTCCAAAGGAATCACGATGTCTGCCCCCATGAGGGCAGAAAAGAGTAAAAACAAAATAAAATTAGGAATGAGTACTTATTTTGCTGCATGCAGCTTTGGGAGGTGTAGTAAATCATGGCAAGATAAAAAATATATGTTTTCTTCATCATTTGCCCGTAGTGGTCGGATCCCTGGATTACTGGAATAATATGAATAAGCAGCAATTTTAGGAGTCCCTCAGTTAATTACTGCAACATTTAATGGAGGGGTCATGGCGTAATGGAATAATATGAATAAGTAGCAATTTCAGGAATCCCTCAGTTAATTACTGCAACATTTAATGGAGGGGTCATGGAGTAATGGAATAATATGAATAAGCAGCAATTTCAGGAGTCCCTCAGTTACTTATTACAGCATTTAATGGAAAGGCCCTTGAGTACAGGAATATGAATGAGCAGCAATTTCAGGAGTTTCTCAGTGGCTTACTGTAGTATTTAATGGAGGGGCCCTGGAGTATGGGAATAATATGAATAAGCGGCAATTTCAGGAGTCTGTCAGTTACTTATTACAACATTTAATGGAGGGGCCCTGGAGTATGGGAATAATATGAATAAGCAGCAATTTCAGGAGTCTGTAAGTTACTTATTACAGCATTTAATGGAGGTGCCCTGGAGTACAGGAATAATATGAATATGCAGCACTTTGAGGAGTCTGTCAGTTACTTATTACAGCATTTAATGGAGGGGCCCTGGAGTATGGGAACAATATGAATAAGCAGCAATTTCAAAAGTATCTGTTACTTATTACGGCATTTAATGGAGGGGCTCTTGAGTACAGGAATAATATGAATAAGCAGCAGTTTCAGGAGTCTGTCAGTTACTTATTACGACATTTAATGGAAACGCCCTTGAGTACAGGAATAATATGAATAAGCAGCAATTTCAAGAGTTTCTGTTACTTATTACAGCATTTAATGAATGGGGCCCTTGAGTATGGGAATAATATGAATAAGCAGCAATTTCCCTGGAGTATGGTAATAATATGAATAAGCAGCAATTTCAGGAGTCCCTCAGTTACTTATAACAGCAGGAGCCCTGGAGTACCTGAATAATATTAATAAGCAGCAATTTTCGGAGTCCCTCAGTTAATTACTGCAACATTTAATGGAGTGGCCATGGAGTAATGGAATAATATGAATAAGCAGCAATTACAGGAGTCCCTCAGTTACTTATTACAGCATTTAATGGAGAGGCCCTTGAGTACTGGAATAAGATGAATGAGGAGCAATTTCAGGAGTTTCTCAGTTACTTACTGCAGTATTTAATGGCGGGGCCCTGGAGTATGGGAATAATATGAATAAGCAGCAAATTTAAAAGTATCTGTTACTTATTACATTATTTAATTGAGGGGCCAGTGAGTACGGGAATTATATGAATAAGCTGCAATTTCAGCAGTCTGTAAGTTACTTATTACAGCATTTAAATGAGGGGCCCTGGAGTACAGGAATCATATAAATAAGCAGCAATTTGAGGAGTCTGTCAGTTTCTTATTACAGCATTTAATGGAGGGGCCTTGGAGTATGGAAATAATATAAATAAGCAATTTCAAGAGTCTCTGTTACTTATTACAGCATTTAATGGAGGGGCCCTTGAGTACGAGAATAATATGAATAAGCAGCAATTTCAGGAGTCTGTCCATTACTTACTATGGCATTTAATGGAAAGGCCCTTGAGTACAGGAATAATATGAATAAGCAGCAATTTCAAGAGTCTCTGTTACTTATTACAGCATTTAATGGAGGAGCCCTTGAGTACGGGAATAATATGAATAAGCAGCAATTTCAGCAGTCTGTCAGTTACTTATTACAACATGTAATGGAGGGGCCCTGGAGTACGGGAATAATATGAATAAGGAGCAATTTCTGGAGTCTGTCAGTTACTTATTACAACATTTAATGGAGGTGCCCTGGAGTAATGGAATAATATGAATAAGCAGCAGTTTCAGAAGTCCCTCAGTTACTTACTGCAGTATTTAACTGATGATCCCTGGAGTACAGGAATAATATGAATAAGTAGTAATTTTAGGAGTCCCTCAGTTACTTATTGCAGCATTTAATGGAGGCAATACCAGTACTTTTATGTGCAGTGCTTGAGGCAGACTCATATCTTTTTGTTCAGGCACTCTGTACCAATCATCTCATACCTCAGGGAAAAAAATGGTCAGAGGACAGAAAAAAAAAACTTTAATACTGAAATGTAGCAAACATAGCAAGCACCTTTCTACTTCCTAATCCGACGCAGAGTGCTAAAGCACTTCAGCCCTGATCATAAGTGCACTAACATTCATGTCTGTCTGCCTGTAATGTAATACTGGATGATCAGATTGCAGTTTCTGACATCTTACACCTGAGGTGGCAACCCCCTTTGCCCCACTCTAGCTATGCCTTTAGCAACAGGTACTATAGTACCTAACAATAACCACACCAAGACCAAAAAACACTGAAAAAAACAACAAAAAGGCCAAAGACCCAATATGAAACAGTGCAGATTCATTAAAATCCTTAGCGCTTCAGCTCAAAAAGCCTTCAGAGTAAAAAACTAAAATTTCACCACAACTTAAATACATTTAAACTCCTTCATCAAACAATTAAACAATTACCCAATTACTTGGATCACATGACATATTTCCAATTACATTCTTTATTGAGCCTGAAGGGCTCCAAAGCATTATATTTTAAAATAAAAAGTGTTTCTTTTTCTAAAAAGTTTCTCTTTTAAATCTGTATACTCCCCCAAACATTCCTCAACCTTTTCAAGAATACAACCTTTTAATTCATCAGAATTTGCATGATGAAAAAGTGCAAAGTGACTACCCAAAGGGCTATCTAATTTTTTATTTTTTACATCTCTAATGTGCTCTTGAAAATGAACTTTGAAACTTCTACAAGTCTCCCCAATATAAAATAAATTACAAATACATTTCAGAGCATAAATTACCCCCTCTGTATTACATGTGTAATTACCATTTACAAAAAAATAGTTTTATTTATTTGTGGAAAAAAGTTAACTGTTTACAGATCAAACATTTATTACAAGGTAAAGTTCCTATATTACTAGCAATATGTATATTTCTACTAATATCTGGTGGTATAAAATGATTATGCACGCCATATCAGAAAAGTTTCTTGCTCTCCTATAAGAAATGCATGAACACAATCAAGCTCTGTTTTATCACTATGTCCTGGCATGTTGGACACGTGTGAGCCATGCATGGTAGGGTTTTAAGTTCATTTTCAACAATCCAGATCACGTGAACTGCCTCTGCCAGGAGTTGCACTGCCACTTCCATGTCCCTGGTTCAAAGTGAGGGTACTTCCTGAATGTGAGCGATGTCTGCTGGATGAGTTCTCTTCATGACTACATCCAGAACAATGACCCCATGACCTATCATGACTTGGTGTGAACATCTCAATCATTGATGAAACAGTGGAAGTAGTGTCATTATAGGTACTGGATTTCGCATGGGCAAATTGGATAATACTAGATGATATTGCAGCTAAATGGACACATGGATGCCGACCCTCCCTATCAGATATTCCATCACAAACAATACTTGATCCAGTGTGTCACTCATCCTATCAAAGGAGTTACCCAGACAGTTTAGACAGTCAGGCATGTCAGATTGTACCATGTTTAGAACTTGCATTATCTCTTCCAAGGTCCTGAAGGAACATGCTTGAGGTTCCACAATGGCCATATACATATGTGTGGTGGCATGTAATGACACACTGGCATCAGGAGAAGGGTGAACAGTTGGCCTCCTCCAAGCACCTCTAGCAACCCTCCTGTGTGATACCACACTCTCACAATGGCTATGAGCAGACTCAACCAGCTCTGCAACCAGAATAACCACACTTCTCCAGTCAACTGTGTCACCCTCAACCTGTCCTATATCTGAGGGCTCATTGGAATAGATATGCATAGGCATACTTACTGTGTCTGAAATAAGGTCAGGGGATGTGTGTTCTACAACCTGAGTGTCAGACTGAATCTCTGGATCTCCTGGCTGTACCTCTCTATTGCCACTATCATCATCAGAACCCACCAATACTCTGACATCAGGTGGTACGGGTTCTACACTACCATTGTCAAGATCACCTGTGATAATAAGCAACAATCACAAGAATGAGAGAAATAGTGACTAAAAATTATCCAAACTGTGTTCTAAACATTCATGTTAGAAAATTTCAGATGCTAAAGGAATGCAGTAATTACTCTCTCCTCAGACTTATCTACTAAGCAAAAAAGGTTTGTGCATAACTTGTGCAGGTGATGTTTCAGATGGTAATTCTGATGTAAAAAGATGAAGGCAGTACAAATAAGGCTAATAAGCATCACAATGCAAAGGGCATGAGGACAAGAGAATAATGCCCTGCTATCTGCCCCTAAAGAAATATCTCAGATGCAATCAGACTTACCACCTCCCACACCAACACAATCTCTGTTGAACTGGGTCTCTTCTAAGCCACATGTCTCACTGTTTCCAAATATATCATAAGTATCCAAGTATTAACACATAAAAATGTCTAGAATGGCAGTAAATGCCTTATATATAACATACCAGGAAGTTATTCCTGGGACATGCTTAGTCTGTCATCCACAGCAGCACCAACATCAAATAGTCTGTGTAAACCCTCTGCTAAGCTATTGGGATATCTGACAGTGAAGAGGAAATGCTCAGTTTCAGTTAGTGGTGATTCAGTAGCAGGACCACCCACCCCCGTAGCCATCTGTTCATGTGTAAATACAACTACCTTCTTGTGGGCTGTTGTAATCATACCAGTGGCATGACACCACACCTGATTATATTTCATTGCATGTTCACCCACTGTGTTTATGTCAGTGACCACCTACTCCCATATGCCTCTGTCAATCAGAAAGGCTCTATGGTGGTGTAAGGCTTTGATGATCTCATTCTCTGCATCACTGAATGGTGGCTTACATAGAACAGATACCCTGGGTACCATAATCATATATGACATGAAACAGAAAAAAGATAAAACATATTTGTAGCACATAGAAAAATAATTTTCCTAAAATAAACTGTGCACTCATCGACAACACAAAAGATTTGAATACACAATGCTAATTTAGGACTACACACAAGGAAAGAGAACTTCCACCAAAAATGAAAATTGTAATACATTAGCATTACATCCATGTTGTTAATACTGCAGTAATATGTACAGCAGTTGTGTAACTGACTTCTGGATAGTAGTATTGTCAATAAATAGGCAAAAATTCAAAGTAGAAATGCCAGGTACATTTCCTTGATCTCTCCATTGTTGTAAAGGTTGTCAAGAGACATTTCAGAAGCCTAACACCACTGTTAAGTACACATATACAATCCCTTGAAAGGTGATAATAAATGCAATACACTTCTCTGCAGTAACTGGTGAAATTCTAAGAACAAATGGTAACACAATACTGTGATGTAACCATTTATTAACTAAATTATTTAAAAAAAACAATTGTAGTGTATTTTTAAATTTTCATGACATCACAGTGGCTATTTAAATAATTTATTTGAAGCATTTTGTCATTGGATGATTTTTTTGCACATGACAAGTATTTAAAGGGTGGTTTCAAGTTTTTGTATTTATTCTGATGAAGTTCGTGGTGTTTTATTAAATAAACAAAAGCTTGTAAGTTTTATGGTCCGGTTCCTTCCTGGTCTTTGGTTTGCTGCTTTTTCATTTTTACTTTGTTCTCTGGAGTCGTTTAGCATTTATTAACAAACTTTGAAAGTAGAGCAAGAACTGACATGCCTGCAGTATGCCAACAGCGAATGAAAAAGTGTATACAGGTAAAAGATAGATTTCTATTGCATATTGAAATACATTCCAAATGTGAAACGTAAACCTTTTATCAAGAGGACAAACATACCCTATGAAAAAATGCAGTAATTTGAAGAAAAAATTCACCAAATAAATGCCAGCAATAGTCTGTATGTATCAAATCAGTCTTCCCTCCTTTCACATCCATAGCTACACCAATACCTTTAAATGGTGTAGATTCAGCTCTCTGAGCACTGCGAAGATGCAAATGAGGTGTTAAATTATTAGCATTCCTGAATACCAAAATTCTCACTTGGTGTAGGGGAGTCAAAGCATCATATAAGTAGCTGCATGATTGCATGCACATGCCCTAGGACTTCAGGGAGGAGAAATGACAAAAGTTAGCTGCTAATGTCTTGCAAGTGTTAATTTGTACTCTGACTACAGCAACAAGCAATACTGAAAAGACTGCTCTCTCCAAAGTTGGTGTATCGTGCAGACTAGACTTAAGAAAAGTGTAGAAGCACTTTGAAAGCTAAGAGCACAACCTTAAAAATATTGATATTCTTTCAATAAGAGCACACTCTGCATCCTCCGCTTGAAAATTGTTCGGCAATGCTAATTGGGTATATTACAAATTGAAACAAATATTCAAAGAAATGCCAGTGCCACTGCATTTCTGTTAGTTAAGCTGAAAGAATGTAAAGATGTTTGGAAAATAAAGAGTAGAAATAGCTGCAGTGTTAGCAACTTTACATTAATATGGTGTGAGCTATTTTTAGCCTAAATATGCTGTTAATATCACATTCATCTAGACATGTTCAAGCAAATGAGAAAATAACATTTTCTGATCTTTCCTCTGTTGAACTTGTAATTTGATGGTTTGCTAAGTCAGATATTTATTTATTTTTTATTTATTTTACAGTTTGTTTACCAGGATAGTCCATTGGGCCGAAGGAGTCCATTTTCAATGGAGTCCTGGGGAGAAAAGCTCCAATAAGGTTAAATAACTGATAAAGTAATTAGACAAAAACACCAACAAAATGTTATAAAGTATATAAAATTTGTAAAATTTGTAGTATACAATGAAATAAGAGATGTACTAACAAAAGAAATAATAGTATAAAATGATTCTCAGGGCAATCAAAGGTACTATCTATATGTGTGTGTGTGTGTGTGTGTATAAATATATATATATATATATATATATATATATATATATATATATATATATATATATACATAGTCTACATAAGTGAACTTCTCAAGTCAGATTACAAAAGAAACTGGAAACAGAAGAGGGAAATTAGCGACTAATAGGTAGAGTGAAGATACAGGTACAGAAGGAAGAAGTAAGGAGCATAGATGTAGGTGGAAAATTAGGTAGGAAACTAGACAGTGGGGATTAGAATTGTGAAAACTGAAAAAGAGAGGTAGGTAGGGTGTGGAGAATTAGAGGAGAGAGATCAAAGTTATGAGAAATTAGAGAAGAGAGATAGGTAGGATATGGTTAAGTAGAGGAGAGTCTGGAGGGACGGGAGCAGGAACATTCTCAAAGGGATGAGAGGTGGGAATGGAGCAAGGTTTTGAAGGTGGAGTGGTTGCAGGTTGTACGAATTTATGGAAGAAGGGAATTCCAGAGTCTGAATAGAGAAAAGGACAAAAGGAATTTGCCTGGAGTTCGAGCAGGTTTGTGTACTTCCAGAAGGTTTTGATTGTTTGACCTGAGTAGTCTATCAGGTTGATGCAATTGGAGGGAGGAGTCAAGGGAAGGGCAGAGAAAGGGTTTAAAGATGAGTTTATGTGCATAGGAAAGTTGGATTAAGGAGAGATAATGGGGTAATTCAAGCCAATTTAGTTTGTGAATGGCATTACAGTGGTGAGTGGAGGATTTGGCACCAGTGGCAAACTTTGAGATCTTGTTATAGCAGGAAGCTAGTTTAGTCTTTAGACCAGATTGGAGATTAGTAAGGAGAGGGCACCATGCAAGAGGGAGGGTATGAAGTAGGTGGTAGAAAGGACATGTTTGGTTGAGGGAGTAAGGAAGTGGTTGTGACGGTACAGTAAGCCTAGTTTTTGGTGGGTTTTCTTTATATTTGTTTGGAGATGAATGTCAAATTTAAGTTGTTCATCAATAGTGACACCTAGTAGCTTTGTATGGGATACAATTTCTATAAGGGTCCAGTTTTGGCTAGTTATGGAGAAAGACTTCTTGTCAATTTTATTATACTTTGAGGGGGTGAATATCATAAATTTAGATTTGGAAGCATTTAGTCCAAAATGATTGTTTAACATCCAGTTCTCGGTTGATAGAAAGGCTTCTTGGGTTAGTTTCTGTAGTATGGGGAGGGTTTCAATGGAGCAGATTATCGTAGAGTCATCTGCATATTGGATGAGCTTGGCATTAGGAATACACTGGTGGAAGTCATTTATAAATATATTAAATAGTAGAGGGCCTAATATGGACCCCTGTGGTACTCCTGTGAGAGTCTTAAGGAAAGGGGAAGTACAGTTTTTCCACTTGACTGATTCCTGTCTATTGGAGAGGTAACTGGAGAACCATTTGATAAAGGAGGTGGATATGCTAAGATGAGAGAGTTTAGACAAGAGGAGGCGGTGTGAAATTGTATTGAAGGCTTTGGATAAATCGAGTAGGAGGGTAGTTACAATACTGCTGGAGTCACATGCAGAATTGACAGTTTTGAGGAAGGAGAGTAGGGTGGTGGTGATGCTGTGTCCATGCCTGAAACCATGTTGTGTGGGGGTTGTAGATGAATGCATTTTTCTAAGATTTTTGAGATAGGGGAGAGAATGGCAATTGGCCGGAAGTTAGAGATTTCAATATTGTTTCTCCCTTTATGAAGGGGGGTAATAAAGGATTTCTTCCAGAGTATTGGTACATAGGATTCTTGGATTGACCAGCTTATTAGGATGGATATGAGGAAGGCTATGTCATTGGCCGTTAGCTTAAGGAAGTTAGATGGAAGATCATCAGGGGCATTTGAACATAGCTTCAAATTATGTAGGAGGTTTTATGGTAGAGACAGGAACAGGTTGGAGAGTGAAAGGATGGAGCTGAGAAGTTTTGTTGCTAGAGGAGGGTGAATTAGGGGAGATAGGAGATTGTGGGCTACGTATATTATTTGTAAAAGATGTAGTGAGTTTAGCTATAGAGTCAATGAAAACGGAGTTAAACTGGATAGCTAAGGAGAGGTTAGAGGTATGAGGGCCAGGGCATGGATTTACCTTTTTACCAGGATGGAGGAGAGTAGAGATGCTATTCCAGAACTTTTTAGGGTTAGTTTTGTGGTTGTTTTGTAGTAAAGAGAAATAGGATTTTTGGTCACAGACTATATGTTGTTTGACTTTGTTTCAAAGTTTCTTACAACCAGTTAGGGAGGAAGAAGACTTCTGTTTCTTGTAGTTTTTCCATGCTTTGTCCCAGAGGTGCATGAGGGTTATAGTCTCTTTGGTTAACCAGGGGGCTGTATTGTGTTTATTTCTGTTAGTTTTAATGGGAGCAGAGCTATTTAACAGGTTGATGAAAGTAGTGTTGAAGTAAATCAGTGTGTCATCCAAGGGGTTGGATTTTAGAGGAGCCCAGTTAGTATGTTTTATTGAGTGAGGGAAGGATTGAGGGTTGAAGTTTTTAAGTCAGCGAGTGGAAATATAGTTATGAGATAGGTGTAAAGAGGTAGGTGACCAATGAGCGAAGGCAGGGAGGTGATCACTAAGAGAGTCAGGTAGGGTACCCTTATCAGAGACAGTATGGGGTTGAGAAACTAGTATCCAGTCCAGGGTGGTTCCAGAGGAGCTGTCTTTAGAGGGTCTAGTAGGTGAGTTAATTAGTTGAGTAAAGTTATAAAGATTTGGATTGTGTGAGGTAGTGGGGAATTGAATGGTGGGCCAATTTATATTAATGTCACCTAGAATTATAGTTTCATTGCTAATGTTAGATGAGAACTGGGAGAGGATTTCTTCGAGAATAAGTATATTGTCACCAAGTGGAATGTATAGAGAATAAATACATATCATTTTGTGTTTGTTTATATTTAAGAAGGCCAGGGTTAGCTCAACACTACCAAATTGGGGTGCAGGTTTAGTATAAGGTGTTACAAATAGGGAGGAAGAAAACAGCAGGGCTACTCCACCACCTTTCTTGTGGGTTCTGTCATATCTTATGATATTATAGTTTGGAGTGGTAATTTCGTAGTCTTTAATATGAGGTTTTAACCATGTTTCAGTGATACTTAGGATGTCAGGGTGGTTGTGGAGGAGCCAGGAGTGAAGGTTGGGTATTTTGTTACATAAACTTTCAGTGTTCAATGTTGCAAAGAGTACTGATTTATTTGGGGAGGGGTGATGAGGGTGAGTTGAAAGGGAGATTGACAGGGGGCCCAGGGTTGGGTTGAATATCGCCTGAAAGGAGAATAGAGATAAGTTGACGAATGTTGGAGAAAAGGAATCTGGAGAGTTTAGCAGTTGTTTTGGAGTCAAGGTGTGGTACTTAAGGTAGGGTGTGACTGGGAAGGGGGCTGAGTTTTTATTATCAGCAATACGTTTAGTAGGAAAGATAAAAATTGCATGGTGACTGAAGAGGTATGGAGAGATAAAATTAGTGGGAGGTGACTCTTGCACATGGTATGAAATGCTGGAGTGAAAGGGGGAGAGTGGTGTATGGTATGGAGGCGATTGAGGTGGTGAAGGCAGGACAGGAGGAGGGGGAGTAGCATAAGCGTGAGACTGATTGTATGCTTGGGCGGCATGATGATGTAGGTGTGAAAGGTGTAGTGGAGATAAGAAAAACTGGTGAATACTTGTAAGTTATAGTTAGTTTATAAAGGTAGGACTAGTGAGAAGAGTAGTATGTGGGAAGGAGCTGGAGAGGTGTGGATGGGGTTGTTTGTATAGAGTGGTAAATAGAAAGAGAGAAATGAAGGAGTGGGTGGGGAGAAGTGAAAGTAGGAGGGAAAATATGATTGGGTGGTTTAGAGTTGGAGTGGTTGTGAGGCTATAAGGGTAGAGGTGCTAGCAGTTGGTGGGATTTGCAAGCAGAGTAGGGGAGCATAGTGAGCCTGAAGGGCAGACAGAGCCGGCTGAGCTGATCAGGAGTAAAGTTACACTGAGAAATACACTATGTTAAAGCTTTTAATCTTACAGAAAGCAAATGCTGTTAGCAAGCTCTTTAAGGATGAGTAGAGTTAAGGGAATTGGGACTGAACTAAAGTTTTGTTTTGGAATAATTTTAATCTTAGACTCTGGAGCTCACCTGTTTGCATACAGTGGGAATAAGGATCTTATACAATTAGTAAAGTATGTTGGTACCTAGTGGCCAACTTGATTAAAGCTCTCCAAGTTGCAAGCTGAATGGAGCTCAATGCAGTTGTGCTCACCTCACAATGATAGTCACAAAGTAAGAGAAAATTGTTAAAAACAATTCAATGGCATTCACCTAATGATTAATTTTAAAGAAAGCCTTGTGTATAAAAGATGAGATTTCCCACGGCTGATTTGAGCTTTTGCTGAAACTTTGCTTCAGAACCGAAGGTGGGAGGGGGGTGCAATCCCAATGGCCCGAGCAAACTGCAAAAGAGAAAAAATAGACAGTGTGAGCAGAAAGTGAATAGTACAGGTCTAGGAGAAATGGAGACAAACTGGGAGAGGGTAGAGGATATTAGTTAGAGAGTGATGGAAGGATTATCAGAACACAGTGAGTGGGAACAAGAAATGGTACAGTAAGTAGGTATATCGACAAATATCCAAGGAAGAGTAAAGAATCACAAAGAATAGGAAACTGTGTCTAGGCAGATCATAATAAGCAAATTTAACAACATACTAAGTCTAATAGGTTAAAGTAGCACTGTAGTTAGGTAAGATACTGGTTAGAATGTGTAACAAATGCTGTGTTTCTGCTTTTCAAATACCAAACAAACAACTGCATGTTTCTGCTTACAAATACCAAGTATGTCTCTGCTTACAAAACCAATTAGCACTGTAGTTAGGTGAGATGCAGGTTAGAGTTTGCAACAAACATTGTTTCTGCTTTTCAAATATCAAATAAATAAACTGTACGTTTCTCCTTACTAATACCAGGTATGTTCTGTTAACTAATACCAATTGAAACTGTAGTTAGGTAACAAACACTGTTTCTGCTTTTCAAATACAAGATACCAAATAAACAAATTGTATGTTTCTCTGTACTGATAGTAGGTATGTTTCTGCCAATACCAATTAGAACTGTAGTTAGGTAAGCTACTGGCTAAAATTTGTAACAAATGCTGTGGTTCAGCTGTTTGTGTACAAAATAAACAGCAACTGTACTGTATGTTTCTCCTTACTAGTTACTAAATGCAGAATATTGTGGAGCAGAAACCAAAGAAGGAACTAAAAAAATGATATGGTGCTGCTTACTGTGATGGATTTGAAGTCTTCTTAAGACACTCAGTCTTGCTGGCTGGATTCCGCTAAAATCAAAGTCTGGTTATATTTGCATTCACAGTCTGTTGCATACAGAAACTTGAAGAATATTTACTGATGAGAGAATATACTTTGCAGCATCAAATTAGAGCAGTAACAAATAACTTTTTATAATAAACCAAATGGACTAACGTTGTAGCTTAAAGTACTGTTCACCTTTACTTCTCATATAGTACAGATGATGTGAGAGATATAACATTTACCTCGAGACAAATGTGTCTCTACAAATACCCCTAACATAACTGGATTCATACAGATCTTTATATACAATTTTAGTCATGCACATATATATACATTTCCTCTTGGTATTCTATTTTGGAGAATTGCTCATCCTGTAGAAACAATACTGATTGTTGCAGATGCTGACCAAACTGTTGACTTAATAATATTATTTTTCAGCTTTTCTGACAGTGTGTACATCTTGTTTTTTTGTCTTTTGTATAAGAACATCTGTTCTTGTGCCAAGGAAACAGATTGTAACAGTGTCATAAACATGTCCTGTTGTTTAACGAAACATTGTGTCCATTATTTTTATATGCAGAAACATGTCCTGTTGTTTAAGGAAACATATTGTGTCCATTATTTTTATATGCAGAAACATGTCCTGTTGTTTAAGGAAACATATTGTATCCATTATTTTTATATGCAGAAAACATGTTTTTAAGGAAACAGATTGTCACAGTCTTCTTTAAAAGCAGATTTTGCATTTTTGCTCTTGCATACATCCTGTTTGTAAGGAAATAATGTCCATTCAGCAGATTCCTTATTTTCCAAGCCACGGTCATTTAGTATGGATGCTGATCACATATTGCTAAACTCTATTTCTACATTTAAGCAAGCTTTATCTTATACCTTATTTATGTTGCATATTTGTAGTAAAGTTACTTTCACCCTTAGTGTATTGTTGAGCACACTCTAACAATTCCCTCTTTTTTATTTTAAACTAGGGAAATAAATTCAGCATTATTTGATAATACTTTTTCATTATGACAATTAACAACAGTAACTTGACTAGCTTTTGCTAAGCACACTTTAATACATGTAAATACTATGCAACCAATCATTACAATAACAATAAAAGAAATTAAAAATACAGTGATTTTTCCTGTCCATCCTGTAACTAGATTACTAAACCATTTACTCCAATCATCATTCCATTTTTTTCTAGTATGTTGAGACACTTGTGCAATCACTTCTAAATGTGCTTTTACAGATTCTGTTTTGTCTGGAATAAATGTACAACATTGTTTTCCTATTAAAGCACATGTACCCCCTTGGGATGCTAATATGTAATCTAATGCCATTAGATTTTGCAAAACCATAGTTCGAATTGCTGTCATTTCAACAGTAATGCCAAGGACTGTATTGAAAGTGGCATTTTCCAATACCTCAACTTGTTTAGATAGTTTTCTCAGCTCCCAGATGGCTTTTGCAGCCCCATACCAAGGGAAAATACCTGCTCCAGAGATTACATCATCTCCTAAATCCATATCTTTTAATTTAATATAATCAAGATTTTGATGATATATAAGTGATGTATCTAAGGTGTCTACTGGATTTTCTGGACTTTCAATCACAGGTAATATATCCCTTTTCTTTTTTGCATTTCTAATGCTTCCTTTTGGTGACTCTTTTACATGATGCATTGCTGGTACCACTAATCCTATATAACAGGTGCCATCCCATCCCTTTTGTAACCATTTATAAACATATTTACCACAGATGTAATGCAACCCATCTGGTAGAGCAGCACTGCTATTTATCATACTGCCATTTACTTGCCCCATAGTAGAAGTTTTATCATGTACAACTGTAAAGTTTTTATCTGTTTTACTTCGCCAACATGTAATCTTGGTTTTACACTTATTTTTATCATTTTGTGAAAAATGAAATACTGCTGTGTCACTTAATATTAACTGACCCTTATTTGGCATTAAAATAGGAAAACCATGAGAAAATACTCCAAGTACTGGTATGTGGTTGTTAAAATTTATCATTTCAATTGTTTGAATACAATTGCTATTACCCACTGGAACAGTTCCATTTTGTTGAAAACATGTGATCCCCTGCACTATTGCAGATAACTGTAATCTTGCTTTATGTAATTGTACATTTATGACTTGATCTCCTGTTTCATTTATTAATACCCTCCAACTACTAAGAGAATTTAGTGGAATAGGTATTAGAGACATTACCTCTGTTATTTTTGGTATTAAACTACATACCCAACAATTAGAAACATTCATGCTTTTTGCATACCAACATTGTCTTGCTAAAAAAGTGTTAAAAGATGGTGACCAATCTTGTTCATTTTTCCACATTTCTTTACTTTCTCTCTTCTGTAACTTTACAATTTGATTAACAGGTTGTAAGTATAATTTAATACTAAGCAATGCAATAATAGTTAGTATGATAGCTATTATCAATTTAAAAAAACATCCTTTAAATAGAAATTCCATTGTTGACTCATTTTGCCTTTGGTCATCCAAAACTGTATTTCCAAAAGGATGCACTTTAAACCATGCCAATTTCATTATGGTTTTCTCTGTTGGAAACCTACAAGAGAATACATTTAATCAGATTTACATTGCTCACTATTTTTGATCATTCTTAGTTGATCTTTATGTACCAACATTGTTCTGTTTTTCTTTTTTCCTTTGATTTTGTACACTAATGGTCCAATTTGTTCCACTACTTCAAAAGGGTCTTGCCAATTGCTAGCCCATGGTCCTTCCATTTGGAATGTTTTTACCAATACGTTGGTTCCACAGGGAAGGTTTTCTTCAGCTTGTAATATTGGCACCTTTTTCCATAGATGGAATGCTTGCTCCCTTGCATTATAGTCACATATACTAGTAAGTTGTTTTAGCCATTCCTGATGTTTGCTGATTTCTAGCATGAGCTTACCATTAGGTAAATCTGGGTCAAATGGTAATTGTATGGGCATTTTGCGGCCTGTCATTATTTCATACGGGGAAATACCTGTTTTGCTGTTTGGTGTTGCTCGAATACCCATTAAAATACCAGGCAGATGATGTACCTATGTATTGCCCTTTTCCAAGCATGCCTTTTTTAGACATTCTTTTAATGTCTGATTCATGCGTTCTACAATGCCATTAGATTGTGGATGGTATGGTACATGAAACCTTTGCTGTATGCCTAATAAATTGCACATTTGTTTAATGAGATCACTAACAAACTGTGGGCCATTGTCTGACTCTATGACCCATGGCCATCCCCAATGACAGAAAATATTTTTCCATAAGGCTTCTGCTGTTGCCTTTGCTGTCATGGTTTTGGTAGGAATTGCTTCTACCCATTTTGAAAAGACGTCCACTACTAGTAGTAGATATCTGTAACCTCCCTTTGTTGTTGGTAATGGACCTGCATAATCTATTTGAACTGCATACCATGGCCCATCTGCTGGCTGTACTCGAAGTAACTGAGGCCTTTTGCTTTTAGCATTTACCTGCAGACAGATTAAACATTGTTCTATAATCAGTTTGCAGACCTTTTTTAAATTTCGGTTCCAATACTTTTCTTTTACAACTGCCCGTAACTTATCAGTTCCTATATGGCCCAGTATTTGGTGATTTAACTTGATCAACTGGCGTGCCAACTAAAATGGTACATATGGCAACTATAACCCTTTGGAGGTGGTGTATGCATAGTACTCCTTTGGTGGTATACCTGCTAATCTGCATTGATCAGTTTCTTCTTTTAAGCCCAGTTGTTTTTGTATATTTACAAGGTCTTTTTCTGTTAACGCTTCATCTAATTTTTTTAAGACACTAACTTCTACACTGTCATACTCATATTCTGGAAGTTCTTTTCCGTTTTGTGCTGCTTGTTTTGCCAAAGTATCAGCTAACACATTTAACCTGTACGTTTCACTGGTTGGCTTTTGATTTTCTTTTACTTTTAAGATGCTATACTGTCCTTGTTGTGTTGACATTGTTATAACTTTATATATGTCTTTTAATACTTCAGCATGCTGTAATGGTTTACCTACACTATCCACAAATCCTCGTCTTACCCAGGTTTCCATATGCAGTCTTAAAGAATTTACTATGTAAGCACTATCTGAAAAAATGTTAATAGGATTGTAATACTTTAGCACATACAGTACTGCCTACAGTTAGCTCTTTGAGCTGACATATGCCCTGGTAACTTGATTAGTTCAGGAACACCCAGCTGTAGATTCTCTGGAACTATGGAAAATCCTGTCCAGTATCTGCCTTAGTCCCAATATCGTGCTCCATCCACAAAGATGGATGGCTTAAAGTGATCAAAATCAGATGCTAAAAATTGCACCTTAGGTGACATTATCTTTTCTAAACAGTTATGCTGTTTTCCTTCGTATCCCATGTGGTTTGACAAATAGTATTTGTCCCATCTGCATAGTAACAGTTTTTATTCCAAAAAGTGCCATCCATTTTGCAAAGACTGCCTGACTAATACTATCTGTAATTTGATTCATTTCAAAATTGTCTATCAGAGCTTTTACTGCTTGATGTGGTGTTTGTACTATAATGCTAGAAAATACGGTCAAATATTCAGTTTGTTTAATACCCCAGTAAATGGCTAATAACTGCTGTATACATGGATGGTAGCCCAGTTCCACTGGAGTCATCTTCCTGCTAAAGAAAGTGACTGGGCATAATGTTTTTTTCCATTCTGTTGTCACTACCATGTGGCCATTCCTGTAGTAGTACCACAGACAGTGTTTTTTTTCCCTGCTGCTGCTTGTAACACAAATGGTAACCTTGGTGTGGGTGCTATTATTCTGTAGCTTGTGCTAGTTTTACTTTTATTTGTTAAAATGCCTCCTCTTCATGAGATCCCCACTCTAAAAAGGTGGAGTTCTTTTGTTCCTGTAACATTTTGTATAGGGGAGCAGCAACGGCTGCATAATCCTCTATAAATTCCCTATTGTAATTCATGATTCTCATGAATTTATGTACGTCTGCTATAGTCACTGGCTTTTCCATTAGTAAAATGCCTTGTACAAGTATAGGGCAAGGAGACCTTCCTGATAGTTTTATAATAGTACCTAGAAACTTAACTTTTTGTGTTATAAACTGAATTTTTTTCATTTTTAACCTTAAATCCTGCTTGCTGTAGAGTATGAAAAACTCTCTTAAGAAGCCGTACATGCTCCTCTACTGTTTCTGACTGAATTCAAATATTGTCAATGTAATGTATTACTGAATCATCCCTTTCCAAATCTTGTAGAATGGTTCCTACTGTCTGATGAAAAATAACTGGACTGTTTTGTAGCCCTTGTGGTAACCTTGTCATGACATATTGCTGGTTTTTAAATGTAAAGGCAAATTTCGGCCAGTCTTTTTTCCTGAGTGGTACTGCAAAATAGCCATTTGCTAAATCTATTACTGTAAACCACTTACTTTGTGGCTTAATATGTGCAGCCAACTCTGGGACTTTTGGAATCAAATGTGCTCTAGGAGTAGTATATTGATTAACCTTCTGTAAATCAATAACAAGACGATAACTACCATATTTTTTCTTAACTGGCCAGATTGGTGAATTTGTAGGACTGTTGCCCTTTTGTATAATCCCTTCTTTTTCTCATTCTGCAATACATTTTTCCATATGTTCTTCTGCTTCCCTAGGAATAGGATATTGTTTTTGAAAAGGTGGTATATAGTCCTGATCACTTCCTACCCTACTGGGCTTTCTAGTTTCTCATAATCACTGGGACCCTTGGACCACAGATTTGGGAATTGCTGTTGTAAATGGTTCCATACATCCTCACTGTAGGCTTTTCAGATTTGTCAGGTAGAGAGATTGCATAGCAACCTGTATTTTGCTCTTCCTCTCTTTGTTGTTTGTCTCCCATCCACAAAATTTCATTAGGTAAATCAATTAGTATGCCTAAAGGCCCTAGAATGTCCATACCAATAATGGTATTTGTGCAAGATGCATGCATTAAAAATGCCATATCTGTCCCTCTTGACTAAACTTTATGTCCACATTTTGGCTACTCACTGCATAGCATCCTGTGCCATTAAATGCTGAAATGCAAACCTTTTTTACAGGATTTGCTGGTAACTGTCTGTTTGTGACATATACTGCTACTCCTGTGTCTATTAAGACATTTTTCCATGGTGACCCCTCTACTCAAATATCAGTCAGTGGCCGTCCATCTCGACCCTTTTTAAAGGTAGTCAGGAAAGATACCAGAGTAGGGGGGCACATCCCTATTGTAAGGAAATCCACTCATCCTCTCCTTTATTATCAAATGCAATATGACACACCTCATGTTTTTGCTTGTTATCTTCCCCTGTGTCTGAATGATCTACATATTTAGGTTTTTCAAACTCTTTTTTTAACTGTTACCTAGCTATTCCTTCTGCCTGTTCTATCAAATGTTTCGGATTGACAGGTGAAACTGTTTGAAAATCTACCAGGCATACGTCCCCTTTTCCTGTATATTGATGGCTCTTATAACTGTCTTTACCAATATTGTAAGGTGTTTGTACATAATCCTGCTTTTCTGACTTTTCTTGTAAATTTGTCTGCTCTCTTTTTGGAAACACCCCCTGTTCTTTCTTCTTTTTGTGCCAGGCTTTGTAATGATCACAATTTTGCTTAACGTGTCCTATTTTTTTTACAAAAGAAGCATGCTGGTGCCTTTTGCTCATTACCTGTGCTTCATCCTGGTACTACAGACATAGAGGCAGGAGCTGGTGGTGCTGACACAGCTCTTTCTGCTGGTGGTTGGTCACACCACCTTTGCCTTCCCCTGTTTTTTACCTCACCAATTACTTCAAATGGCTCACTATTATCTTCAAATGCAAAGATATGGTGTGAGTATAATGTCCCATCATCGGCCATAGTCCATCCCCTCATTAGTTTTTGTACCAAATCAGTGAGGGTATCAGAATTTTCTTCGTAGATACATTTAATATTCCTTGGAACCCCTTTGACTTGTTCTAAGAAGCAATGTATTAACTGTTTTTGTATGTCTCTTTTTCCCATGTCTCTGTCTGTTTTTTGATATATGATTTGAAATGCAAGTCTAAAATGTTCACTTTGTTCCATTAATTTATCTGTGATAGTAATTTTAAAATTATCTAATAATTTGGCTGTGAGAGGCTGCCCTTGTGTAAATGCCATTAAAATGGCTGTCATACGTCCTACTTTAGTGTTTAACTGGTAATCATCTTGTTTTAATTGAAAGTTTTAAAACATTTGGGAATGAAAATCCAGAAACATCTAAGTAATACATCTGTCCATATATCAGATCCTGCTGTATATGCCACCCATTCTTCAAATGTAAGCATGTTATAAAATATGCCTTTTTTATCATTCCACTGTGGTAAACTCTGTAATAATCTAGACTGTGTATATAAATCTGTAGTGGTTCCCTGTCCCTGTTCTATAATTTGGACTGGTTTTGTGTTTTTTTAACTCTTCCTTAAGCTGGGATATCAAAATAGTATTTTGGAGGTTAGTTTCTGTTAATTCATCTAATTCTTTTTCCTTTTCCTTCAGATGCTGTTTAAGGTCTGTCATTTCTACCTGTAAGTGTTTAAGGGATGTGTGATACCTGTTATTGGATTCCTCTGTGGACTGCAGGGCTCCTATGCACTTTTGACAGAGATCTTGGATGTCATTTCTGAATGTTTTAAACACACTTTGTTTCTCTTTTAAAAATGTATTAAATTCTTCTGTCAATGTTCATAAGCTTTGTTTCTATCCTCATCTGTATGTGTAGTCGTGGCATCATTCCATGCTTGTAATAATTTTTAAAGGGAGTAACAAGATCTACAGGGGGCTCTGTCAATAACAGATTTGACTGCTGTTGTAATTCAGAGATTAATGTAATTCTGGTTTAAGCACTTGGGCTTCAGGCCAGTTATTTTACATTAAAAGGGTTCGTGGTCTGCACTCTTGTGGGAGGAGAGGCTGGACTCTGCCCTTCTGAGCTGTGAATTTCTGGTTAAAGGCTTATAGTGCCTGCATATTTGAACTGCTTCTTACTGAAATTGGTACACCTTGTTTGCTGTAGCATAGACTAGATCCAGGCCTGCTGAATCTAGCTTTGTTTGTATAACTTGAGCACTAATCTGGGCATTCTTTAAAGTATTCAATTGTATTTATTACTGCTTGGTAGTAACTTGATTAAAGTGTAGCTATCATTCTAAGTCTTTTGGATTAAGCACTTGGGCTTCAGACCATTTGTTTTACATTAGGAAGGTTTGTGGCCTGCACTGTGGTGGCAGGACAGGTAGCTTACATCCTTCTAAGTTGTGAACTGCTGATTGAGGGCTCAGTGTCTGTTATTCTAAAAGTGTATTAGTTCTGGTTTAAGCACTTGGGCTTCAGGCTAGTTATTTTACATTAAGAAGGATCGTGGTCTGCACTCTTGTGGGAGGAGAGGCTGGACTCTGCCCTTCTGAGCTGGGAATTTCTGGTTAAAGGCTTATAGTGCCTGCATATTTGAACTGTTTCTTACTGAAATTGGTACACCTTGTTTGCTGTAGCATAGACTAGATCCAGGCTTGCTGAATCTAGCTTTATTTGTATGCTGCTTGTTTGTTTGCTTATTTCCCTGAAACGCTAATTCCACCTAAAATGTGGCTTTTCAGTGCTTCTGTGGATCCCTAGTGATATCTGCATTGCTTACTGTACTTATTTCCTTGTTTCACTTGAAAGAAAGTTACAGTTTGTCATTTTTGCATTTAAGTTACCTGAAACACATTGCATTTAAGTTACCTGGCACTTGCTCACTAAAGCAATTATATAAGTCAGCACTAAAATATTAAAAGCACTACACCCTCACAAACTCCCCTTGACTACCTTGTTCCCCATTGGCCCTTTTTTTTCAATTATAAAGGAATTCCCAATACTATTCTAGCATGTCCAAAGGTCAGTTGTCAATCTCCTCTCCGGTCCAGCTGGTCAATCTGGGAATCTTGAGGCAATGTTACAACTGCCTCATGTACACAGACAACCCTCTCCTCCTCCCAACAAATTCCAGCACATGTGAGAGATGCAACCATATAGCCATACTGGAGGCTAAGCTCTCTCAACTCAGTACTGGTGAAACCAGTCAGGAGGAGAAGGAAAACAGACTCACTACAATTCCAGTCTCACATAGACCTACCATGACAGCCAACCAAACACATAAACACACAAAAACATACTCAGAGGCTCTAAATAAAAATCTGCCTAAGCAGCAGAGACCTCCAAAGCAGACACCCAAGCAACTGCTACCCCAAAACAAAACACATGCAACACATAGCTCACAAAGCCAGTGTGCCAAACAGTCACAGCCCTTAAGGCTAAACAACACACCTGATACACTTGTAATAGGTAACTCTATTGTCAGGCACCTGACGTCCCGCTCACCAGGCTGAACAAGGAGAAGGTCACGGTGAGCTGCCTGTCGGGTGCTAGGATCCGCCACATAACACAAGCACTCAGGTCACTCCAAGGCAAGTACAAATATGACTCAGTCATTGTCCATGCTGGTGTGAATGACCTGAGACGTACCTCCCTGGACTACATGAAAAGAGACATAGAGGAGCTCTCTGAGCATGTAGCCCAGGCTGGTATGACCCTGACCTTGAGTAGCATCTTACCCTCACCAAGAATGATGCCACAATATGAAGACAAGATGATCAATTTCAACAACTAGCTTAAGTATTGGTGTCATTCAAAGGGGATCCAATGCCTGTCAGCCTGGGATGACATGCTCGACAAGCTATGATGCTTCACTAGGGACAGCTTGCACCTGTCACCCCTGGGCTTTTGGATATTGGCAAAGGCGCTTGCTACCCCCATAGTGCCTTTTTTAGGCAAGGCTCAAAAGACAAACCCACCTCCATAGGTATCACAAGGGATAAGAAACTAAAAGTAATGCTACTCAATGCCAGAAGTCTAAACCTCAAGATGCACACACTCGAAACTTTCCTTAGCATGGAGAACATCGATATCTGTGCAGTAACAAAAACCTGGATCAAGGCTCCCGAGAGCACCCCAGCACTACCAGGTTATACCTCATACCATGCTTTTCGGCCCCAAAACTTGGACCGTACCACAAAAGGAGGGGGAGTATCAATATTCGTCAAAGATACCCACACCTCCAGGTTGGTGGCACAGCACGAAGCATCAGAGACTATCCATGTGCAACTAACAGTGGGTAAAACTGCCTTCCAGTTTATAGCCTGCTACAGACCACCCTCCCAAACCCAGGAACCCCACTCAGCCTTCCTGAGAACACTGGAAAATATGAAGATCTCTCCAAACACCATTATATTGGGTGACTTCAACTACCCAAGCATAGACTGGGAGCATTACTCTAGCTCCAACACCCTAGCCCAAAGGTTCCTAAAATTTATAAACTCAAATGCTATGGAACAACTTGTTACCACTCCCACAAGAGGGAAAACATACTGGACCTGATCATCACCAACATGGGGACTCTATGCTCCAGACCAGAAGTGTATCCCTCACTGGTAAGATCAGACCATAAACTAATCTCACTGGATATTCACATCCCGACTCCACCCCCTGCCCTGAAAACCACAGGGAAAAACTTCTCTAAAGCAAATTTCACACTCCTCAAAACCGAGGTGGAATCCTTCAAAGCCCCCGGGCCTGTGGAAAATATGGCCCAGACTGCAGAATCCTTTATAAACGCATTCTATGAACACCTTCAGGAATGCATGGATCATGCAATCCCAAATAAAACCAAGACCCAGTCCTCCAAAGGCAGACGTCCTGTCTGGTGGACCCCAGCCATAAACAAACTATACAATAGAAGGAGGAAGCTACTACATGATAGAGCAAAATCCCAAAAAGGGAAGGCATCTTTGATCAGTATTAGCAAAAAACTACGGGCACTCATAAAATCGTCTAAGGCCAGCTTCGAGAGAAAAATTGCACAGGACACTAAGGATAATCACAAGGCTTTCTTTAGTTATGTTAGGAACCTGGGTGGGAATTTCCAGATATGCTCAGAATTAGTCCAAAATGACAAAAAATACACCGAACCCACAGACATTGCCAACATACTAGCTGACAGGTTCAGCGCAAACTTCTCCCCCCTCTCCCCACCAAAAGGGCAAATATTTATCCCAGCAGAGTGCTGCCCCCCTGACATCTCAGATGCTCAGGTAAGAGCTGCCCTCTCCAAAGCAAAAAACACAGCATCAGTGGGACCAGACGGTGTCCCGGACTGCGTCCTACATGAACTCCAAGAAGATCTAAACCCAAACATAAAACTACTGTTCAATCTCAGCCTTAGTACAGGATATGTACCCAAAGAGTGGCGTACAGCAACAGTGGTCCCTCTCCACAAAGGTGGTGCCTCAACGGATCCTGGAAACTATCGCCCCATAAGCCTGACTAGCTTGGTCTGCAAAGCTATGGAAAGGATCATCATGGACCTCATAAATAAAGGTATTGGGGACCTACAGACACTGGATCCTACCCAGTTTGGCTTTGTTAAGGGCAGATCCTGCCTCTTAAACCTGGTTGATTTCTTTGAAACAGTCACCAAGGCCATTGACAAGGGGAAGGTGGTCCACACAGCCTACCTGGACCTCGCAAAAGCTTTCGATACAATAAACCCACTCGGGCATTATAGATAAGCTCACCAGCTTAAATATAAACCCCTATGTCACTAGATGGGTTGCAAACTGGCTCAAGGACAGAACCCACATGGTTAGAATTGCTGGAGCCATGTCAGACTCCAAACCAGTTACAAGTGGCATCCCACAAGGCTCAGTCCTGGGACCTCTCTTGTTTGGTATATATTTCTCTGAGGTACAGGCCAACACGGAAGGACTGTGGCTGACTAAGTTCGCAGATGACTGCAAACTGGGCGCCATAATCGACTCTCCAGCCAACACAAGCATCCTCCAAAAGGGCCTCATAGAAACAGACAACTGGTGCCAGAGCCATGGCCTCAAGCTAAATGCCAAAAAGTGTATAGTCATCCCCTTTGGCAAAAACAAAGTGCCCACAAATTACCACATAGTTGGTAATCCATTAAGTACAGAAGAAGTAATTAGGGACCTTGGGACCCAAGTTGATAGCAATCTCTCATTTGACAACCACGTGACCAAAGTGGTTAAAAAAACATTTTATATAGCCCACCTAATCATGAAGGGATTCACATCTAGATCAGGGGAGGTCATCGTGCCACTTTACTCATCCCTCATCAGGCCCATAATTGAATACAATGCCCCTTTCAGGATGTACCTTACCAGACACCTGCAGCAACTGGAAAGACCCCAAAAGTACCTCACCAAGAGGATCATAGGGCTCAAACAGATGCCATATGCTGCCCGGTTAAAGAAACTCCAGCTCTACTCAGTGGCATACCGCCTGCTCAGAGGCGATCTGTGCCTGATGTATAAAGCCATGTCCAACCTGGAATTAATGGACATGCTGCACCTCAGAAAATCCAAATCCCATTGAGCTACGCGCTCAAGAGACTTGAACCGCAGCACTGAAATAAATAGGACATGCTGGAGGGACAGATTCATAACCCAGAGGCTCCCTTCACTCTGGAATAAAATCCCAGTCCAGGTTAGGCAGAGTCCCTCACTGACTCTCTTCAAGAGGAATCTTGATGAATGGATGGGAGATCGTAGGTTTACCCCGGGTATCACTTTTGTGTCATTGTTAGATGGAGGCACAGTATACTAACCTCGAAAAAGGGCATAGCAAAATTAATTTAAAATGGGTGGCGAAAGCCAAACATACTCTGGCTAGGCTTGTAAATGCCCTAGGGCAGATAGCCTAGTATGAACCTATGAACCTATGAACCTATAACTGCTTTACATCTGGATATAATGAAAACTGTGTGCCCTTAATTAATTCTTTATCATGAACAGATCTGTCTGCACAGTCTATTTTTTTAGCACTATCATGCAAGACTTTTTTATGGCATATTACACAAAATGCAGTTTCTCTTGAATCACACAATAAACATTTATTATGATATACTTCATTTTTTGTTGCAAATACCAATCAAATGTTACAATCCACTTACATAATGCCTGTATGTCAACTTGCCCTAACAAGGTTTTACACTTACTAATGTGTTGTGTATACCAATATTGCAATTTACTCCATATTTTATCTGGTTGTTCTGCTACATTAAGAGTAAAACTTGGCTTACATTGCTAGAATTCTGCCTGATAGCATCCATACTAAAAATGTGACGCAGAAAAAAGTCTTACCAGTGAGCAAGAAAACAGATGATCAGGCTTGTTGCAGATAGCTGGAAATTTTCCAAAGTCACTCAAGAAGCTGGTAAAGCACAACAGGCAGCGGACTGCTGTGCTAGTAGATATCCACCTTTTCTTAGAGAAGTTATGGCACTGCGACTTGAACTTCAGTCTCACTCCAGATGTAGACGTCTAAAACACTTTACTACTGCAAGCTGTATAAACTGGAATACTTCTGTTTAGGATTTACACATATGTACAAATGTTAGTTACTGCAATTTAACTGAAGTGACCTTCTGCAGGGCTTACCACTCCTTCTGTGTTCGAATGCAGGCTAGCTTGCCATTGAAAAATTATATGGTGCTGCTTACTGTGACTGATTTGAAGTCTTCTTAAGACACTCAGTCTTGCTGGCTGGATTCTGCTAAAATCAAAATCTGGTTATATTTGCATTCACAGTCTGTTGCATACAGAAACTTGCAGAATATACACTGATGAGAGAATATACTTTGCAGCATCAACTTAGAGCAGTAACAAATAACTTTTTATAATAAACCAAACGGACTAACGTTGTAGCTTAAAGTACTGTTCCACTTTACTTCTCATATAGTACAGATAATGTGAAAGATATAACATTTACCTTGAGACAAATGTGTCTCTACAAATACCCCTAACATAACTGGATTCATACAGATGTTTATATACAATTTTAGTCATGCACATACATATACATTTCCTCTTGGTATTCTATTTTGGAGAATTGCTCATCCTGTAGAAACAATACTGATTGTTGCAGATGCTGACCAAACTGCTGACTTAATAATATTATTTTTCAGCTTTTCTGACAGTGGGAACATCCTGTTTTTTGTCTTTTGTCTAAGAACATCTGTTCTTGTGCCAAGAAAACAGATTGTAACAGTGTCATAAACATATCCTGTTGTTTAAGGAAACATTGTGTCCATTATTTTTATATGCAGAAACATGTCCTGTTGTTTAAGGAAATATATTGTGTCCATTGTTTTTATATGCAGAAACATGTCCTGTTGTTTAAGGAAACATATTGTATCCATTATTTTATATGCAGAAAACATGTTTTTAAGGAAACAGATAGTCACAGTTTTCTTTAAAAGCAGATTTTGCATGTTTGCTCTTGCATACATCCTGTTTGTAAGGAAATAATGTCCATTCAGCAGATTCCTTATTTTCCAAGCCAGTCATTTAGTATGGATGCTGATCACATATTGCTAAACTCTATTTCTACATTTAAGCAACCTATATCTTATACCTTATTTATGTTGCATATTTGTAACAAAGTTACTTTCAACCTTAGTGTATTGTTGAGCACACTCTAACAGGAAATGTCTATAAAGCCAATCTAGCTTCCTAGGTAAGGTTAGATATATAAGTATGCATATACACACTGGAGTAACCACCAAGCTCTACATATACAATGAGCAATAAAAAAGCATCACAGTTTTGCCAGACAAATATGTATGATATACACATTTTTTGATTCCAGCTCTAAGCCTATGTTGGTGGCAAACAGGGATAAGAAACACAACTGAGTGTGTGTTGTTACTGCACTGAAGTGAGGGTTCAAATCCATATAGTATGCTACATGAGAAGAATGTTTCCTGAGCATGTGGCTCAGTTTTTAAGACACACACAGTAAGGAAACCTCACAGTCCTGCATTTTCATTATTATTATTCCCTGATGTTTGCCACTATTATCACTGATGCACATTATATACATGTAGTGAGTTTAATAAACCAGGACTGATGATGCAGGGTTTGAATCCAGCTTGCTGTTACTTTTATTTTTAATATAGAAAAACTATAGAAGAATAATATGTTGTATATGAAATGCACATCCTGAAGTATGTGATAAATGTTTCATATCTTACCTGTAGTTCATGTGAGTGGAGGTTGCAAAGGTGTTGTTGTGGTCTAGTTACCTGTTGTCCTCATTAATAATAATATTAGCAAGGGATATTGTATTATATAATAAGTTGTACAGTATTATAACACAAAAGGTTTAACATGAGTACCATGGAGAGATGTGTGACATGCTGCATAAATTGTAAAACAAGACAAACCAAAAGCACCAAGGACATCTGAAATTCAAAATAATATACACACGGTACTGTGGATCAGGCAGGCTGCTATTTAATGCACAAATAGCTGCCTGCCTGATCCACATTCTTGTGTGTATATTATTTTGAATTTCAGACCTCCTTGGTGCTTTTGGTCTGCCTTGTTTTACAAGTATTTGCAGGCAATTTACCTCCTTGTGACTGTTTACTGTATGCTGCATAAATTCTCTAAATCATGCCTCATCACTGTAGGAAGTACTTCTTCATGGCACACTGTGTGTCCTAATTGTACATAGTCTGCAAGGCATGCCCTGCAGTCATTATCTGTATGTCCCCTTTCTGAGCCATTAAAGTCAGACACATACAGGTCTAGCTAAAGAATATCTCCATTCATACTGAATACAGTATATCTGTAATTAACATTGACAAAAGAGAGTTCTCCTGTAGCAATGAGAAATAATGATCTGGCTTGAAAATTATGCATTCTTTATTCCATAGGATTAATTCCCACCTTATATAATTACCTTTTTATGGTATGCAAGTCCCAACAAATTATGTCCCAAGTCAACCTATATAACCTTCAAAAGACCAAGGCTTACAAAACTAAGCCATTCAGCATGTCAGCTTTGGCCATTCTTTGATGTTTGCTGAAATCCAGGCCTCATATCAGAACACAGAGCAAAGGCAGAATAAAGGCAAAACTTTGCCAACAGTTACTCTTAACAAGTTGTTTGACTACTGGATGTTACAAATGGCAACTTTCTCTGTGGATTGTTGACATAAATCACTTGTTTGAAGATCGCATTTTCTTGGCTACAGCATCAAGGATTCGATTACAGACGTATGTCACATTATTTCTTACTGTGATATTATATTTCTATAATATGTTTCTTGACATAAATAGCAATTTATATCCAGTATTAACCATTAATGACAGATTTTGAATACTGTTGCAAAAAAAAGCATTTACAAATATCTCCATGCCCATAAGGAAGAATTATTCAACTGGCACTATTTTACTCATGTTTCAATCATGCGTTGCCTCTCTAACAGTATCTTCATCCGCAGAGCCCTCGGGTAACGATACAGAGCATGACAGATGAATAGTAAGGACACCCCCCCCCAAGAGCCATCAGTTAATGACACAGAGCATGACAGATGAAGAATGAGGACACCCCCCAGAGCCATCAGTAAATGATACAGAGCATGACAGATGAAGAATGAGGACACCCCCAGAGACATCAGTTAATGATACAGAGCATGACAGATGAATACTAAGGACACCACCCCCCAGAGCCATCAGTTAATGATACAGAGCATGACAGATGAATAATGAGGAAAGACACCCCAGAGCCATCAGTTTAGGATACAGAGCATGACAGATAAATAATGAGGACACCACCCCAGAGCCATCAGTTAATGATACAGAGCATGAAAGATAAATAATGAGGACACCACCCCAGAGACATCAGTTAATGATACAGAGCATGAAAGATAAATAATGAGGACACCCCCCCCAGAGCCATCAGTTAATGGTACAGAGCATGACAGATGAATAACGAGGACACACACACCCCCAGAACCATCAGTTAATGATACAGAGCATGACAGATGAATAATGAGGGCACACACTCCCCAAAGCCATCAGTTAATGGTATAGAGCATGACAGATGAATACTGAGGACACCCACTCCAAGAGCAATCAGTTAATGATACAGAGCATGGCAGATGAGCAATAAAGGCATACACACCCCAGAGACATCAGTTAATAATGCTGAGCATGGCAGATGTATACTGAGGACACCCCCTAGAGTCATCAGTTAAGGATACAGAGCATGACATATGAATAAAGAGAACACACACCCCAGAGCCATCAGTTACTGATACAGAGCATGACAGATGAATACTGAGGACACCACTGCCCCCCGCCATCAGTTAATGATACAGAGCATGACAGATGAAGACTGAGGACATATCCGCCAGAGCCATCAGTTAATTAGAGAGAACATGTCAGATGAATACTGAGATCACACCCCCAGAGCCATCAGTTAATGATACAAGGCATAACAGATGAATAATGAGGACACCCCCCACAGAGCCATCAGTTAATGATACAGAGCATGACAGATGAATAATGAGGACACCCCCCACAGAGCCATCAGTTAATGATACAGAGCATGACAGATGAATACGGAGGAGACACAACACCAGAGCCATCAGTTAATGATACATAGCATGAAAGATGAAGAATGAGGACACCCCCCCACCCAGGGCCATCAGTTAATGATACAGAGCATGACAGATGAATACTGAGGACACACCCACCAGAGCCATCAGTTAATTAGAGAGAGCATGACAGATGAATACTGAGATCACACCCCAGAGCCATCACTTAATGATACAGAGCATGACAGATGAATACTGAGGACACCACCCAGAGCCATCAGTTAATGATACAGAGCATGACAGATGAATACTGAGATCACACCCCAGAGACGTCAGTTAATGATACAGAGAATGGCAGATGAATACTGAGGACACACCCGCCAGAGCCATCAGTTAAATAGAGAGAGCATGACAGATGAATACTGAGATCACACCCCAGAGCCGTCAGTTAATGATACAGAGAATGGCAGATGAATACTGAGGACACCCCCCCAGAGCCATCAGTTAATGATACAGAGCATGACAGATGAAGACTGAGGACAACCAACACAGAGCCATCAGTTAATGATACAGAGCATGGCAGATGAAGAATGAGGACACACACCACCAGAGCCATCAGTTAATGATACTCAGCATAACAGATGAATACTCAGGACACCCCCCCCCCAAAGCCATCAGATAGTGATACAGAGTATGACAGATGAATAATGAGGACACACCCCTTGAGCCATCAGTTAACGATACAGAGAGTGACAGATAAATACTGAGGACACACACAACCCCAGAGCCATCAGTTAATGATACAGAGCATGACAGATAAATACTGAGGACACCCCCATAGAGCCATCAGTTAATTATACAGAGTATGAAAGATGAAGAATGAGGACACCCCTCAACCCCGGGCCATCAGTTTATGATACAGAGCATCTCAGATGAATACTGAGGACACACCCCCAGTGCCATCAGTTAATTAGAGAGAGCATGACAGATGAATACTGAGAACACACCCCCAGAGTCATCAGTTAATGATACAGAGCATGACAGATGAAGACTGAGGACACCCCCCAAAGAGCCATCAGTTAATGGTACAGAGCATGACAGATAAATAATGAGGGCCCACCCCCCAGAGCCATCAGTTAATGATACAGAGCATGACAGATAAATTCTGAGGACACTCCCCCCAGACCCATCAGTTAATGATACAGAGCATGACAGATGAATACTGAGGACACACACCCCTCCAGAGCCATCAGTTACTGATACACAGCATGACAGCTGCAGAATAAGGGCACCCCCCCCCCCAGAGCCATCAGTTTTTGATACAGAGCATGACAGATGAAGAATGAGGACACCCCCCAGAGCCATCAGTTAATGATACAGAGCATGACAGATGAATACTAAGGACACCCCCCCAGAGCCCTCGGGTAATGATACAGAGCATGACAGATGAATACTAAGGACAGCCCCCCCCAGAGCCATCAGTTAATGATACAGAGCATGACAGATGAATAATGAGGAAAGACACCCCAGAGCCATCAGTTTAGGATACAGAGCATGACAGATAAATAATGAGGACACCACCCCAGAGCCATCAGTTAATGATACAGAGCGTGAAAGATAAATAATGAGGACACCACCCCAGAGCCATCAGTTAATGATACAGAGCATGAAAGATAAATAATGAGGACACCCCCCACCCAGAGCCATCAGTTAATGGTACAGAGCATGACAGATGAATAACGAGGACACACACACCCCCAGAACCATCAGTTAATGATACAGAGCATGACAGATGAATAATGAGGGCACACACTCCCCAAAACCATCAGTTAACGATACAGAGCATGACAGATGAATACTGAGGACACCCCCCTCCAAGAGCAATCAGTTAATGATACAGAGCATGGCAGATGAGCAATAAAGGCACACACACCCCAGAGACATCAGTTAATAATGCTGAGCATGGAAGATGTATACTGAGGACACCCCCCAGAGTCATCAGTTAAGGATACAGAGCATGACATATGAATAAAGAGAACACACACCCCAGAGCCATCAGTTATTGATACAGAGCATGACAGATGAATACTGAGGACACCACTCCCCAGAGCCATCAGTTAATGATACAGAGCATGACAGATGAATACTGAGGACACACCCCCAGAGCCATCAGTTAATGATACAGAGCATGACAGATGAATAATGAGGACATACCCCACAGAGCCGTCAGTTACTGATACAGAGCATGACAGATGAATACTGAGGACACACCCCCCAGAGCCATCAGTTAATGATACAGAGCATGACAGATGAATACTGAGGACAAACACAACCCCGAGAGCCATCAGTTAATGATACATAGCATGAAAGATGAAGAATGAGGACACCCCCCCAGGGCCATCAGTTAATGATACAGAGCATGACAGATGAATACTGAGGACACACCTGCCAGAGCCATCAGTTAATTAGAGAGAGCATGACAGATGAATACTGAGATCACACCCCAGAGCCATCACTTAATGATACAGAGCATGACAGATGAATACTGAGGACACCCCCCAGAGCCATCAGTTAATGATACAGAGCATGACAGATGAATACTGAGCACACACAACCCCCAGAGCCATCAGTTAATGATACAGAGCATGACAGATGAATACTGAGGGCAAACACAACCCCGAGAGCCATCAGTTAATGATATAGAGCATGAAAAATAAATAATGAGGACCCCCCCCCGAGAGTCATCAGTTAATGATACAGAGCATGACAGATGAATACTGAAGACACACCCGCAGAGCCATCAGTTAATGATACAGAGCATGACAGATGCTGAGGACACACCCGCCAGAGCCATCAGTTATTGATACAGAGCATGACAGATGAATACTGAGAACACCACTCCCCCCCGCCATCAGTTAATGATACAGAGCATGACAGATGAAGACTGAGGACACATCCGCCAGAGCCATCAGTTAATTAGAGAGAACATGTCAGATGAATACTGAGATCACACCCCCAGAGCCATCAGTTAATGATACAGGGCATGACAGATGAATAATGAGGACACCCCCCACAGAGCCATCAGTTAATGATACAGAGCATGACAGATGAATACTGAGGACACACACAACCCCCAGAGCCATCAGTTAATGATACAGAGCATGACAAATGAATACTGAGGACAGCCATCATGATACATATGAAAAGATGAAGAATGAGGACACCCCCAGGGCCATCAGTTAATGATACAGAGCATGACAGATGAATACTGAGGAGATGACAGATGAATACTGAGATCACACCCCAGAGCCATCAGTTAATGATACAGAGCATGACAGATGAATACTGAGGACACCCCCCAGAGCCATCAGTTAATGATACAGAGCATGACAGATGAATACTGAGCACACACCCCCAGAGCCATCAGTTAATGATACAGAGCATGACAGATGAATACTGAGGGCAAACACAACCCCGAGAGCCATCAGTTAATGATATAGAGCATGAAAAATAAATAATGAGGACCCCCCCCGAGAGTCATCAGTTAATGATACAGAGCATGACAGATGAATACTGAAGACACACCCGCAGAGCCATCAGTTAATGATACAGAGCATGACAGATGCTGAGGACACACTCGCCAGAGCCATCAGTTAATTAGACAGAGCATGACAGATGAATACTGAGATCACACCCCAGAGACGTCAGTTAATGATACAGAGAATGGCAGATGAATACTGAGGACACACCCGCCAGAGCCATCAGTTAATTAGAGAGAGCATGACAGATGAATACTGAGATCACATCCCAGAGCCGTCAGTTAATGATACAGAGAATGGCAGATGAATACTGAGGACACCACCCAGAGCCATCAGTTAATGATACAGAGCATGACAGATGAAGACTGAGGACAACCAACACAGAGCCATCAGTTAATGATACAGAGCATGACAGATAAATACTGAGGACACCCCCCCAGAGCCATCAGTTAATGATACAGAGCATGACAGATGAATACTAAGGACAGCCCCCCCAGAGACATCAGTTAATGATACAGAGCATGACAGATGAATAATGAGGAAAGACACCCCAGAGCCATCAGTTTAGGATACAGAGCATGACAGATAAATAATGAGGACACCACCCCAGAGCCATCAGTTAATGATACAGAGCATGAAAGATAAATAATGAGGACACCACCCCAGAGCCATCAGTTAATGATACAGAGCATGAAAGATAAATAATGAGGACACCCCCCACCCAGAGCCATCAGTTAATGGTACAGAGCATGACAGATGAATAACGAGGACACACACACCCCCAGAACCATCAGTTAATGATACAGAGCGTGACAGATGAATCATGAGGGCACACACTCCCCAAAGCCATCAGTTAACGATACAGAGCATGACAGATGAATACTGAGGACACCCCCCTCCAAAAGCAATCAGTTAATGATACAGAGCATGGCAGATGAGCAATAAAGGCACACACACCCCAGAGACATCAGTTAATAATGCTGAGCATGGAAGATGTATACTGAGGACACCCCCCAGAGTCATCAGTTAAGGATACAGAGCATGACATATGAATAAAGAGAACACACACAACAGAGCCATCAGTTATTGATACAGAGCATGACAGATGAATACTGAGGACACCACTCCCCCCCGCCATCAGTTAATGATACAGAGCATGACAGATGAAGACTGAGGACACATCCGCCAGAGCCATCAGTTAATTAGAGAGAACATGTCAGATGAATACTGAGATCACACCCCAGAGCCATCAGTTAATGATACAGGTCATGACAGATGAATAATGAGGACACCCCCACAGAGCCATCAGTTAATGATACAGAGCATGACAGATGAATACTGAGGACACACACAACCCCCAGAGCCATCAGTTAATGATACAGAGCATGACAGATGAATACTGAGGACAAACACAACCCCGAGAGCCATCAGTTAATGATACATAGCATGAAAGATGAAGAATGAGGACACCCCCCCCCAGGGCCATCAGTTAATGATACAGAGCATGACAGATGAATACTGAGGACACACCTGCCAGAGCCATCAGTTAATTAGAGAGAGCATGACAGATGAATACTGAGATCACACCCCAGAGCCATCACTTAATGATACAGAGCATGACAGATGAATACTGAGGACACACACAACCCCCAGAGCCATCAGTTAATGATACAGAGCATGACAGATGAATACTGAGGGCAAACACAACCCCGAGAGCCATCAGTTAATGATACAGAGCATGAAAAATAAATAATGAGGACCCCCCCCCGAGAGTCATCAGTTAATGATACAGAGCATGACAGATGAATACTGAAGACACACCCGCAGAGCCATCAGTTAATGATACAGAGCATGACAGATGCTGAGGACACACCCGCCAGAACCATCAGTTAATTAGAGAGAGCATGACAGATGAATACTGAGATCACACCCCAGAGACGTCAGTTAATGATACAGAGAATGGCAGATGAATACTGAGGACACACCCGCCAGAGCCATCAGTTAATTAGAGAGAGCATGACAGATGAATACTGAGATCACACCCCAGAGACATCAGTTAATGATACAGAGCATGACAGATGAAGACTGAGGACAACCAACACAGAGCCATCAGTTAATGATACAGAGCATGACAGATAAATACTGAGGACACACACCACCAGAGCCATAAGTTAATGATACTCAGCATAACAGATGAATACTCAGGACACCCCCCCCAAAGCCATCAGATAGTGATACAGAGTATGACAGATGAATAATGAGGACACACCCCTTGAGCCATCAGTTAACGATACAGAGAGTGACAGATAAATACTGAGGACACACACAATCCCAGAGCCATCAGTTAATGATACAGAGCATGACAGATAAATACTGAGGACACCCCCATAGAGCCATCAGTTAATTATAGAGAGTATGAAAGATGAAGAATGAGGACACCCCTCAACCCCGGGCCATCAGTTTATGATACAGAGCATCTCAGATGAATACTGAGGACACACCCCCAGAGCCATCAGTTAATGATACAGAGCATGACAGATGAAGACTGAGGACACCCCCCACAGAGCCATCAGTTAATGGTACAGAGCATGACAGATAAATAATGAGGGCCCACCCCCCAGAACCATCAGTTAATGATACAGAGCATGACAGATGAATACTGAGGACACACACCCCTCCAGAGCCATCAGTTACTGATACACAGCATGACAGCTGCAGAATAAGGGCACCCCCCCAGAGCCATCAGTTTTTGATACAGAGCATGACAGATGATGAATGAGGACACACACACCCCTAGATCCATCAGTTAATGATACAGAGCATGACAGATAAATAATGAGGGCACACCCCCCAGAACCATCAGTTAATGATACAGAGCATGACATATGAAAAATGAGGAAACCCCCCAGTGCCATCAGTTAATGGTACAGAGCATGACAGATGAATAATGAGGACACACACACCCCCAGAACCATCAGTTAATGATACAGAGCATGACAGATGAATAATGAGGACACACCCCCCCCGCCCCCAGAGCCATCAGTTAATGATACAGAGCATGACAGATGGATACTGAGGAAACACCCCCCTCAGAGCCATCAGTTAATGATACAGAGCATGACAGATAAATACTGAGGACACACACAACCCCAGAGCCATCAGTTAATGATACAGAGCATGACAGATGAAGAATGAGGACACACCACCAGAGCCATCAGTTAAGGATACAGAGCATGACAGATGAATATGGAGGAGACACAACACCAGAGCCATCAGTTAATGATGCAGAGCATGACAGACGAATAATGAGGAAAGACACCCCAGAGCCATCAGTTTAGGATACAGAGCATGACAGATTAATATTGAGGACACACACTCCCACAAAGCCATCAGTTAGTGATACAGAGCATGATAGATGAACAATTAGGGCACTCAACCCCCACAGCCATCAGTTAATGATACAGAGCAAGACAGATGAAGAATGAGGACACACCCCAGAGCCATTAGTTAATGATACAGAGCATGACAGATGAATAACGAAGGCACACCCCCCCAGATCCATCAGTTAGTGATACAGAGCATGACAGATGAAGAATGCGGAAACACACCACCAGAGCCATCAGTTAATGATACTGAGCATAACAGATGAATACTCAGGACACACACCCCTCAGAGCCATCAGTTACCGATACAGACCATGACAGATGAATACTGAGGACACCCCCAGAGAGCCATCAGTTAATGATACAGAGCATGGCAGATGAATACTGAGGACACCCCCCCCCCAAAGCCATCAGTTAATGATACAGAGCATAACAGATGAAGACTGAGGACACCCCCCCACAGAGCCATCAGTTAATGATACAGAGCATGACAGATGATGAATGAGGACACACACACACCCAGATCCATCAGTTAATGATACAGAGCATGACATATGCAAAATGAGGACACCCCACAGAACCATCAGTTAATGGTACAGAGCATGAGAGATGAAGAATGAGGACACACACACACCCAGAACCATCAGTTAATGATACAGAGCATGACAGATGAATACTGAGGGCACACAGCAATCAGAGCCATCAGTTAATGATACTGAGCATAACAGATGAATACTCAGGACACACACCCCGCAGAGCCATCAGTTACCGATACAGAGTATGACAGATGAAGAATGCGGACACACACCACCAGAGCCATCAGTTAATGGTACTGAGCATAATAGATGAATACTCAGGACACACACCCCCAGAGCCATCAGTTACTGATACAGAGTTTGACAGATGAATACTGAGGACACACACAACCCCAGAGCCATCAATTAATGATACAGAGCATGACAGATGAATAATGAGGGCACACCCCCCGACAAGAGCCATCAGTTACTGATACAAAGCATGACAGATGAATAATGAGGGCACACCCCCCAGAACCATCAGTTAATGATACAGAGCATGACATGTGAAAAATGAGGACACCCCCCAGAGCCATCAGTTAATGGTACAGAGCATGACAGATGAATAATGAGGACACACAAACACAACCAGAACCATCAGTTAATGATACAGAGCATGACAGATGAATACTGAGGGCACACCCCCCCAGAGCTATCAGTTAATGATACAGAACATGACAGATGAATAATGAGGGCACACACCCCCCAGAGCCATCAGTTAATGATACAGAGCATGACAGATGAATACTGAGGAAACCCCCCCACCAAAGAGCAATCAGTTAATGATACAGAGCATGGCAGATGAGCAATAAAGGCACACACACCCCAGAGACATCAGTTAATAATGCTGAGCATAACAGATGAATACTGAGGACACCCCCAGAGTCATCAGTTAAGGATACAGAGCATGACATATGAATAAAGAGAACACACCCCCCAGAGCCATCAGTTACTGATACAGAGCATGACAGATGAATAATGAGGACACCCCCCCTAGAGCCATCAGTTAATGACAGAGAGCATGACAGATGAACAATGAGGGCACACCCCCCCAGAGTATTCAGTTAATGATACAGAGCATGACAGATAAATACTGAGGACAAACTCCCCAGAGCCATCAGTGTGAAAGATGAAGAATGAGGACACCCCCCGGGCCCACAGTTAATGATACAGAGCATGACAGATGAATACTGATGGCACACACCCCCAGAGCCATCAGTTAATGATACAGAGCATGACAGATGAATAATGAGGGCACACCCCCCCAGAGCCATCAGTTAATGATACAGAGCATGACAGATGAATACTGAGGACCCCCCCCAAAGAGCAATCAGTTAATGATACAGAGCATGGCAGATGAGCAAGAAAGGCACACACACCCCAGAGACATCAGTTAATAATGCTGAGCATGACAGATGAATACTGAGGACCCCCCCCCAACAGCAATCAGTTAATGATACAGAGCATGGCAGATGAGCATTAAAGGCACACACACCCCAGAGACATCAGTTAATAATGCTGAGCATAACAGATGAATACTGAGGACACCCCCCCAGAGTCATCAGTTAATGATACAGAGCATGACAGATAAATACTGAGGACACCCCCAGAGCCATCAGTTAATGATACAGAGCATGAAAGATGAATACTGAGGACACCCCCCCCCCCAGAGTCATCAGTTAATGATACAGAGCATGACAGATAAATACTGAGGACACACCTTCCAGAGCCATCAGTTAATGATACAGAGCATGACAGATGAAGACTGAGGACACCCCCCACAGAGCCATCAGTTAATGATACATAGCATGACAGATAAAGAATGAGGACACACCCCTAGAGCCATCAGTTAAGGATACAGAGCATGACAGATGAATAATGAGGACACACAAACACAACCAGAACCATCAGTTAATGATACAGAGCATGACAGATGAATACTGAGGGCACACCCCCCCAGAGCTATCAGTTAATGATACAGAACATGACAGATGAATAATGAGGGCACACACCCCCCAGAGCCATCAGTTAATGATACAGAGCATGACAGATGAATACTGAGGAAACCCCCCCACCAAAGAGCAATCAGTTAATGATACAGAGCATGGCAGATGAGCAATAAAGGCACACACACCCCAGAGACATCAGTTAATAATGCTGAGCATAACAGATGAATACTGAGGACACCCCCAGAGTCATCAGTTAAGGATACAGAGCATGACATATGAATAAAGAGAACACACCCCCCAGAGCCATCAGTTACTGATACAGAGCATGACAGATGAATAATGAGGACACACCTCCTAAGCTATCAGTTAATGATACAGAGCATGACAGATGAATATGGATGACAGACCCCCAAAAGCCATCAGTTAATAATACAGAGCATGACAGATGAATACTGAGGACACACCCGCCAGAGCCACCAGTTAATGATAGAGAGCATGACAGATGAATACTGAAGACACACCCCAAGAACCATCAGTTAATGATACAGAGCATGACAGATGAATGCTGAGGACACACCCTCAGAGCCTTCAGTTAATGATACAGAGCAGTACAGATGAATACTGAGGATGCGCCGCCCCCCCCAGAGCCATCAGTTAATGATACAGAGCATGACAGCTGAAGAATGAGAACACACACCCCAGAGCCATCAGTTAATGATACAGAGCATGACAGGTAAATACTGAGGACACACACAACCCCAGAGCTATCAGTTAATGATACAGAGCATGACAGATGAAGAATGAGGACACACCCCCAGAGCCATCAGTTAAGGATACAGAGCATGACAGATGAATACAGAGGAGACACAACACCAGAGGCATCAGTTAATGATGCAGAGCATGACAGATGAATAATGAGGACACACACACCCAGAGCCATCAGTTAATGATACAGAGCATGACAGCTGAAGAATGAGGAAAGACTCCCCAGAGCCATCAGTTTAGGATACAGAGCATGACAGATGAATATTGAGGACACACACACTCCCACAAAGCCATCAGTTAATGATACAGAGCATGACAGATGAATAATGAGGACACCCCCCTAGAGCCATCAGTTAATGACAGAGAGCATGACAGATGAACAATGAGGGCACACCCCCCCAGAGTATTCAGTTAATGATACAGAGCATGACAGATAAATACTGAGGACAAACTCCCCAGAGCCATCAGTGTGAAAGATGAAGAATGAGGACACCCCCCGGGCCCACAGTTAATGATACAGAGCATGACAGATGAATACTGATGGCACACACCCCCAGAGCCATCAGTTAATGATACAGAGCATGACAGATGAATACTGAGGACCCCCCCCCAAAGAGCAATCAGTTAATGATACAGAGCATGGCAGATGAGCAAGAAAGGCACACACACCCCAGAGACATCAGTTAATAATGCTGAGCATGACAGATGAATACTGAGGACACCCCCCCCCCCCCAAGAGCAATCAGTTAATGATACAGAGCATGGCAGATGAGCAATAAAGGCACACACACCCCAGAGACATCAGTTAATAATGCTGAGCATAACAGATGAATACTGAGGACACCCCCCCAGAGTCATCAGTTAATGATACAGAGCATGACAGATAAATACTGAGGACACCCCAGAGCCATCAGTTAATGATACAGAGCATGAAAGATGAATACTGAGGACACCCCCCCCCAGAGTCATCAATTAATGATACAGAGCATGACAGATAAATACTGAGGACACACCTTCCAGAGCCATCAGTTAATGATACAGAGCATGACAGATGAGGACTGAGGACACCCCCCACAGAGCCATCAGTTAATGATACATAGCATGACAGATAAAGAATGAGGACACACCCCTAGAGCCATCAGTTAAAGATACAGAGCATGACAGATGAATTTTGAGGACACACACACCCACAAAGCCATCAGTTAATGATACAGGGCATGACAGATGAATAATGAGGACACCCCCAGCAGAGCCATCAGTTAATGATACAGAGCATGACAGTTAAATACTGAGGACACAACCCCCAGAACCATCAGTTAATGATACAGAGCATGGAAGATGAAGAATGAGGACACCCCCCCGAGGGCCATCAGTTAATGACAAAGAGCATGACAGATCAATACAGAGGACACATGCGCCAGAGCCATCAGTTAATTAGAGAGAGCATGACAGATGAATACTGAGGAAACATCCCCAGAGCCATCAGTTAATGATACAGAGCATGGCAGATGAATACTGAGGACACCCCCCAGAGCCATCAGTTAATAGTACAGAGCATGACAGATGAAGACTGAGGACACACCCCACAGAGCCATCAGTTAATGATACAGAGCATGACAGATAAATACTGAGGACACACACAACCCCAGAGCCATCAGTTAATGATACAGAGCATGGCAGATCAAGAATGCGGACACACACCACCAGAGATATCAGTTAATGATACTGAGCATAACATATGATTACTCAAGACACACACTCCCCAGAGCCATCAGTTACTGATACAGAGCATGACAGATGAATAATGAGGACACACCCCCTGAGCCATTAGTTAATGATCAATGCATGACAGATAAATACTGAAGACACCCCCCCCCCAGAGCCATCAGTTAATGATACAGAGCATGACAGATGAAGAATGAGGACACCCCCCCCAGGGACATCAGTTAATGATACAGAGCATGACAGATGAATACTGAGGACATACCAGCCAGAGCCATCAGTTAATTAGAGAGAGCATGACAGATGAATACTGAGGACACACCCCCAGAGCCATCAGTTAATGATACAGAACATGGCAGATGAATACTGAGGACACCCCCCCAGAGCCATACAGTTAATGATACAGAGCATGACAGGTGAAGACTGAGGACACCCCCCACATAGCCATCAGTTAATGATACAGAGCATGACAGATAAAGAATGAGGACACACCCCCAGAGCCATCAGTTAAGGATACAGAGCGTGACAGATGAATAATGAGGACACACACCCCCAGAGCCATCAGTTAATGATGCAGAGCATGACAGATGAATAATTAGGACACACACCCCCCAGAGCCATAAGTTATTGATACAGAGCATGACAGATGAAGAATGTGGACACACACCACCAGAGCCATCAGTTAATGATACTCAGCATAACAGATGAATACTCAGGACACACACCCCCAGAGCCATCAGTTACTGATACAGAGTATGACAGATGAATAATGACGGCACACCCCGCAGAGCCATCAGTTAATTATACAGAGTATGAAAGATGAAGAATGAGGACAACCCCCCCCCCCCGGGCAATCAGTTAATGATACAGAGCATGACAGATGAATACTGAGGACACACCTGCCAGAGCCATCAGTTAAATAGAGAGAGCATGACAGATGAATACTGAGGACACACCCCCAGAGCCATAAGTTAATGATACAGAGCGTGGCAGATGAATACTGAGGACACCCACCCCAAAGCCATCAGTTAATGATACAGAGCATAACAGATGAAGACTGAGGACACCCCCCCACAGAGCCATCAGTTAATGATACAGAGCATGACAGATGAATAATTAGGGCACACACCCCAGAACCATCAGTTAATGATACAGAGCATGATATATGAAAAATGAGGACACCCCACAGAGCCATCTGTTGATGGTACAAAGCATGACATATGAATAATGAGGACACACACACACCCAGAACCATCAGTTAATGATACAGAGCATGACAGATGAATAATGAGGACACACCCCCAGAGACAAAAGTTACTGATACAGAGCATGACAGATGAATACTCAGGACACACACCCCCTGAGCCATCAGTTAATGATACAGAGCATGAAAGATGAAGAATGAGGACATTCCCCCAAAGCCACCAGTTAATGATACAGAGCATGACAGATGAAGACTGAGGATACCCCCCCAGAACCATCAGTTAATGATACAGAGCATGACAGATGAATGCTGAGGACACACCCTCAGAGCCTTCAGTTAATGATACAGAGCATGACAGATGAAGACTGAGGACACACCCGCCAGAGCTATCAGTTAATTAGTGAGAACATGTCAGATGAATACTGAGATCACACCCCCAGAGCCATCAGTTAATGATACAGAGCATGACAGATAAATACGGAGGACACACACAACCCCAGAGCCATCAGTTAATGATACAGAGCATGACAGATGAAGAATGAGGACACACCGCCAGAGCCATCAGTTAAGGATACAGAGCATGACAGATGAATACAGAGGAGGCACAACACCAGAGCCATTAGTTTAGGATACAGAGCACGACAGATGAATATTGAGGACACACACACACACAAAGCCATCAGTTAATGATACAGAGCATGACAGATGAATATTGAGGACACCCCCTAGAGCCATCAGTTAATGACAGAGAGCATGACAGATGAACAATGAGGGCACACTCCCCCCAGAGTATTCAGTTAATGATACAGAGTATGACAGATAAATACTGAGGACACACCCTCCAGAGCCATCAGTTAATTATACAGAGTATGAAAGATGAAGAATGAGGACACCCCCCCCCCGGGCAATCAGTTAATGATACAGAACATGACAGATGAATACTGAGGACACACCTGCCAGAGGCATCAGTTAATGATACAGAGCATGACAGATGAATACTGAGGACACACCCCCAGAGCCATTAGTTAATGATACAGAGCATGGCAGATGAATACTGAGGACACCCCCCCCCAAAGCCATCAGTTAATGATACAGAGCATAACAGATGAAGACTGAGGACACCCCCCCACAGAGCCATCAGTTAATGATACAGAGCATGACAGATGATGAATGAGGACACACACACACACAGATCCATCAGTTAATGATACAGAGCATGACATATGCAAAATGAGGACACCCCACAGAACCATCAGTTAATGGTACAGAGCATGACAGATGAATAATGAGGACACACACCCCCCCAGAACCATCAGTTAATGATACAGAGCATGACAGATGAAGAATGCGGACACACACCAATCAGAGCCATCAGTTAATGATACTGAGCATAACAGATGAATACTCAGGACACACACCCCGCAGAGCCATCAGTTACCGATACAGAGTATGACAGATGAAGAATGTGGACACACACCACCAGAGCCATCAGTTAATGGTACTGAGCATAACAGATGAATACTCAGGACACACACCCCCAGAGCCATCAGTTACTGATACAGAGTTTGACAGATGAATACTGAGGACACACACAACCCCAGAGCCATCAATTAATGATGCAGAGCATGACAGATGAATAATGAGGGCACACCCCCCGCCAAGAGCCATCAGTTACTGATACAAAGCATGACAGATGAATAATGAGGTCACACTCCCCAGAACCATCAGTTAATGGTACAGAGCATGACAGATGAATAATGAGGACACACAAACACAACCAGAACCATCAGTTAATGATACAGAGCATGACAGATGAATACTGAGGACACCCCCCCACCAAAGAGCAATCAGTTAATGATACAGAGCATGGCAGATGAGCAATAAAGGCACACACACCCCTGAGACATCAGTTAATAATGCTGAGCATAACAGATGAATACTGAGGACACCCCCAGAGTCATCAGTTAAGGATACAGAGCATGACATATGAATAAAGAGAACACACCCCCCAGAGCCATCAGTTACTGATACAGAGCATGACAGATGAATAATGAGGACACACCTCCTAAGTTATCAGTTAATGATACAGAGCATGACAGATGAATATGGACGACACACCCCCAAAAGCCATCAGTTAATAATACAGAGCATGACAGATGAATACTGAGGACACACCCGCCAGAGCCACCAGTTAATGATAGAGAGCATGACAGATGAATACTGAAGACACACCCCCAGAACCATCAGTTAATGATACAGAGCATGACAGATGAATGCTGAGGACACACCCTCAGAGCCTTCAGTTAATGATACAGAGCAGTACAGATGAATACTGAGGATGCCCCCCCCCCAGAGCCATCAGTTAATGATACAGAGCATGACAGCTGAAGAATGAGAACACACACCTCAGAGCCATCAGTTAATGATACAGAGCATGACAGGTAAATACTGAGGACACACACAACCCCAGAGCTATCAGTTAATGATACAGAGCATGACAGATGAAGAATGAGGACACACCCCCAGAGCCATCAGTTAAGGATACAGAGCATGACAGATGAATACAGAGGACACCCCAGCAGAGCCATCAGTTAATGATACAGAGCATGACAGTTAAATACCGAGGACACAACCCCCAGAACCATCAGTTAATGATACAGAGCATGAAAGATGAAGAATAAGGACACCCCCCAGGGCCATCAGTTAATGACAAAGAGCATGACAGATGAATACTGAGGACACATGTGCCAGAGCCATCAGTTAATTAGAGAGAGCATGACAGATGAATACTGAGGGCACATCCCCAGAGCCATCAGTTAATGATACAGAGCATGGCAGATGAATACTGAGGACACCCCCCAGAGCCATCAGTTAATAGTACAGAGCATGACAGATGAAGACTGAGGACACACCCCACAGAGCCATCAGTTAATGATATAGAGCATGACAGATAAATACTGAGGACACACACAACCCCAGAGCCATCAGTTAATGATACAGGGCATGGCAGATGAAGAATGCGGACACACACCACCAGAGATATCAGTTAATGATACTGAGCATGACAGATGAATAATGAAGACACACCCCCTGAGCCATTAGTTAATGATCAATGCATGACAGATAAATACTGAAGACACCCCCCCCCCCGAGCCATCAGTTAATGATACAGAGCATGAGAGATGAAGAATGAGGACACCCCCCCCCCAGGGCCATCAGTTAATGATACAGAGCATGACAGATGAATACTGAGGACACACCCGCCAGAGCTATCAGTTAATTAGAGAGAGCATGACAGATGAATACTGAGGACACACCCCCAGAGCCATCAGTTAATGATACAGAACATGGCAGATGAATACTGAGGACACCCCCCCAGAGCCATCAGTTAATGATACAGAGCATGACAGGTGAAGACTGAGGACACCCCCCACATAGCCATCAGTTAATGATACAGAGCATGACAGATGAAGAATGAGGACACACCCCCAGAGCCATCAGTTAAGGATACAGAGCGTGATAGATGAATAATGAGGACACCCACCCCCAGAGCCATCAGTTAATGATGCAGAGCATGACAGATGAATAATGAGGACACACACCCCCCAGAGCCATAAGTTACTGATACAGAGCATAACAGATGAAGAATATGGACACACCCCCAGAGCCATCAGTTAATGATGCAGAGTATGACAGATGAATACTGAGGACACACCCCCCAGAGCCATCAGTTAATTATATAGAGTATGAAAGATGAAGAATGAGGACACCCCCCCCCCCAGGGCAATCAGTTAATGATACAGAGCATGACAGATGAATACTGAGGACACACCTGCCAGAGCCATCAGTTAATTAGAGAGAGTATGACAGATGAATACTGAGGACACACCCCCAGAGCCATAAGTTAATGATACAGAGCATGGCAGATGAATACTGAGGACACCCCCCCCCAAAGCCATTAGTTAATGATACAGAGCATAACAGATGAAGACTGAGGACACCCCCCCACAGAGCCATCAGTTAATGATACAGAGCATGACAGCTGATGAATGAGGGCACACCCCCCAGAGCCATCAGTTAATGATACAGAGCATGACAGATGAATAATTAGGGCACACACCCCAGAACCATCAGTTAATGATACAGAGCATGACACATGAAAAATGAGGACACCCCACAGAGCCATCTGTTGATGGTACAGAGCATGACAGATGAATAATGAGGACCCCCCCCCAGAACCATCAGTTAATGATACAGAGCATGACAGATGAATACTGAGGGCACACACCCCCAGACCCATTTAGTGATGCAGAGCATGACAGATGAATAATGAGGACACACCCCCCAGAGACAAAAGTTAGTGATACAGAGCATGACAGATGAATACTCAGGACACACACCCCTTGAGCCATCAGTTAATGATACAGAGCATGACATGTGAAAAATGAGGACACCCCCCAGAGCCATCATTTAATGGTACAGAGCATGATAAATGAATAATGAGGACACACACACTCCCAGAACCATCAGTTAATGATACAGAGCATTACAGATGAATAATGAGGGCACACACCTCCCAGAGCCATCAGTTAATGATACAGAGCATGACAGATAAATACTGAGGACATCCCCCCCCCAAAGAGCAATCAGTTAATGATACAGAGCATGGCAGACGAACAATAAAGGCACACACACCCCAGAGACATCAGTTAATAATGCTGAGCATGACAGATGAATACTGAGGACACCCCCCCAAGAGCAATCAGTTAATGATACAGAGCATGGCAGATGAGCAATAAAGGCACACACACCCCAGAGACATCAGTTAATAATGGTGAGCATGACAGATGAATACTCAGGACACCCCCCCCAAAGTCATCATTAAGGATACAGAGCATGACATATGAATAAAGAGAACACAACCCCCAGAGCCATCAGTTTCTGTACAGAGCATGACAAATGAATACAGAGGGCACACACCCCAGAGCCATCAGTTAATGATACAGAGCATGACAGATGAAGAATGAGGGCACACCCTCCCAGAACCATCAGTTAATGATTCAGAAATGACAAATGAATAATGAGGACACCCCCATAGCCATCAGTTAATGGTACAGAGCATGACATATGGATAATGAGGACACACACAACATCAGTTAATGATACAGAGCATGACAGATGAATACAGAGGACTCACACCCCCCCAAAGCCATCAGTTAGTGATACAGAGCATGACAGGTGAATATTGAGGACACCCCCCAGAGCCATCAGTTAGTGATACAGAGCATGACATATGAATAATGAGGACAAACCACCCAGAGCCATCAGTTAATGATACAGAGCATGACAGATGAATACTGAGGACAAACCCCCCAGAGCCATCAGTTTCTGATACCGAGCATGACAGATGAATACAGACAGCACACACCCCCATAGCCATCAGTTAATTATACAGAGCAAAACAGCTGAAGAATGAGGACACACCACCCAGAGCCATCAATTAATGATACAGAGCATGACAGATGAATATTGAGGACACCCACCCAGAGCCATCAGTTAATGGTACAGAGCATGACATATGGATAATGAGGACACACACAACATCAGTTAATGATACAGAGCATGACAGATGAATACAGAGGACACACACACCCCTAAAGCCATCAGTTAGTGATACAGAGCATGACAGATGAACAATGAGGACAAACCCCCAGAGCCATCAGTTAATGATACAGAGCATGACAGATAAATACTGAGGACACACCCCCAGAGCCATCAGTTAATGATACAGAGCATAACAGATGAAGACTAAGGACACCCCCCACAGAGCCATTAGTTAATGATACAGAGCATGAAAGATGAATAATGAGGGGACACACACCCCCCAGAGCCATCAGTTACTGATACAGAGCATGACAGATAAAGAATGCGGACACACACCACCAAAGCCATCAGTTAATGATACTGGGCATAACAGATGAATACAGAGGAAAAAAACCTCAGAGTCATCAGTTGCTGATACACAGCATGACAGTAGCAGCATGAGGGCACACCCCCCAGAGCCATCAGTTTCTGATACAGAGCATGACAAATGAATACAGAGGGCACACACCCCCAGAGCCATCAGTTAATGATACAGAGCATGACAGATGAATAATGAGAACACACCCCCAGAGCCATCAGTTAATGATACAGAGCATGACAGATGAATACTGAGGACAAACCCCCCATAACCATCAGTTACTGATACACAGCATGACAGCTGCAGAATGAGGGCAACCCCCCCCAGAGCCATCAGTTTCTGTACAGAGCATGACAAATGAATACAGAGGGCACACACCCAGAGAGCCATCAGTTAATGATGCAGGCATGACAGATGAAGAATGAGGACACCCCCAGAACCATCAGTTAATGATTCAGAAATGACAAATGAATAATGAGGACACCCCCCAGAGCCATCAGTTAATGGTACAGAGCATGACATATGGATAATGAGGACACACACAACATCAGTTAATGATACAGAGCATGACAGATGAATACAGAGGAAACACACACCCCCAAAGCCAACACTTAGTGATACAGAGCACGACAGATGAATATTGAAAACACCCCCACAGAGTCATCAGTTTGTGATAAAGAGTATAACAGATGAATACTGAGGACACCCCCCAGAGCCATCAGTTAATGATACAGAGCATGACAGATGAATAATGAGGACAAACCCCCAGAGCCATCAGTTAATGATACAGAATGTGACAGATGAAGATTGAGGACACACCCCCTGAGTCATCAGTTAATGATACAGAGCATGATAGATGAATATGGAGGACAAACCTCCCAGAGCCATCAGTTTCTGATACACAGCATGACAAATGAATACAGACGGAACACACCCCCAGTTAATTATACAGAGCAAGACAGCTGAAGAATGAGGACACACCCCCCAAAACCATCAGTTAATGATACAGAGCATAACAGATGAATACTGAGGACACTCCCCCCCCCCCCAGAGCAATCGGGTAATGATACTGAGCATGACAGATGAATAATGAGGACACCTCCACCAGAGCCATCAGTTAATGATACAGAGCATGACAGATGAATACTGAGGACACCCCCCCAGAGCCATCAGTTAATGATACAGAGCATGACCGATGAATATTGAGGACACCCCCCCAGAGCCATCAGTTAATGATACAGAGCATGACAGATAAATAATGCGGACACCCCCACCAGAGCCATCAGTTAATGATACAGAGCATGACAGATGAATACTGAGGATACCCCCCCCAGAGCCATCAGTTAATGATGCAGAGCATGACAGATGAATGTTGAGGACACACCCCAGAGCCATCAGTTAATGATACAGAGCATGACAGATAAATACAGAGGACACATCCCACAGAGCCATTAGTTAATGATACAGAGCATGACAGATGAAGAATGAGGACACACCCCCCCAGGGCCATCAGTTAATCATACAGAGCATGACAGATGAATATTGAGGACCCCCACCAGAGCCACCTGTTAATGGTGCAGAGCATGACAGATAAATAATGAGGACACACCCCCAGAGCCATCAGTTAATGATACAGAGCATGACAGATGACTACTGAGGACACCCCCCAGAGCCATCAGTTAAAGATACAGAGCATGACAACGAATACTGAGGACACGCCCCCAGAGCCATCAGTTAATGATGCAGATCATGACAGATGAATACTGAGGACAGACCCCCAGAGCCATCAGTTAAGGATACAGAGCATGACTGATGAATAATAAGAACACTCCCTCCCAGAGCCATCCATTAATGATACAGAGCATGACAGAAGAGTAATGAGGACACCCCCAGAGCCATCAGTTAATGATATATAGCCTGAGAGATAAATAATTAGTGCACACCCCCACAGCCATCAGTCAATGTTACAGAGCATGACAGATGAATAATAAGGACAGCCCCCCCAGAGTCATCAGTTAATGATACAGAGCATGACAGATGAATAATGAGGACACCCTCCCACAGCCAACAGTTAATGATAAACAGCATGACAGATGAATAATGAGGGCACACACACACCCCCAGAGCCATCAGTTAATGATACAGAGCATGACAGATGAATATTGAGGACACCCCCCAGAGCCATGAGTTAATGATGCAGATCATGACAGATGAATAATGAAGACAAACCCGAGAGCCATCAGTTAATGTTACAGAGCATGACAGAAATATAATAAGGACAGCCCCCCCCACAGCCATCAGTTAATGATACAGAGCATGACAGATGAATAATGAGGACACACCCCCAGAGGCATCAGTTAATGATACAGAGCATCACAGATGAATACTGAGGACACCCCCCGAGCCATCAGTTAATGATACAGAGCATGACAGGTGAATAATGAGGGCACACCCCCCAGAGACATCAGTTAGTGATACAGAATGTGACAGATAAAGAATGAGGACACCCCCCCAGAGCCATCAGTTAATGATACAGAGCATGACAGATGAATATTGAGGACACCCCCCAGAACCATCAGTTAATGTTACAGAGCAAGACAGATGAAGAATGAGGACAGACCCCCCCTCAGCCATCAGTTAATGATACAGAGCATGACAGATAAAAATGAGGACACACCCCAGAGCCATGAGTTAATGATACAGAGCATGACAGATGAATAATGAGGACACACCACCAGAGCCATCAGTTACTGATACAGAGCATGACAGATGAATACTGATGGCACACCCCCCAAAGCCATCAGTTAATGATACAGGGCATTACAGATGAATACTGAGGACACCCCCCCAAAGCCATTAGTTAATGATACAGATCATGGCAGATGAATAATGAGGACACACCCCCAGAGCCATCAGTTAATGATACAGAGCATGAAAGATAAATACTGAGGACACACCCCCAGAGCCATCAGTTACGGATACAGAGCATGACAGATGAATACTGATGGCACACACCCCAAAGCCATCAGTTAATGATACAGAGCATTACAGATAAACAATGAGGACACACACACACCCCCCAGAGCCATCAGTTAATGATACAGACCATGACAGATGAATAATGAGGACACACCCCCAGAGCCATCAGTTACTGATACAGAGCATGACAGATGAATACTGATGGCACCCCCCCCAAAGCCATCAGTTAATGATACAGAGCATGACAGATGAACAATGAGGACACACACACCCCCCAGTACCATCAATTAATTATACAGAGCATGACAGATGAATAATGAGGACACACCCTCAGAGCTATCAGTTAATGATGCAGACCATGACAGATGAATAATGAGGACACACCACAATGTTGTGCATTAATGAGCCATAATACCAGCCTTTGATATGTCTCTGCCCATCTCACTCTGTGTTCATCCCCTTCTCTCTCACTCCTTTGTACCATTGACTATTCATTGGGCTAATGAGTGTAATGCTCATCTTATGGCATTTTCATACTGTCATTACATTGTCATTATACTGTCATTACATTGTCATTACATTGTCATTACATTGCCGAAAGCTCATACCTGCATCTTCCAATGGCTTCATACGTTATCACTGTTCCTTAAGTGGTGTGATTTTAACAGGTGTACTTTTAAATGCCGAAATTCCATAAGACCAAAGACCACCATACCAAGATGACAATAACAAAACTTACAATGTTGAACAACATCTTTTTTCCTCAGGGCAAGTAAACATTTGCCCAATGTGGGGAATAATGCCCTTTTCCACACTGTAGTGCGATCCCAGAGTTGGTATATTTTAGTATGAGGATGTGGGGGTGCAGCCCCCCACATTGGAGTGTGTGGGGAGTATAGCCCCTCCACCTGGGTGGGTTTTAGATAGTATGGTTTGTTGTAGTGTAGTTTTGGGCAAGCGTTTACTTGCCCTGGTTAAAAAGAGACAGTTCAGCATTCTAACTTTTGTTATTTTTGTCTCGGTATTGTGGTCTTTGGTCTTATGGATTTTCGGTGTTTAAAAGTTGATCCAATTTTAGCATGGGTGAAGTAGGATTTCTCTTGTGGTGTGTTAAGATCACGATGACGTCTATAAACTTAATTTTGCATCTTGGCAAGGGTTCTTATCCAGCAGCAGATGAGACTTACTACTTGATTTTATAACTTTTTTTCATATGTATGTGTTCCCTAATATGTATAGAATAACGATATGGAAACTTTCTAAGAAAACAAGTATGAGTAAACTGGAAAAGTACAGCATAAATATACAAAGGGCATCCATGGATGTGAACATTTAAGTTATTACGAAAGACTAAATATTTGAACTTGTACAGTGTCTCTTACAGTTACCTAAAAGGAGATAAAGAAGGTATATAGGGCATTTAGAGACAACTACCTCTGGGAATGTTTGGGGCTGTCAAAAAGTAGCAGAGAAACACCAGAGACAATATCTAGAAGATTCTGTAGGAATGAGAAGTGTAATAAATGGGTCTCTGAGAGAGCAGCTAATGCACAAAACAAACTACCAAATTACATTAAAGCAAGTACTAGTTTAGATACCTTTAAAAACAGCCTGGTCACTTACTATGGGAATAAATGTTTTGCTATACTGGCAGATTAGAAGGGCATTAATGCCCATGCCTGAAATATTTGTATGTATGTAGGTATGTATGCATGTGTCTGTTTTACCATTTGTTGTTCTCAGCATTTCCGTGAGGTCTGGCAACAAGCAAGTGTACTATGTGATGCTAAATGGAATTTCAAGTGTTACTGCAAAATGTGGTGAGCTTTTGCCTTAGACCGCATTGCTATGGTTAGCTTAGAGCAAATAGCAATACATCCGCTACTCTTGTGTAAAACAAAGGTAGGGTAATAAACCATGATACAGTTATTCTCCTGTATGTAAACTGTGGTACAGTTACTCTTCCATATGTATCAAAAGCTGGATATCACATAACAATTAGTTTAAGTGTCATGAATACTGCTGTCTACATAATAGTTTTATTGATCATTTGTGATCATTTGTGAGTTTCTCTTATAATGCATGATTGAAAGTTAATGCTGCATGATCTGCTCTGTGGTGCGTTAAGATAATCTACCTTGTTCTACTGCCAAAATTTCAAATCCTAACATATGTTACAGTAATGTAACTTTTGTTCATATTACTTGTATACATGTGTGTTACATTTGTTCTCAACAAAATACCATCCTCATGTCACCATATTTCCAATTTCCTACACCTTCTTCAAGCACCTGTTTGTGGATATATTGGTTATGGAAAAATAATAGAAAGTATGACCTAGAGCTCCTGCTCTTCTTAATCTTTTTGTATTTTTTCCCAGTGAAGTTGTAAAACTCAAGGTCAGCACTGCCAGCAGCCAGCAACTAACCCCCCTCCTCTCAACCAACTGATCATATATTTGCCAATAATATCCCTAGCTACTTGCCTCTTGCTTTAAACCATAAGCCTTGTAAGCAGCAAGTATTGACATATCCCCTGTGGTCATTAGGTGGCCCCTACTTCTAGGGTTTTTCCTCTGGAAACCTCCTCTACCTCTCTATCTTACCTACTGTCAGCCCCTTTCTGTTCCACTTTTCTCTTTCCACTTGCTCTGATATTTCTAGCTTCTACTTGCTCCTACCTCTTGACACCAAATATATTTACTTCCCCTTGCCTTACTTACCTTCTTTCTGAGCACTTCACTGATTGTTTTTCTCCTGGACCTTTTCTCTTCCCGCTCCGTTAGCCCTCTGTCCTCCGCTCCCCACCCTACCCCCAATTCACACCCACCCCCAGGGGTCCTACCTTTATCTGTAATAGGGACACACCCCTTTAAACCTCCTATCCAATCAAATCACTACATAACTCTCTGAGTTCATTACACCTTCTCTTCTCATAATTACTCCACCTCCCCTCTCTTAAACACTATTCATGCCACATTATATCCCTACCTCCTACCCCACCCTCTTTAATTCCTAATTTCTTTCTTTAAACTTTACTTCATCTCACTTCCTCCTACTTCTCTGAATAACTACTTTGATACCACTATGCCCACACTATCTATACCTGCTTTACTAAGACTACTCATCTTTTTACTATTGTTATCATCTCTTGTAACTTCCTACATCATAACTTCTTACGAATACTCTCAGACTCTCTCTACTCCACTGCCCTCTAAAGGTACCTCCACATTAACAACATCTTCATCTTCATCCTATTTGCATTCACCCTCTCAGTCCATCTACCTTCTAGCCAAATATCACAGATTAGTACACTGCAAATTCAGAAAAACCTATACCAAAAACAAATGACATTCACTATAATCTTAAACCAAAGATATATCCTACTCTTCTCCACTTACTACAAGATGGTGATATTCACCCCAATCCTGGTCCACATCATACTACAACCAACATAGAACAAAACCTAACTAAACCTTTATCCCTCTCTTACTCTAAACCTTCAAACTCTTTGTCTATTGCCCATCTTAATGTACGTAGTATCTGTAACAAAATTATTCAACTCCATGCCCTTCTTGAAACTGAGAAATTTGATATTTTATGCCTATCAGAAACTTGGTTAAAACCCTCAATTAAAGACATCGAAATTACCCCACCTGGTTATAGCATTATTAGGCTTGATCGCACTAATAGGAAAGGAGGTGGTGTAGCCATCCTGTATAAAGCAAAACTTAAACTGATTCCTCTAGACCTAACTCTTACTCAAAATAATTATGCTGAAGTAATTAGCTCTAAAATACAAATCAATACCAATAAAGCCATTAACATCATCTGTGCATATCTCCCCCCTGGAAATAACATCAATACCCTTGAAGATATACTCTACCAACTCTCTATCAAACTTCCACAAGAAACACTAGTCCTTGGTGACTTTAATATAGATTGGCATTCCTGTAACAATGCTTACCCTACCTCACATATCAACCTCTTTGGCTTCAAACAACTTATCAATACTCCCACTAGAACCAATAAAATAAAGAATAAAGCTTCTACCTTAGACTGGATCCTCACTAATACCCCCCTGCAAACCTACCAAACAGGTATTCTTCCTGACGACCTTAGTGACCACTCACTAACCTATATAATTAGAAGCAAAACCAACTTAACCTTACCCACAACCTTTAGAACCCTTCATTCAAAGAAACATTTTAACCCTGATCGGTTTCAAGCTGAACTTTTCCAATGTCATTGGGCCCCACTAAAACATCTCCCACTCAACAAAGCAGTGGAACACTTCAACTCAACATTCTTAGCAATTCTTAATCAACACGCCCAAGTCGAACCATTAGAACTAAAATTAAAACTGCTCCTGGCTAACCACAAATACTAAGCATAAAATCACCCTCAGAAATAAATCTTGGCATAAATGGCTCCACCAAAAGTCAAATAGACCACCAAAAGTTTAGAGAGCTTAGAAACAGTACAAAAAAGCCATTCTTACAGACAAAAGAACTATTACTTTCAACTTCAAAAACTACCAAAAGGAACCCAAAAAATTCTGGTCCAGCATCAATAGTCTGTTGACCCCCGGCCAAATTATTACACCCAACCCTCAGGATTCTGACCCTGATAATCCCACACTAACAGCCAATAACTTTAATTCATTCTTCACCAATTCTATACAAATTCTAGCCAACCAACTATCTCCTGATACTTCTCAACTACCTCCAAATACCTTAATAAATACCATTCCTCCCTTCAACTACAACCTGTATCTACCTCCTATATACAATCTCTTATCCAAAACTTAAACCTACCACCCTTCCGCTGATAAGCTTCCTGCTGAATTCCTGCAACTAGCAGCAAAAGCCATTGCTTACCCTGTCTCTATCTTAATAAACAGATCAATAAAAGAAAGTAATTTCCCAGCAATCTGGAAAGTATCACATATCATTCCCCTCCATAAAGGAGGCAAATCTTACGACTTCTTCAACTATCGTCCCATAGCACTTTTATCCCCCTTAGCTAAAATCATGGAAAAATGCATACATAAACAACTACTCAACCATCTCCTCAATAATAACCTTCTGGCAGACACTCAGCATGGTTTCAGACCTGCTCACAGTACTACCACAGCTCTTCTCTCCTTCACCAACACAATAAACCTAAACCGTAATAACAATAATCTTACATCTTCTCTCTTCATAGACCTATCAAAAGCCTTTGATATGGTAAATCATACACTTCTTCTGCACACACTAAAATCTATTGCCCTGGAGCCCTCTTCCCTAACCTGGTTTTCTTCCTATCTTGAAAATCGTCAGCAAGCCGTACTCTGGAAAAAATCTCTCTCTGCTCTCCTCCTTATCTCTTTAGGAGTTCCTCAAGGGTCTATCCTAGGCCCACTTTTATTTTCCATCTTTATTAATGACCTTCAATCATCTATACCTAATACTACCTGCATACAATATGCAGATGATTCCACTATAATTTGCACTGCCTCTTCTCAAACAGAACTCCAGTTTCAAACACAATCAGCCTTCTCAACTGTTGAACAGTGGTTCTCCAATCGCTGTCTACTCCTTAACCCCAAAAAAACTAAATTATTACTCTTCTCACCTACCCGTAAATCGACTTTGTTAAACTTCTGTATTACTGCATCTGATAACACCATAATTTCTCCTGACTCCTCAACTAAACTTCTTGGTGTTACTATTGATAATTATCTTAACTTTGATTGTCACATCAACAACACAATAAAAGCCCTTAATAAAAAGATTGGATCCCTATACAGAATAAAGTCCTTCCTCACACCTGAAACTAAGATAACCCTAGCCCAAACACATCTTATTTCTACCCTTTGTATGCATCTCCTATTTACACTAATCTATCTAAAAGCAACCTTAAGAAACTCACTACATCTTACCACAATATTGCCCGCTTTGCCACCACATCACAATTTAGAGCTCACCACTGTCTAAACCTACAACAACTACACTGGCTGGAACTCCCTAATAAACTTATTTTTCAACAACTCTTAATTGCACACAAAATTCTATACCAACCTTCTAAAACACCAGCTCTTTCCAAACTCTTGACTCCTATATCAACCTGAAACAACTACGTTCCTCTGACAAATTACTTGTTAATATTACCAAAACTATGAACTCTGCAGGCAACTGCCTTTTTTGTAACTCAGTAGGTAAAGTATGGAATAATCTTCCATCTGATCTGTCCTCTTTGCATACTCTTCCACTATTTAAAACAACTTTAATACATCTTAACAAATTCTGGCTTTGCTCTTGTGCCAACCCAGACTAGCCTGTTGGCATCCTTAACTCTATCATAAACTTTTCTTATCGACTTGGATTTTATCTTCTACTTCAACTGATATATTACCCTATTTATTGTAAATATTACATATCTCTTTTAGCAAAAAAAAGTTTGTGTATTATCTACCATGGTTCAATACTACCTTTTATATACTTTATGATCTCATACCTTATTATATTGTTTTGCTAGGATTGTTCTGATAAATTAAAATCTATAATACTTGTATGTTCATTTTTACCTTTTTATAATCACACTTGTACTATGTCTTCTTATGTATTTCTAATATTGTATCTAACCTCAGGAGCTTTTCTCCCCGGGCCTCCACTGAAAATGGACATTAATCCAGCTGGACTAGCCCGGTCAACAAATGTAAAATAAAATAAATAAATAAATAAAATTCACTTTCTCTATTCCTATATCGGTTACTTCATGGTACAGAGCAGGACACATTCTGAATGAGGCAACACACCATGAAGATGTTCATAAATGTGCCATAAGACAAACTCCTGTGTCCCTCCATCTCTGTTTCCCTCATCACCTCTTCTGGCTCATCACATTATAAGGTAACATATTTAATCCAACCCAGAACTGTTGAACATGCTCCATCCTAGCAAAACCAAATCTACTCGAGCTACATGCTCTAGGGATATAAACCTCAGCACAACAATGAATAGAACATGCTGGAGGGATAGATTCCCTTCGCAAAGAGTTCCCTTGCTATGGAACAAGGTCCCGATCTACATAAGACAGAGCCCCTCACTATCACTCTTCAAGAATAACCTTGACGAGTGGATGGGTAACAGAAAGTTTACGAGTGGATGGGTAACAGAAAGTTCACATCAGGGATCATACCAACAGCTCTACTAGATAGAGGCCAAGGGTACTAGCTGCTAGATCAAGGGCCTAGGGAACTAACCAAAGGGGCGGTGAATACTGCACAACGTGGCTGGGCTAATATATGCCTTCGGGCAGATAGCCCAGTATCTACCTATGAACCTATGAACCTATAATAGGCTGATGCATGGAATATTCATCGGATATCATTTGGCTACTGTCCTTACTGCGAGGAAGCATAATGACCACACTTCAGGATATCCTGCCCTATGCAAATAGTTAGGATATGTGCTGAGTCATTATGATTTTAAACTACACGCCATCCTTGTCAAGTTTAACAAATTGTACACCCAATTAACTTGTCATTTCCCTTGAATCATGGCTGCTATATAGTAGGTATAAAAGTTTATTTCAGTAGGCATTACTGACACAATTTGGGCAATCAACATATTTAGGATAGTCATTCCTATGTGATCTTACAGTCGTAATCCAAACTGCATATAGGAATCACATTCTGGCACTCTTTGTAGAAGTGTCTGCATACTGAAGTCAAACCCTGGACCCCCCCTACGCTTTGTTATTTAGCTCACTGAGCTTACAGCTTGTACCATCAAGAAAGCTAAGTGACAGGTGAACTTTCTCCACACTCAGTACTGCCCAGTGTGCTGACAGCTGCCCATTGTGGCAAAGCCTGTTTACCCTACAGAAAGCAACCAAATTAAAGTTTTCACTTTTTTCCTTCAGCAGTGAACCCTGATTGCTCATCCCCTAACATCAAGTAAATGGGAAAGACAATCAGAACAATTAATTTCTGAATAAAGTGTTGGCCCTTACATCTGGAGCAAGTACTGCCATGAGAAAGGTTGACATGACACATTAAACATTAACATAAAGCAGATCTATTCTACATTTAATCACAACCAGACCATTTCCTCTCTGCTCATTACTTGCACAAAGGTTGGCAGGAAGCACCCCTGAAAACTGCTACTTCACATTACAAGTTCAATACCTCAAAGTAGAATCATGCATGTGCTAATACCTTGCTAATATTCACACAAATGAGTTTCAGTGCATTGCACTTTGGGAAGAGATTGTGAGCACATTTAAGTGTTGCTCCTGCATGTTGTTACTTCATTACATGGAAATGTCCTACTGTACACAGGTGACTTGCAGTGAACTGTGTACTTGCCTCAACACTTAATTCTGTATAGTTATGTCTGTACTGCACCATTTAGATTTGCAAATTATATACAATCACATAAAGCCTTAGCACACATATTAAATCATTACTTAGCCCTAATGATGTACAACCATGTGCAGCCTTGGCACACATACTTCATCATTACTTACCCTAATGATAAACAACCGCATAGAACCTTGGGACACATACTTCATCATTACTTAGCCCTACTGATATGCAACCAGATAGAGCCTTGGCACACATACTTCATCATTACTTAGCCCTAATGATAAACAACAACATAGAGCCTTGGCACACATACTTCGTCATTACTTACCCTAATGATATACAACCACAAAGAGCCTAGGCACACATATTCCATCATTACATAGCCCTAATGATATACAGCCATGTAGATACTTGGCACACATATTTCATCATTACTTAGCCCTAATGATAGACAACAAGATAGAGCCTTGTCACACATACTTGGGTATTACTTAACCCTAATGATATACAACCATATACAGAGCCTTGGCACACATACTTCATTATTACTTACCCTAATGATAACAACCACATAGAGCCTTGGCACACATACTAAATCATTACTTAGCCCTAATGATATACAACCACAAACAGCCTAGGCACACATACTTCATTATTACTTACCCTAATGATATACAACCACATAGAGCCTTGGCACACATACTAAATCATTACTTAGCCCTAATGATATACAACCACTTATAGCCTTGGAACACATACTTCATAATTACTTACCCTAATGATATACAACCACTTAGAGCCTTGGCACACATACTTCATCATTACTTACCCTAATGATATACAACCACATAGAGCCTTGGCACACATACTAAATCATTACTTAGCCCTAAGGATATAAAACCACAAACAGCCTTGGCACACATACTTCATTATTACTTAGCCCTAAGGATATACAACCACAACCAGCCTTGGCACACATACTTCAGCATTATTTAGCCCTAATAATATACACCCACATAGAGCCTTAGCACCCATACTTCATCATTACTTACCTTAATGAAATCCAACCACATAGAGCCTTGGCACACATATTTCATCATTACTTATCCATAATGATATACAACAACATAGAGCCTTAGCACACATACTTCATCATTACTTACCCTAATGATATACAACCACATAGAGCCTTGGCACACATACTTCATCATTACTTAGCCATAATGATATACAACCACATAGAGCTTTGGCACACAAACATCATCATTACTTACCCTAATGATATACAACCACATAGAGCCTTGGCACACATATTTCATCATTACTTACCCTAATGATAAACAACAACATAGAGCCTTGGCACACATATTCCATCATTACTTAGACCTAATGATATACAACCACATAGAGCCTTGGCACACATACTTCATCATTACTTAGCCCTAATGATATACAACCACATAGAGTTTCGGCAAACATACTTCATTACTTAGCCCTAATGATATACAACCACATAGAGCCTTGGCACACATACTTCATCATTACTTAGCCCTAATGATATACAACCACAAACAGCCTTGGCACACATACTTCATCGTTACTTAGCCTTAATAATATACAACCACATTAAACCTTGGCACACAAACTTCATCATTACTTAGCTGTAATGATATACAACCACATAGAGCCTTGGAACATCTACATCATCATTACTTACCCTAATGATATACAACCACATAGAGCCTTGGCACACATACTTCATCATTACTTAGCCCTAATGATATACAACCACATAGAGCCTTGGCACACATACTTCATCATTACTTAGTCCTAATGATATACAACCAAATAGAGCCTTGGCACACATACTTCATCAATACTTAGCCCTAATGATATACAACCACAAAGAGCCTTGGCACACATATTTCATCATTACTTAGCCCTAATGATATACAACCACATAGAGCCTTGGCAAACATACTTCTTCATTACTTAGCCCTAATGATATACAACCACATAGAGCTTTGACACACATACTTCATAATTATTTACCCTAATATTATGTAACCAAGTAGAGCCTTGGCACACATACTTCATCATTACATAGCTGTAATGATATACAACCACGTGCAGCTTTGGCACACATACTTCATCATGACTTACCCTAATGATATACAACCACATAGAGCCTTGGCACATCTACTTCATCATTACTTACCCTAATGATATACAACCACATAGAGCCTTGGCAAACATACTTCATCATTACTTAGCCCTAATGATATACAACCACAAACAGCCTTGGCACACATACTTCATCATTACTTACCCTAATGATATACAACCACATAGAGCCTTGGCACACATACTTCATCATTACTTAGCCCTAATGATATACAACCACAAACAGCCTTGGCACACATACTTCATCATTACTTACCCTAATGATATAAAACCACATGCAGCTTTGACACACATACTTCATCATTACTTACCCTAATGATATACAACCACATAGAGCCTTGGCACACATACTTCATCATTACTTAGCCCTAAGGATATACAACCACACAGAGCCTTGGCACACATACTTCATTATTACTTAGCCCTAACGATATACAACAAGATAGAGTCTCGGCAAACATACTTCATTACTTACCCTAATGATATACAACCACATAGAGCCTTGGCACACATACTTCATCATTACTTAGCCCTAATGATATACAACCACACAGAGCCTTGGCACACATATTTCATCATTACTTAGCCCTAATGATATACAACCACTTAGAGCCTTGGCACACATACTTCGTCATTACTTAGCTGTAATGATTTACAACCACGTGCAGCCTTGGCACACATACTTCATCATTACTTACCCTAATGATATACAACCACATACAGCTTTGACACACATACTTCATCTTTACTTACCCTAATGATATACAACCACATAGAGCCTTGGCACATCTACTTCATCATTACTTACCCTAATGATATACAATGACATAGAGCCTTGGCACACATACTAAATCATTACTTAGCCCTAATGATATACAACCACATAGAACCTTGGCACACATACTTCATCATTACTTAGCCCTAAGGATATACAACCACAAACGGCCTTGGCACACACACTTCATCATTACTTAGCCTTACTGACATGCAACCACATAGAGCCTTAGCACACATACTTCATCATTACTTCCCTAATGATGTACAACCACACAGAGCACTGGCACACATACTTCATCATTACTTAGCCCTAATGATGTACAACCACATAGAGCATTAGCACACATACTTCATCATTACTTACCCTAATGATATACAACCACATAGAGCCTTGGCACACATATGTCATCATTATTTAGCCCTAAGGATATACGACCACATACAGCCTTGGCACACATACTTCATCATTACTTACCCTAATGATAAACAACCACACAGAGCCTTGGCACACATATTCCATCATTACTTAGCCCTAATGATATACAGCCATGTAGAGCCTCGGCAAACATACTTCATCATTACGTAGCTGTAATGATATACAACCACGTGCAGCCTTGGCACACATACTTCATTATTACTTACCCTAATGATAACAACCACATAGAGCCTTGGCACACATACTAAATCATTACTTAGCCCTAATGATATACAACCACAAACAGCCTAGGCACACATACTTCATTATTACTTACCCTAATGATATACAACCACATAGAGCCTTGGCACACATACTAAATCATTACTTAGCCCTAATGATATACAACCACTTATAGCCTTGGAACACATACTTCATAATTACTTACCCTAATGATATA
>NC_056735.1:109350594-109375594 GCF_019279795.1 Protopterus annectens
TTACTTACCCTAATGATAAACAACCACATAGAGTCTTGGCACACATATTCCATCATTACTTAGCCCTAATGATATACAGCCATGTAGAGCCTCGGTACACATACTTCATCATTACTTAGCTGTAATGATATACAAACATGTGCAGCCTTGGCTGATATACTTCATCATTACTTACCCTTATGATATGCAACCACATACAGCTTTGACACACATACTTCATCTTTACTTACCCTAATGATATACAACCACATAGAGCCTTAGCACATCTTCTTCATCATTACTTACCCTAATGATATACAACCACATAGAGCCTTGGCACACATACTAAATCATTACTTAGTCCTAATGATATACAACCACATAGAGCCTTGGCACACATACTTCATCAACACTTAGCCCTAAGGATATACAACCACTTAGAGCCTTGGCACACATACTTCATCAATACTTAGCCCTAAGGATATGCAACCACAATCAGCCTTGGCACACATACTTCATCATTACTTAGTACTAATGATATACAACCACATAGAGCCTTGGCACACATACTACATCATTACTTAGCCCTAATGATATACAACCACATAGAGCCTTGGCAGACATACTAAATCATTACTTAGCCATAATGATATACAAACACATAGAGCCTTAGCACACATACTTCATTATTAATTACCCTAATGATATACAACCACATAGAGCCTTAGCACACATACTTCATCATTACTTACTCTAATGATATACAACCACATAGAGCCTTGGCACACATACTAAATCATTACTTAGCCATAATGATATACGACCACATACAGCCTTGGCACACATACTTCATCATTACTAAACACTAATGATATACAACCACATAGATCCTTGGCACATATTTAAGTGTTGTTCCTGCATATTTTTACTTCATTACATGGAAATGGCTTACTGTACACAGGTGAACTGCAGTGCACTGTGTGCTTGCCTAAACACTTAATTCTGTATACTTATGTCTGTACTGCACCATTTAAACTTGCCAATTATATACAACCACATAGTGTGTTGGCACACATACTTCATCATTACTTAGCCCTAATGATATACACCCCCATAGAGACTTGGCACACATACTTCATCATTACTTACCATAATGATATACACCCACATTGAGCCTTGGCACAAATACTAAATCATTACTTACCCTAATGATATACAGCCACATAGAGCCTTGGCACACAGACTTCATCATTACTTAACACTAATGATATACACCCACATTGAGCCTTGGCACAAATACTAAATCATTACTTACCCTAATGATATACAACCACATAGATCCTTGGCACATATTTAAGTGTTGTTCGTGCATGTTGTTACTTCATTACATGGAAATGTCTTACTGTACACAGGTGAACTGCAGTGAACTGTGTGCTTGCCTAAACACTTAATTCTCTATAGTTATGTCTGTACTGCACCATTTAGAATGGCAAATTATATTCAACCACATAGTGCGTTTGCTCACATATGTCATCATTACGTAGCCCTAATGATATACAACCACAAACAGCCTTGGCACACATACTTCATCATTACTTAGCCTAATGATGTACAACCACCTAGAGCCTTGGCACACATACTTCATCATTACTTACCCTAATGATATAAAACCACATACAGCTTTGGCACTCATACTTCATCATTACTTACCCTAATGACATACAACCACATAGAGCCTTGGCACATCTACTTCATCATTAGTTACCCTAATGATATACAAACACATGGAGCCTTGGTACACATACTAAATCATTACTTACCCCTAATGATATACAACCACTTAGAGCCTTGGCACACATACCTCATCATTACTTAGCCATAAGGATATACAACCACAAACAGCCTTGGCACACATACTTCATCATTACTTAGCCCTAAGGATATACAACCACAAACAGCCTTGGCACACATACTTCATCATTACTTAGCCCTAATGATATGCAAGCACATAGAGCCTTAGCACACATACTTCATCAATACTTAGCCTTAATGATATACAATCACATAAAGCCTTAGCACACATACATCATCATTACTTACCCTAATGATATACAACCACATAGGCCTTGGCACATGGCTTCATCATTACTTTTACCAGCCTAATGATATACACGCACATAGAGCACTTAGTAATACATACTTCATCAATACTTAGCCTTAATGATATATACAATCACATAGAGCCTTAGCACCGCGTGACGTCATCATTACTTACCCTAATGATATACAAACCACATGAAACGCCTTGGCACACATACTTCATCATTACATAGCTCTAATTATATACAGCCACATAGAGACTTGGCACACATACTTCATCATTACTTATCCTAATGATATACCACAACATAGATCCTTGGCACACATACGTCATCATTACTTACCCTAATAATATATAACCGCACAGAGCCTTGGCACACATACTTCATCATTACTTACCCTAATGATAAACAACAACATAGAGCCTCGGCACACATATTCCATCATTACTTAGCCCTAATATGATACAACCACTTAGAGCCTTGGCACACATATTTCATCATTACTTACCCTAATGATATAAAACCACATACAGCTTAGACACACATACTTCATCATTACTTACCCTAATGATATACACCCCCATAGAGACTTGGCACACAGACTTCATCATTATTTACCCTAATAATATACAACCACATAGAGCCTTGGCACATGTACTTCATCATTACTTAGCCTAATGATATACAACAACATAGAGCCTTGGCACAAATACTAAATCATTACTTATCCCTAATGATATACAACCACATACAGCCTTGGCACAATATACTTTATCATTACGCACCCACCTAATGATATACAACCACATAGATCCTTGGCGGCGATATTTAAGTGTTGTTTGTGCATGGTGTTACTTTATTACATGGAAATGTCTTACTGTACACAGGTGAACTGCAGTGAACTGTGTGCTTGCCTAAACACTTAATTCTCTATAGTTATGTCTGTACTGCACCATTTAGACTTGCAAATTATATACAACCACATAGTGCATTGGCTTTTATACGTCATCATTACTTAGCCCTAATGTTTATACACCCCCACCAGAGCCTTGCTGCACGTGCCACTTCATCATTACTTACCCTAATGATATACACCCACATAGAGCCCTGGCACACATACTTCATCATTACATAGCTCTAATTATATACAACCACATAGAGACTTGGCACACATACTTCATCACATTACAATTGCCCTAATGATATACAAACCACATAGGCTTGGCAGCACTGAACTTCATCATTACTTAACACTAATGATATACAACCACATATATCCTTGGCACATATTTAAGTGTTGTTCCTGCATGTTGTTACTTCATTACATGGAAATGTCTTACTGCACACAGGTGAGCTGCAGTGAACTGTGTGCTTGCCTAAACACTTAATTATCTATAGTTATTTCTGTACTGCACCATTTAGAATTGCAAATTATATACAACCACATAGTGCATTGGCACACATATGTCATCATTACTTAGCCCTAATGTTATACACCCCTATAGAGCCTTGGCACATGTACTTCATCATTACTTACCCTAATGATATATGCCCACATAGAGCCCTGGCACACATACTTCATCATTACTTACCCCAATGATATACAACCACTTAGAACCTTGGCACACATACTTCATCATTACATACCCTAATGATATACAACCACATAGTGCCTTGGCACAACTACTTCATCATTACTTAGCCCTCTAATGCGGTATACAAATACAAACAGCCTTGTAGCAACGCCACTTCACCATTACTTACCTAATGATATACAACCACCTAGAGCTCCTTGGCACACATATTCTATTATTACTTAGCCCTAATGGTATGCAACCACTTAGAGCCTTGGCACACATCGTCATCATTACATACCCTAATAATATATAACCAAATACAGCTTTGACACATCCATTCCGTCATTGTTTACCCTAATGATATACAAACCACGCGCCAGAGCCCTGGCGCACATACTAAATCATTACTTAGCCCTATCATGATATACAACCACATAGAGCCTTGGCGCACATACTTCATCATTGCCATTAGCATTAATGATATACAACCACAAACAGCCTTGGCACACATACTTCATTATTATTAGCTTAGCCCTAATTCAATACAACCACATGGGAGCCTTGGCTACTTCATCATTACTTGCACCCTAATGATATACAACCACACAGAGCCTTTGTAATATAATTTCCATCATTACGTAGCCCTAATGATATACAACCACATAGAGCATGGCACACATACTTCATCATTACTTACCCTAATGATAAACAACCACCTAGAGCCTTGGCACAAATATTCCATCATTACTTAGCCCTAATGGTATACAACCACTTAGAGCCTTGGCACACATACTTCATCATTACTTACTCTAATGATATACAACCACATACAGCTTTGACACACATAGTTTCATAGTTTCATTGTTTCATAGTTTCATACTAAGCTAACTGCTCTTGCGAGCCATTTTAAGCCTAGCCAATTATCCCTTGTGAGACTCCAAAACTCCTGCACCTTGTGTTTGTCAAGGCAAACACCTTACCAACCGCTAGCCACCCTCCCAGCCTACTTCCCACGTAGCCGTCACACATTTCTTACTCCTAATGACGCATACAACCATAGTAGCTTGGCACAGACTTCATCATTACTTAACACTAATGATATACAACCACATAGATCCTTGGCACATATTTAAGTGTTGTTTGTGCATGTTGTTACTTCATTACATGGAAATGTCTTACTGTACACAGGTGAACTGCAGTGAACTGTGTGCTTGCCTAAACACTTAATTCTATATAGTTATGTCAGTATTGCACCATTTAGACTTGCAAATTATATACAACCACATAGTGTGTTGGCACACATACCTCATCATTACTTATGCCTAATGGTATACAACCACATAGCATTTCCTTGGCACACATACTTCATCATTACTTGCTACCCCAATGATCTAAAACCACGCCACAGCGCCTTGACACTCATACTTCATCATTACTTACCTAATGATATACAATACCATAGAACCTTGGCACATCTGCTTCATCATCATTATTTACCCTAATGATATACAACCACATAGAGCCCTGGCACACATACTAAATCATTACTTAGCCCTAATGATATACAACCACATAGAGCCTTGACACACATACTTCATCATTACTTAGCATTAATGATATACAACCACAAAATAGCCTTGGCACATACTTCATTATTACTTGGCCCTAATTCAATGACAACCATATGGAGCCTTGCACACATACTTCATCATTACTTGCCCTAATGATATACAACCATTACACGCAGAGCCTTTGCATGCTTCATCATTACATAGCCCTAATGATATACAACCACATAGAGACTTGGCACACATACTTCATCATTAGTTATCCTAATTATATACAACCACATAGAGCATGGCACATTTTATACTTCATCATTCATGTACCCTAATGATAAACAACCACCCTAGAGCCTTGGGTAACACATATTCCATCATTACTTAGCCCTAATGGTATACAACCACTTAGAGCCTTGGCACACATACTTCTGTCATTACTTACTCTATTGATATACAACCTACATACAGCTTTGACACACATGCTTCGTCATTACTTACCCTAATGACATACAACCACATAGAGCTTGGCACACAGACTTCATCATTACTTAACACTAATGATATACAAACCATAGATCAGGCACACGTAATTTAAGTGTTGTTTGTTACAGTGGCTGCTTGCTTCATTACATGGAAATGTCTTGTACTGTACACAGGTGAACTGCAGTGAACTGTGTGTCGCCTAAACACCTTAATTCTATATATAGTTAGCGCAGTCAGTATTGCACCATTTAGACTTGCAAATTATATACCACAACCACATAGTGTGTTGGCACACATACCCTCATCATTACTTAGCCATAATGGTATAGCACAAACCACATGGGGAGCCCAGCCTTGGCACACATGCTTCATCATTACTTACCCTAATGATCTAAAACCATACAGCTTTGACACTCATGCTTGTCATTACTTACCCTAATGATATACAACCACATACAGCCTTGGCACATCTACTTCATCATTAGTTACCCTAATGATATACAACCACATAGAGCCTTGGCACACATGCTAAATCATTACTTGCTCCAAATGATATACAACCATGGAGCCTTAATACACATACTTCATCATTGCTAGCCCTGGGATATACAACCACAAGCAGCCCGGCACACATGCTTCCATCGTTACTTGGCCCTAATAATATACACCCACATGGGGAGCCTTGGCTTACTTTATCATTGCTTAGCCATAATGATGTACAACCACATAGAGCCTTTGCACATTTGTCGTCATCATTGCTTAACCTAATGATATACAACCATATAGAGCCTTGGCACACATGCTTCATCATTACATGGCTCTAATTATGTACAACCACATGGTGCCTTGGCACACATACTTCATCATTACTTATCCTAATAATATACAACAACATAGATCCTGGGCACACACGTCCTCATTACTTACCCTAATATTATACAACCACACAGAGCCTTGGCGCACATGCTTCATCATTACTTTCCCTAATGATAAACAACAACATAGAGCCTTGGCATACATATTCCATCATTACTTAGCCCTAATGATATACAACCACATAGAGCCTTGGTGCATATACTTCATCATTACTTACACTAATGATTTACAACCACCTAGAGCCTTTGCACACATATTCCATCATTACTTACCCTAATGATATACAACCACCTAGAGCCTTGGCACATATTCCATCATTGCTTAGCCCTAATGGTATGAACCACCCACCTGGTGGTTGGCGCACATACGCCTTCATCATTACTTACCCTAATGATATAAAACCACATACAGCTTTGACACACATACTTCATCATTACTTACCTTAATGATACACACCCACATAGAGCCTTGGCACACATACTTCATCATTACTTACCCTAATCATATACAACCACATAGAGCCTTGGCACATCTACTTCATCATTACTTAGCCTAATGATATACAACAACATAGAGCCTTGGCACAAATACTAAATCATTACTTATCCCTAATGATATACAACCACATAGAGCCTTGGCACACATACTAAATCATTACCAGCGCCAATGATATACAACCACATAGAGCCTTGGCACACATACTTCATCATTGCTTACCCTAATGATATACAACCACATAGAGCTTGGCACACAGACTTCATCACTACTCAACACTAATGATATACAACCACATAGATCCTTGGCACATATTTAAGTGTTGTTCGTGCATGTTGTTACTTCATTACATGGAAATGTCTTACTGTACACAGGTGAACTGCAGTGAACTGTGTGCTTGCCTAATCACTTAATTCTATATAGTTATGTCTTGCTGCGCACCATTTAGACTTGCAAATTATATAAAACCACATAGTGAGTTGGCACATATCGTCATCATTACTTAGCCCTAATGTTATACACCTTTAGAGCCTTGGCACACATACTTCATCATTACTTACCCTAATGATATACAACCACCTAGAGCCTTGGCACACATATTCCATTATTACTTAGCCCTAATAGTATACAACCTCTTAGAGCCTTGGCACACATCCTTCATCATTACTTATCCTAATAATATATAACCACATACAGCTTTGACACACATACTTCATCATTAATTACCCTAATGATAAACAACCACATAGAGCCTTGGGACACATACTAAATCATTACTTAGTCCGAATGATATACAACCACATAGAGCCTTGGCACACATACTTCATCAATACTTACCCTAATGATATACAGCCACTTAGAGACTTGGCACACATACTTCGTCATTACTTAGCCCTAATGATATACAACCACTTAGAGCCTTGACATACATACTTCATCAATACTTAGCCCTAAGGATATGCAACCACAATCAGCTTTGGCACACATACTTCATCATTGCTTAGCTCTAATGATATACAATGACTTAGAGCCTTGACACACAGTACTTCATCAATACTTAGCCCTAAGGATATGCAACCACAATCATCCTTGGCACACATACTTCATCACTACTTAGCCCTAATGATATACAACCACATAGAGCCTTGGCACACATGCTAAATCATTACTTATCCCTAAAGATATACAACCACATAGAGCCTTGGCACACATACTTCATCATTACTTAGCCCTATTGATATACAAACACAAACAGCCTTGGCACACATACTTCATCATTACTTAGCCCTAATGATATACAACCACCTAGAGCCTTGGCACACATATTCCATCATTACTTAGCCATAATGGTATACAACCACTTAGAGCCTTGGCACACATACTTCATCATTACTTACCCTAATGATATACAACCACACAGAGCCTTGGCTTTGCACATGGCTTCATCATTATTTACCCTAATGGTATACACACACAACGGCAGCCTCTATTACATACTTGGTCATTACTTCATAGCCCTAATGATCATATAGAGCCCCTAAGATACATAGGTCATTATTACCTATCTCTAATGATATGCAGCCCTCGCATGAGCCCCTCGGCACACCGCTACTTCATCATTACTTAGCCCTAATGATAGCCACAACCACCTGGTAAGGAGCCTTGGCACACACATACTTCATCATTACTTGGCCCTAATGATATACAACCACCTAGAGCCTTGGTGTGTACAATATATTTCATCATTACTTAGCCCTAATGGTATACAACCACTTGCCGAGCCTTGGCAATACATACTTCATCATTATTTACCCTAATGATGTAACACAACCACACAGGCCTTGGCACATACTTCATCATTACGTACCCTGGTATATTAAACCACGCCATAGAGCGCTTGGCAGCACATATGTCATCATTAATTTAGCCCCTAAGGATATACGACCACATGCAGCCTTGGCGCATGCGCTTCATCATTACTTACCCTAATGATAAACAGCGACGACATAGAACAACTTGGCACACATATTCCATCATTACTTAGCCCTAATGATACATACATCCATGTAACAGAAGCCTTGGCACACATACTTCATCATTACTTGGCTGTAATATTGATATACAACCATGTGCAGCCTTGGCACACATCACTTCATCATTACTTAATTCTAATGATATACAACCACATACAGCTTTGACACACATATACTTCCATCTTTACTTTTTCCACCCTAATGATATACAACCACATAGAGCTTTGGCACACATATACTAAATCATTACCACCTACTCCTATTAATGATATACAACCACATAGAGCCTTGGCACACATACTTCAATCAATGCTTAGCCCTAAGGATATACAACCACAGCAAACAGCCTTAATGCACGCATGCTTCATCGGTAGCAGCCCTAAGGATATTACAACCACAATCGGCCTTGGCGCACATGCTTCATCATTCGCTGTAGCCCCTCTAATGATTATACAACTGCCATTTTAGAGCCTTGACACATATACTTCATTATTACTTAGCCCTAATGATATACAACCACGCAAACAGCATTGGCACCGTCAAATACCTTCATCATTATTTCTACCTAATGATGTATGTAACCACATAGATCCTTGGCACACATACTTCATCATTACTTAGCCCTAATGATATACAAACCACCTAGAGCGGCTTGGTACTTACATATTTCATCATTATAGCACAAACCCTAATGGTATACAACCACTTAGAGCCTTGGCACACATACTTCATCATTATTTACTCCTACTGATATAGGAACCACACAGAGCCTTGGCATACATGCTTCATTCATTACTTACCCTAATGCATAGCCACAACCACATATAGCCTTGCACATATTTCATCATTACTAACCCTAATGATATACAACTACATAGAGCCTTGGCACACATAGCTTCATCATTGCTTAAGCCCTGGCTCGATATATACACCTGACAGCCTCAGACACATACTTGGCCTCGGTATTTACTTGGCCCTGGCATGATCGCTAGGGCTCCAGGATACATTAGGTCATTATTACCTATCCCTAATGATATGCACAACCTCGCAGTACTCCTCAGCACACATAGCTTCATCATTACTTAGCCCTAATGATATACACCGACCTACCTAGAGCCTTGGCGCACATACTTCCACATCAAATTACTCAGCCCCTTTCTGCATTGGTCCATTAAGGATTGTTCTGCATTAACAGGCGACTGCTCCTGTGGCATGAGGAGATACTGTTATCAGTGGCGTTCATACAAGGTTTACATACCATCATCCTAACCTGATGAGTCATGAATGCTTCAGTGTTTCGCAGGTTTTGTGTGTGTGTGTGTGTGTGTTTGGTGTGTGTGTGTGTGTGTGTGTGTGTGTGTGTGTGTGTGTGTGTGTGTGTGTGTGTGTGTGTGTCTATGTATGTGTCTATGTGTGTGTGTGTGTGTGTGTGTGTGTGTGTGTGTGTGTGTGTGTGTGTGTGTGTGTGTGTACTGATGTGTGCTCCATGTGTGTGTGTGTGTGTGTGTGTGTGTGTGTGTGTGTGTGTGTGTGTGTGTGTGTGTGTGTGTGTGTGTGTGGTGTATACTGACATTATGTAAACAGGTGCAAGTCAGGGTCACAGTTTTGCTATATACATTAATAATAACAGCATAGCTGGCCTAAATTAGCTGTATGTATTTATTGATCAGAATTGCCCTTACTCCTTCATATCAACAAATGTGCCTTTCCCCAGAAGCTTCAGCAGCATATCCTCTGACACAGAGATAATAAGAAACCAGTCCTATGTATATTGTAGTATCACACTGTCGAAGACAAACTTCTTTGGACGTGCTTCTGTTAAGCAATGTGTCATCTCGCGTATAGGTATGGGTTCTTATCTCACATCAGGCGACTTATTTGTTTATTTTACACTTATTTATGTATTTGCATTTGTTTACCAGGATGGTCCACTGGGCCATAGCAAAGAGCGCCATTTTCAGTGCAGGACCTGGGAGAAAGAAGCTCCACATAAAAGTAACACAGTAGAAACAATTCAGGAGCAGTTTGATAAGACAATCATAGCTCACTTTTACATACATTACAGAATTCTCATTAACAGTTAAAAAACACAGCAAAAGCTAACTGGCATTAATTGCAGTATAAAGTAAAAAGTTATGCAGTCACAGACTGAATAAGGGTAGAGGCTAGTTGTATAGCAACTATCTAAGTTACAGTATAGTACAAGTAATTATCAGCAACTACATTGGTTACAATACAAAATATGAGGTTGTGTTGAATGACCTATAAAATGTCACAGTTAGGTATAATATAGAAACATATTGACAGTTTAACTTTTTAGTAATGTGGTAAGAATTATGTAATACGGCATGTGTGTGTATATATGCATATATATATATGCTGCTGCTATATATATATATATATATACTATATATGTATATATATATATATATATATATATATATATATATATAGTTACACTTCATAATCTCAAATTACTTCAATCCCGAATTTCAGTAACCTGAGACCATGAAGCCGAAAACCAGAATGCCGAAAGTGTATAAGAGCAAATTCAAATATCTCGAATCCGTGCTTATGCATTTCCAGTACGTTGCATGTAGTGTTATAGTGCCTGAAATTGCAGGTGAGTGAGTATTTGTTTTTGTACGTTGTGTGTGTGGGTAAGGGTAGGGAGGTGTAAGTATGACTGTGAGTGTTAGATTTGTTGGTGTTTGTGTATGTGTTGATGTGTGGCATGGAATGTGTCGGCGAGGAAGGAAGGGATGCCATGGTGTGAGTTTTTTTTTTAATGATATGTGTGATCTTGGCCCCCTGCTTATATGGAGTGTAGGGTTGTGTGGTTTGTGTGCTGTGGGTGGAATGGTGTGTGTGCTATGTGGTGTCTGGTTCATGATTGTGTGATTTGGGATTGTAGGTTTTGGTATAGGTTCATAGATTAGTACTAAGATTATTGCCCTTGCGAGCCATTTTAAACCTAGCCAATTATTCTTTGTGAGACTCGAACCCTGCACCTTGTGTTTGTAAGGCAAACACCTTAACCATTAGGCCACCCTCCCAACCCAAATAAACATCATCCATGAGGCTAGCTTTTTCCAGAAATGAGAATCAAACCTTGCACCTTGCATACTGGAGGCAAACACCTTAACTACTGCACCACTGGGCCTTTCTGCATTGTGGTTTGACTTTATAGTCTCGGGTTACAGAAATTTGGGATTTCAGTAATTTGAGATTATGAAGTGAAACTATATATATATATATATATATATATATATATATATATATATATATATACATATATGTTCTAACAAACAGCTAGCAATATCTAAGGTACAGTGTGATATAAAAATGAATATTGACAATACACTGTCCTGTTTCCCACCAGGAATAAATATATTTCTCATCATATCCTTCTCAATAACTTGCAGGGCTTTAAAGTTATAAAAAATATGAAAAGAAAATGTGAAAATATGAATAATAACTGACAAACTAATCTACACTTTTACTGCAGGACATCCTCTAGCTTGACAAAACGTAATGTCATTTTTGTTAATAACACCTCAGATTCTCTAATACTGCCTTATTAGTACGAAACCTTAGATAAAAAAAACAGACCCACAAAAGATCTGGATGCCATAAGAAGCTGCAGATGTGAACTGGAAGTATACATAAAAGGAGCTATAAGCTTGAACTCAAGCCTAAAATGACTTTTTGTATACTTTCAGTTCACACTCAACCTTATGACATCTAGAACTTTTCTTCAGTCTCTTATAATAAAGCCTTGGCACTACTTCATCATTACTTACCCTAATGATACAACCACATAGACCCTTTGGCATACTAAATCATTACTTAGCCTAATGATATACAACCACATAGAGCCTTGGCACACATACTTCATAAATTTACTTACCTAATGATATACAACCATAGAGCCTTGGCACATACTCATTACTATGATTAACCATTTAGAGCCTTGCACACATACTTCATCATTACTTAGCCCTAATGATATACAACCACAATCAGCCTTGGACACTACTTCATCAACTTAGCCCTAATGATATACAACCACATAGAGCCTTGGCACAGATCTAAATCATTACTTAGCCCTAATGATATACAACCACATAGAGCCTTCACACATATTTCATCATTACTTAGCCCTAATGATATAAAAACACAAAACCCTTGCACACATACTTCATCATTACTTAGCCCTAATGATATACAACCACCTAGAGCCTTGGCACATATTCATCATTACTTAGCCTAATGATATACAACCACTTAGAGCCTTGGCACACATACTTCATCATTACTTACCTAATGATATACAACCACGAGCCTTGGCAAAATACTTCATCATTATTTACCCTAATGATAAAACCACAACCCCCACACATACTTTCATTACTTAGCCCTAATGATATAGATCCCCAAGATCATAGGTCATTATTACTATCTCTAATGATATGCAACCACATAGAGCCTGGCACACATACTTCATCATTACTTACCTAATGATATCCCACCACCTAGAGCCTTGGACACATACTTCATCATTACTTAGCCCTAATGATATACAACCACCTAGACCCTTTTACACATATTTCATCATTACTTAGCCCTAATGTATACAACCATTGACCTTGGCACACATACTTCATCATTATTTACCCTAATGATATACAACCAAAAGTGCCTTGGCACACATACTTCATCATTACTTAGCTAATGATATACAACCACATAGACCCTTGGCACATATGTCATCATTACTTAGCCCTAATGATATACAACCACATACACCCTTTGGGCCCTACTTCATCATTACTTACCCTAATGATAAAAACACATGGGCCTTGGCACACATATTCATCATTACTTAGCCCTAATGATATAAAACCTTTAGAGCCTTGGCACACATACTTCATCATTACTTAGCTAATGATATACAACCATGTGCAGCCTTGGCACATACTTCATCATTACTTCCCCTAATGATATACAACCACATAGCTTTGACACATACTTCATCTTTACTTCCCCTAATGATATACAACCACATAGAGCCTTGGCACACACTAAATCATTACTTACTCTAATGATATACAACCACATAGAGCCTTGCCTACTTCATAAATAAGCCCTAAGGATATACAACCACAAACAGCCGCATACTTCATCATTACTTAGCCCTAAGGATTAACATCGGCCTTGACATACTTCATTTAGCCCTTATATACAACCACAGAGCCTTGGACACATACTTCATTACTAGCCCTAATGATATACAACCAACAGCCTTGGCACAATACTTCATCATTACTTACCCTAATGATATACAACCACATAGATCCTTGGCACATACTTCATCATTACTTAGCCCTAATGATATACAACCACTAGACCCTTTGGGCACATACTTCATCATTACTTAGCCCTAATGATATACAACCATAGAGCCTTGGTAAAATATTTCATCATTACTTAGCCCTAATGTATACAACCACTAGAGCCTTGGCACACATACTTCATCATTACCCTAATGATATACAACCACATAGAGCCTTGGCACACATACTTCATCATTACTTAGCCCTAATGATACCCCCACAAACAGCCCATACTTGGTCATTACTTAGCCCTAATGATCATAGACCATACATAGGTCATTACCTATCCCTAATGATATACAACCTAGAGCCTGGCAAAATCTTCATCATTACTTAGCCCTAATGATATACAACCACCTAGAGCCTTGGCACATACTTCATCATTACTCAGCCCTACTGCATTGGACCATTAAGGATTGTTCTGCATTAAAAACTGCCTGCATGAGGAGATACTGTTATCAGTGGCGTTCATTAAGGTTTACATACCATCATCCTAACCTGATGAGTCATGAATGCTTCAGTGTTTGCATTTTGTGTGTGTGTGTGTGTGTGTGTGTGTGTGTGTGTGTGTGTGTGTGTGTGTGTGTGGGGTGTGTGTGTGTGTGTGTGTGTGTGTGTGTCTATGTTTGTGTGTGTGTGTGTGTGTGTGTGTGTCATAAAACAACTTTATAAAACAGGTACATGTCAGTCTCAGTTCTGTAATATACACTAATAACAGCATAGCTGGCCTAAGTTATCAGTATGTATTTATTATTGATCAGAATTGCCCTTACTCCTTCATATCAACAAATGTGCCTTTTCCCTGAAGCTTCAGCAGCATATCCTCTCTGACACAGAATAAGAAACCAGTCCTATGTATATTGTAGTATCACACTTTAGAAGACAGACTTCTTTGGAGGTGCTTGTGTTAAGCAATGTGTCATTTACATAGGTATGGGGTTCTTATCTCACATCAGGCGACTTATTTGTTTATTTACTTATTTATGTATTTGCATTTGTTTACCAGGATGGTCCACTGGGCCATAGCAAGCCCATTTTCAGTGCAGGACCTGGGAGAAAAGCTCCACATAAAAGTAACACACAGTAGAAACAATTCAGGAGCAGTTTGATAAGACAATCATAGCTCACTTTTACATACATTACAGAATTCTCATTAACAGTTAAAAAACACAGCAAAAGCTAACTACATTAATTGCAGTATAGTAAAAGTTATGCAGTCACAGCTGAATAAGGGTAGAGGCTAGTTATTAGCAACTATCTAAGTTACAGTATAGTACAAGTAATTATCAGCAACTACATTGGTTACAATACAAAATATGAGGTTGTGTTGAATGACCTATAAAATGTCACAGTTAGGTATAATATGAAACATATTGACAGTTTAACTTTAGTAATGTGGTAAGAATATGTAATACACATGTGTGTGTATATTTTATATATATATATATATTTTATAATATCTATATATATATATATTTTTAATATATACACCTTGTGTTTGTAAGGCAAACACCTTAACCATTAGGCCCCCCTAACCCAAATAAACATCATCCATGAGGCTAGCTTTTTCCAGAAATGAGAATCAAACCTTGCACCTTGCATACTGGAGGCAAACACCTTAACTACTGCACCACTGGGCCTTTCTGCATTGTGGTTTGACTTTATAGTCTCGGGTTACAGAAATTTGGGATTTCAGTAATTTGAGATTATGAAGTGAAACCATATATATATATATATATATATATATATATATATACATATATGTTCTAACAAACAGCTAGCAATATCTAAGGTACAGTGTGATATAAATGAATATTGACAATACACTGTCCTGTTTCCCACCAGGAATAAATATATTTCTCATCATATCCTTCAATAACTTGCAGGGCTTTCAGTTATAAAAATATGAAAAGAAATGTGAAAATATGAATAATAACTGACAAACTAATTAATTTCTTACTGCAGGACATCCTAGCTTGACAAACGTAATGTCATTTTTGTTAATAACACCTTGTACTTTCTAATACTGCCTATTAGTGGCTGAAAAGTCCCTTAGATAAAAAGAACAGACCCACAAAAGATCTGGATGCCATAAGAAGCTGCAGATGTGAACTGAAGTATACATAAAAGGAGCTATAAGCTTGAACTCAAGCCTAAAATGACTTTTGATACTTTCAGTTCACACTCAACCTTTTGACATCTAGAACTTTTTCAGTCTAGCTTCTTTAATAATTGTTTTTTAGCTAATAATAGGCAGTTTTGAAAATGACATAATAATAACAGACAATGTTGGAAAGTGACTTATAGCTAATAATATATAGCACTGGAAAGTGACTTACAGCTAAAAATAGACAGTATTGGAAATTGACTTATAGTTAATAATAGGCAGTATTAGAAAGTGACTTATAGCTAATAATTTGCAGTGTTGGAAAATGGCTTATAGCTAATAAAAGGTAGCATTGGAAAGTGACTTATAGCTAATAACAGATGGTGTGTGAAGTGACTTATAGCTAATAACAGGCGGTGTTGGAAAGTGACTTATAGCTAATAAAAGGCAGTATTGGAAAGTGACTTATAGCTAATAAGAGGCAGTATTGGAAAGTGACTTATAGCTAATAAGAGGCAGTATTAGAAAGTGACTTATAGCTAATTGGGTAGGCTTAAACAAGCTCCTAGGCCAGGCAACCAACTCCAACAACTTGCAAACAACAGTGCCCTGTAAACATTGCTAACACATTCAATAGTTTCTTCACAGAAACTATACAATCCCTAACACAATTCAAACAAACAACCAGACTCCACTACCCATGCCAGCAGAATACTACAACTACATCAGATCATCTATTTACCTTCGATCCAGTACCCATATCCTTTATAACATCTCTTCTTAAAAACTAAAAAACCCACCCCCCAAGCTAAAAACAGCTGGACCTTCTCCCAAAATTTTTTGATTTGCAACCACGTGCAGCCGTGGCACACATACTTCATCATTACTTACCCTAATGATATACAACCACATACAGCTTTGACACACATACTTCATCTTTACTTACCCTAATGATATACAACCATATAGAGCCTTGGCACATCTACTTCATCATTACTTACCCTAATGATATACAATGACATAGAGCCTTGGCACACATACTAAATCGATACGTAGTCCTAATGATATACAACCACATAGAGCCTTGGCACACATACCTCATCAACACTTAGCCCTAAGGATATATAACCACAAACAGCCTTGGCACACATATTTCATCATTACTTAGCCCTAATGATATACAACCACTTAGAGCCTTGGCAAACATACTTCGTCATTACTTAGCCCTAATGATATACAACCACATAGAGCTTTAACACACATACTTCATCATTATTTACCCTAATATTACGTAACCAAGTAGAGCCATGGCACACATACTTCATCATTACATAGCAGTAATGATATACAACCGCATGCAGTTTTGGCACACATACTTCATCATGACTTACCCTAATGATATACAACCACATACAGCTGTGATACACATACTTCATCATTACTTAACCTAATGATATACAACCACATAGAGCCTTGGCACATCTATTTCATCATTACTTACCCTAATGATATACAACCACATAGAGCCTTGGCAAACATACTAAATCATTACTTAGCCCTAATGATATACAACCACATAGAACCTTGGCACACATACTTCATCATTACTTAGCCCTAAGGATATACAACCAGAAAAAGCCTTGGAACACACACTTCATCATTACTTAGCCTTACTGACATGCAACCACATACAGCCTTAGCACACATACTTCATCATTACTTCCCTAATGATGTACAACCACACAGAGCCCTGGCACACATACTTCATCATTACTTAGCCCTAATGATGTACAACCACATAGAGCATTAGCACACATACTTCATCATTACTTACCCTAATGATATACAACCACATAGAGCCTTGGCACACATACGTCATCATTATTTAGCCCTAAGGATATACGACCACATAGAGCCTTGGAACACATACTTCATCATTACTTACCCTAATGATAAACAACCACATAGTGCCTTGGCACACATATTCCATCATTACTTAGCCCTAATGATATACAGCCATGTAGAGCCTCGGCACACATACTTCATCATTACTTAGCTGTAATGATATACAAACATGTGCAGCCTTGGCACTTATACTTCATCATTACTTTCCCTAATGATATGCAACCACATACAGCTTTGACACACATACTTCATCTTTACTTACCCTAATGATATACAACCACTTAGAGCCTTGACAAACATACTTCATCAATACTTAGCCCTAAGGATATGCAACCACAATCAGCCTTGGCACACATACTTCATCATTACGTAGTACTAATGATATACAACCACATAGAGCCTTGGCAGACATACTAAATCATTTCTTAGCCATAATGATATACAACCACATAGAGCCTTAGCACACATACTTCATCATTACTTACTCTAATGATATACAACCACATAGAGCCTTGGCACACATACTAAATCATTACTTAGCCATAACGATATGCGACCACATATAGCCTTGGAACACATACTTCATCATTACTTAACACTAATGATATACAACCACATAGATCCTTGACACATATTTAAGTGTTGTTCCTGCATATTTTTACTTCATTACATGGAAATGGCTTACTGTACACAGGTGAACTGCAGTGCACTGTGTGCTTGCCTAAACACTTAATTCTGTATACTTATGTCTGTATTGCACCATTTAAACTTGCGAATTATATACAACCACATAGTGTTTTGGCACACATACTTCATCATTACTTAGCCCTAATGATATACACCCCCATAGAGACTTGGCACACATACTTCATCATTACTTACCATAATGATATACACCCACATTGAGCCTTGGCACACATACTTCATCATTACTTACCCTAATGATATACAACAACATAGAGCCTTAGCACAAATACAAAATGATTACTTATCCCTAATGATATACAACCACATACAGCCTTGGCACACACACTTCATCATTACTTACCCTAATGATATACAACCACATAGAGCTTGGCACACAGACTTCATCATTACTTAACACTAATGATATACAACCACATAGATCCTTGGCACATATTTAAGTGTTGCTCGTGCATGTTGTTACTTCATTACATGGAAATGTCTTACTGTACACAGGTGAACTGCAGTGAACTGTGTGCTTTCCTAAACACTTAATTCTCTATAGTTATGTCTGTACTTCACCATTTAGAATGGCAAATTATATACAACCACACAGTGCGTTTACACACATATGTCATCATTACCTAGCCCTAATGATATACAACCACAAACAGCCTTGGCACACATACTTCATCATTACTTACCCTAATGATGTACAACCACCTAGAACCTTGGCACACATACTTCATCATTACTTACCCTAATGATATAAAACCACATACAGCTTTGACACTCATACTTCATCATCACTTATCCTAATGACAGACAACCACATAGATCCTTGGCACATCTACTTCATAATGATATACAACCACATGGAGCCTTGGCAGACATACTAAATCATTACTTATCCCTAATGATATACAACCACTTAGAGCCTTGGCACACATACTTCATCATTACTTAGCCGTAAGGATATACAACCACAAACAGCCTTGGCACACATACTTCATCATTACTTAGCCCTAAGGATATACAACCACAAACAGCCTTGGCACACATACTTCATCATTACTTAGCCCTAATGATATACACGCACATAGAGCCTTAGCACACATACTTCATCAATACTTAGCCTTAATGATATACAATCACATAGAGCCTTAGCACACATACGTCATCATTACTTACCCTAATGATATACAACCACATAGAGCCTTGGCACACATACTTCATCATTACATAGCTCTAATTATATACAACCACATAGAGACTTGGCACACATACTTCATCATTACTTATCCTAATGATATACAACAACATAGAGCCTTGGCACAAATACTAAATCATTACTTATCCCTAATGATATACAACCACATACAGCCTTGGCACACATACTTTATCATTACTTACCCTAATGATATACAACCACATAGATCCTTGGCGTATATTTAAGTGTTGTTTGTGCATGGTGTTACTTTATTACATGGAAATGTCTTACTGTACACAGGTGAACTGCAGTGAACTGTGTGCTTGCCTAAACACTTAATTCTCTATAGTTATGTCTGTACTGCACCATTTAGACTTGCAAATTATATACAACCACATAGTGCGTTGGCACACATACGTCATCATTACTTAGCCCTAATGATATACACCCACATAGAGCCCTGGCACACATACTTCATCATTACTTACCCCAATGATATACAACCACTTAGAACCTTCGCACACATACTTCATCATTACTTACCCTAATAATATACAACCACATAGTGCCTTGGCACAACTACTTCATCATTACTTAGCCCTAATGATATACAACCACAAACAGCCTTGGCAAACATACTTCACCATTACTTACCCTAATGATATACAACCACCTAGAGCCTTGGCACACATATTCTATTATTACTTAGCCCTAATGGTATACCACCACTTAGAGCCTTGGCACACATACGTCATCATTACATACCCTAATAATATATAACCACATACAGCTTTGATACACATACTTCATCATTACTTACCCTAATGATATACAACGACATAGAACCTTGGCACATCTACTTCATCATTATTTACCCTAATGATATACAACCACATAGAGCCTTGGCACACATACTAAATCATTACTTAGCCCTAATGATATACAACCACAAAGAGCCTTGACACACATACTTCATCATTACTTAGCATTAAAGATATACAACCACAAACAGCCTTGGCACACATACTTCATTATTACTTAGCCCTAATTCAATACAACCACATAGAGCCTTGGCACACATACTTCATCATTACTTACCCTAATGATATACAACCACACAGAGCCTTTGCACACATACTTCATCATTACGTAGCCCTAATGATATACAACCACATAGAGCCTTGGCACACATACTTCATCATTACTTATCCTAATTATATACAACCACATAGAGCATGGCACACATACTTCATCATTACTTACCCTAATGATAAACAACCACCTAGAGCCTTGGCACACATATTCCATCATTACTTAGCCCTAATGGTATACAACCACTTAGAGCCTTGGCACACATACTTCATCATTACTTACTCTAATGATATACAACCACATACAGCTTTGACACACATACTTCATCATTACTTACCCTAATGATATACAACCACATAGAGCCTTGGCACATCTACGTCATCATTACTTACCCTAATGATATACAACCACATAGAGCCTTGGCACACATACTAAATCAGTACTTAGCCCTAATTATATACAACCACATAGAACCTTGGTACACATACTTCATCATTACTTACTCTAATGATATACAACCACATACAGCTTTGACACACATACTTCGTCATTACTTACCCTAATGATATACAACCACATAGAGCTTGGCACACAGACTTCATCATTACTTAACACTAATGATATACAACCACATAGATCCTTGGCACATATTTAAGTGTTGTTTGTGCATGTTGTTACTTCATTACATGGAAATGTCTTACTGTACACAGGTGAACTGCAGTGAACTGTGTGCTTCCTAAACACTTAATTCTATATAGTTATGTCTGTATTGCACCATTTAGACTTGCAAATTATATACAACCACATAGTGTGTTGGCACACATACCTCATCATTACTTAGCCCTAATGGTATACAACCACGTAGAGCCTTGGCACACATACTTCATCATTACTTACCCTAATGATCTAAAACCACATACAGCTTTGACACTCATACTTCATCATTACTTACCCTAATGATATACAACCACATACAGCCTTGGCACATCTACTTCATCATTAGTTACCCTAATGATATACAACCACATAGAGCCTTGGCACACATACTAAATCATTACTTACTCCAAATGATATACAACCACTTAAAGCCTTGGCACACATACTTCATCATTACTTAGCCCTAATAATATACACCCACATAGAGCCTTGGCACACATAGTTTATCATTACTTAGCCATAATGATATACCACCACATAGAGCCTTTGCACACATACATCATCATTACTTACCCTAATGATATACAACCACATAGAGCCTTGGCACTCATACTTCATCATTACTTAGCCCTAATAATATACACCCACATAGAGCCTTGGCACCCATACTTTATCATTATTTAGCCATAATGATATGCAACCACATAGAGCCTATGCACGCATACGTCATCATTACTTACCCTAATGATATACAACCACATAGAGCCTTGGCACACATACTTCATCATAACATAGCTCTAATTATATACAACCACATAGAGCCTTGGCAGACATACTTCATCATTACTTATCCTAATGATATACAACAACATTGATCCTGGGCACACATACGTCCTCATTACTTACCCTAATAATATACAACCACACAGAGCCTTGGCACACATACATCATCATTACTTTCCCTAATGATAAACAACAACATAGAGCCTTGGCACACATATTCTATCATTACTTAGCCGTAATGATATACAACCACATAGAGCCTTGGCGCACATACTTCATCATTACTTACACTAATGATTTACAACCACCTAGAGCCTTGGCACACATACTCCATCATTACTTACCCTAATGATATACAACCACCTAGAGCCTTGGCACACATATTCCATCATTACTTAGCCCTAATGGTATACAACCACATAGAGCCTTGGCACACATACTTCATCATTACTTACCCTAATGATATAAAACCACATGCAGCTTTGACACACATACTTCATCATTACTTACCCTAATGATACACACCCACATAGAGCCTTGGCACACATACTTTATCATTACTTAGCCATAATGATATACAACCACATAGAGCCTTTGCACACATACATCATCATTACTTACCCTAATGATATACAACCACATAGAGCCTTGGCACACATACTTCATCATTACTTAGCCCTAATAATATACACCCACATAGAGCCTTGGCACACATACTTTATCATTACTTAGCCATAATGATATACAACCACATAGAGCCTTTGCACACATACGTCATCATTACTTACCCTAATGATATACAACCACATAGAGCCTTGGCACACATACTTCATCATTACATAGCTCTAATTATATACAACCACATAGAGCCTTGGCACACATACTTCATCATTACTTATCCTAATAATATACAACAACATAGATCCTGGGCACACATACGTCCTCATTACTTACCCTAATAATATACAACCACACAGAGCCTTGGCACACATACTTCATCATTACTTTCCCTAATGATAAACAACAACATAGAGCCTTGGCACACATATTCCATCATTACTTAGCCCTAATGATATACAACCACATAGAGCCTTGGTGCACATACTTCATCATTACTTACACTAATGATTTACAACCACCTAGAGCCTTGGCACACATATTCCATCATTACTTACCCTAATGATATACAACCACCTAGAGCCTTGGCACACATATTCCATCATTACTTAGCCCTAATGGTATACAACCACCTAGAGCCTTGGCACACATACTTCATCATTACTTACCCTAATGATATAAAACCACATACAGCTTTGACACACATACTTCATCATTACTTACCCTAATGATACACACCTACATAGAGCCTTGGCACACATACTTCATCATTACTTACCCTAATGATATACAACCACATAGAGACTTGGCACACAGACTTCATTATTTCTTACCCTAATGATATACAACCACATAGAGTCTTGGCACACAGACTTCATCATTACTTACCCTAATAATATACAACAACATAGAGCCTTGGCACAAATACTAAATCATTACTTAGCCCTAATGATATACAACCACATAGAGCCTTGGCACACATACTAAATCATTACTTAGCCATAATGATATACAACCACATAGAGCCTTGGCACACATACTTCATCATTACTTACCCTAATGATATACAACCACATAGAGCTTGGCACACAGACTTCATCACTACTAAACACTAATGATATACAGCCACATAGATCCTTGGCACATATTTAAGTGTTGTTCGTGCATGTTGTTACTTCATTACATGGAAATGTCTTACTGTACACAGGTGAACTGCAGTGAACTGTGTGCTTGCCTAATCACTTAATTCTATATAGTTATGTCTGTACTGCACCATTTAGACTTGCAAATTATATACAACCACATAGTGAGTTGGCACACATACGTCATCATTACTTAGCCCTAATGTTATACACCCCCATAGAGCCTTGGCACACATACTTCATCATTACTTACCCTAATGATATACAACCACCTAGAGCCTTGGCACACATATTCCATT
>NC_056735.1:109380594-109510594 GCF_019279795.1 Protopterus annectens
TGCACCCAGGCCAGGCAACCACCCCCACTCCAACAACTTGCAAACAACAGTGCCCTGTAAACATTGCTAACACATTCAATAGTTTCTTCACAGAAACTATACAATCCCTGGCCACACAATTCAAACAAACAACCAGCCCACTCCACTACCCATGCCAGCAGAATACTACAACTACATCAGATCATCTATTTACCTTCGATCCAGTACCCATATCCTTTATAACATCTCTTCTTAAAAAACTAAAACCCACTAAGCTAGCAGCTGACCTTCTCCCAGCTGAGTTTCTGCAAAAAGCAGCTGAGGCCATTTCCTATCCCGCCTCCATAATCATAAACCGTACCTTGTCAGAAGCCTTCATCCTCCATATGGAAAATGTCCCACATTATTCCTCTCCATAAAGGTGGTAGCTCACTAGAGCTAACCAACTACAGACCTATAGCTATACTCTCATCCCTGGCCAAAATTATGGAAAAGTGTGTCCACAAACAACTGATGGAACACCTCACCAAAAATAAAATTCTATCTAACTCCCAACATGGCTTCAGGCCAAATCACAGTACCACATCGGCCCTACTATCCTTTTCTAATACCATCAATAACTTCAGAAACAGTAATAAACTATCATCTGATCTTTTCTTAGACCTCTCCAAGGCCTTTGATATGGTGAACCACATTCAACTCCTCCATACATTAAAAAAACTATCACTCAGCAATTCCACACTGAAATGGTTCCAATCCTACCTGTCCAATAGGCAACAGGCTGTTCTATGGCAGGACAAATTATCTACATGCCTACCTGTTACACTTTCCCCAAGGATCTATTCTTGGCCCTCTTCTCTTCACCATCTTTGTTAATGACCTGCCCACAATCACCCCCATGCCACATGCATTCAATATGCAGATGATTCGACTATCATCAGCACTGCCTCCAACCTGGCAGACCTCACTGCTTCAACCCAAGACACCTTCAACCTAATAGAAAATGGTTCTCAAGTGACAACTAATTCTGAACCCCAACAAAACAAAACTACTTACTTTCTCACCCACTAACAAGACTCTTCCCCACCTTCTATTACATCCTCCAATGGAATCACTATATCACCAGAAGCTCACACAAAGCTATTAGGTGTTACCATTGATAACTCCCTTAAATTTGACACCCATTTCAATCTTACCATCAAACCGCAATAAAAAGCTTGGCTCTCTATAAAGTAAAACACTTTCTCACTCCTCACGCTAAAATTACAATTGCCAGCACACACCTACTATCAACTCTTTTCTATGCCTCCCTCTTTACAAACCTAAACAAGACAACCCTTAACAAACTTGCTTCTTGTTACAATCACATAGCTAGATTTGCCACAAATTCCACCTTTAGAACGCACCACTGCACTAACGTGAAGCAACTAGGGTGGTTAGAGTTTTCCAGCCAACTCCATTTCAACCAACTCAAAATGGCTCACCAGATACTGTATCACCCAGAGAAAACACCAGCTCTGAAAACATCATTCACCCCTATATTAACCTCCAATCTTTACACTCCTCCAATAAGATCTTAGCTCAAACTACCAAAGCCAATAATTCTGCTGGGGATTCTCTATTCTCAACCTTTGTAGGTAAAATGTGGAACTCCCTACCGACCATGCTCACCTCAGAACCCTCACTCCTACAATTCAAAAAAAAACTTAAACCCCATCTAAATACTCTCTGGCAATGTCCCTGTTCCAAACCTGATTAACCACTATCATTTACCCTTCTCTTACCTCACTATCCTTAACCGCTTTTTTAACAAGGCGCCTCGCCTTTGTAACTGACCTATGTTTTTTTTTATTTGCTGCTGTTGTTTTTTTTTCCCCAAGATGTGATGTATCTTTATATTGTATTTAGAACTCAACTATCTTGTTCATATGTCTGTTATGTACTTGGAGCTTTTCTCCCCGGGCCTCCGCTGAAAATGGACATGTATCCAGTCGGACTCTCCCGGTTAACAAATGTAAAATAAAAAAAAAAATAAAATAAAATAAATAAAATAAATAATAAGAGGCAGCATTGAAAAGTGACTTATAGCTAATAAGAGGCGGTGTTGGAAAGTGACTTATAGCTAATAAGAGGCGGTGTTGGAAAGTGACTTATAGCTAATAAAAGGCAGTATTGGAAAGTGACTTATAGCTAATAAGAGGCAGTATTGGAAAGGATAAGGAATTATTAACAAAATGACACTAAGATTGTTAGTCAGGGATGCCCTGCAGTAAGAAATAAATTCCTCTTTGCTACCTATTATTCATATTTTTAAATTTATATTTGCATTTTCATAACTAAGAGACCTGCATGTTTTTGAGGTGTATGGTGTGAAACAAAAATTTGACAGACAGAATAATTCACTGTAAATGCTGGTTTATATTACATTATACAATGGCAGCTCATTTGCATTCAAAAATAAGCATTATGACTGGACAGCACAAATCAGCATGTCCATTTTAAATCGAGCATATACCAATAAAACAAAGTCCGGCCAGTGAAGTATCAATGAACAAATGGACTTTTTATTGGAATATGCTGAGGGACAGAGCAAAACAAAAGAAAAATCAGGTACTTTTTCAAAAATAAAGAAACAGAAAAATGTATATTCTGTCCCTTATAACATCTCTTCAGAAAAAATACAGAAATAGAGATTCACTTTTCTCTGTTGATGCTTCTTGCACTACACTGTTGTACTGTGCAAGCGTGGGAATGCAAGTACCACACCCATACCGTGTCAGAGCCATGGCCTCAAGCTCAATGCCAAAAGCAAGTACCACACACATACCATGTCAGAGCCGTGGCCTCAAGCTCAATGCCAAAAGCAAGTACTACAAACATAACATGCCAGAGCCGTGGCCTCAAGCTCAATGCCAAAAGCAAGTACCACACACATACCATGTCAGAGCCGTGGCCTCAAGCTCAATGCCAAAAGCAAGTACCACACACATCCCATGTCAGAGCCATGGCCTCAACCTCAATGCCAAAAGCAAGTACCACACACATACCATGTTAGAGCCGTGGCCCCAAGCTCAATGCCAAAAGCAAGTACCACACACATACCATGTCAGAGCCATGGCCTCAAGCTCAATGCCAAAAGGTGCAGTGTCATCCCCTTTGGTAAAAACTCTGTACCCATGAACTACCACATAGGCAGCAATCTACTTAACACCGAATGCATGATAAGAGACCTTGGGACCCAGGAGGACAGTAGTCTCTCCTTTGATAGTCACATCACCACAGTAGTCAGGAAGTCTTTCTACGTGGCACACCTCATCATAAAAAGGTTCTCATCCAGGAAAAAAGAGGTCATTGTTCACCTCTACTCGTCACTTATTAGACCCATTATATAGTACAACACCCCTTTTGGAATGTACCTCATAAGACATCTACAGCAGCTGGAAAGGCCACAGAAGTACCTCACAAAGAGGATTACTGGCCTCAAACAAATGCCCTACACTGACCACCTCAAAAAACTCTAGCTTTACTCTATAGCATATCGCCTACTCCGAGGTGATCTCTGCCTAACATATAAAGCTATGTCAAACCCAGAGCTGTTGGACATGCTACACCTAAAGAAATCCCAATCCCTCCAAGCTACACACTCTAGGGACCTAAACCTTGTCACCACAATAAACAGGACATGCTGGAGGGATAAATTCCTGTCCCAGAGACTTCCTATACTCTGGAACACGCTACCCATCTATGTCAAGCAAAGTTCTTCATTAGCACTCTTCAAGAAAAATCTTGATGAGTGGATGGGAAATAGGAAATACACCCTGGGGGATCACTTCTGTGTCTCTGCTGGACAGTGGCACAGGAAAATAACTTTCTTGGGTGGTGTAAGCTATGGTACCTTGCTGGCTAGGCTTACGTAGGCCCTTGGTCCGATAGCCTAGTACCTACCTATGAACTTATACGCAGTATATTAGTAATTAAGGAAAATGGTGGAGGAACACTACAGTGCCATGCTACAAAGGCAGTATTTAAGAAAGCTAAGCAATTTCTTTCTTAAAGAATGGCGTTGCATAATAGCAATAACTCACTCCTGGGTGTGGTTATATCAGAATTTACCCATGGATGACTTTGTTTAAACACTCAGGATTCACCCTTGTAATCAAACCATGCCATCCATGAGTAAATCCTGATATACCCACACCCAGTGAAATGTTCGACCAATTGTCAGTGTCTACTGGTAAATGTTGAAAGACCTAAATTTTTGTATTCACGTCAACCAGAACATTTTAACATTGCAAATCTTAACACGTTACTAAACATTCAATGAGAAACAGTCTCAGTGCATGCAAAAAGAAAACATAAAAATATAGAATTAACATTATTTTTTTGTAAGGGTCTGCAGTCAATTTACCCCCACGCCCCTTCTAATCATATATACTAACTCCAAGATAACACAATGTCATGAAAAGGGCAAATTCTCCATCCCTGTGAACTGAGCGATCTGATACACCTTTTGACCATCTGTTTAGTTGACCAGATTTAGTCGACTAAACAGATGTCGACATAAGCTTGTCTTGACCAAATTCAGTATTGCCATATATATATATATATATATATATATATATATATATATATATATATAAATAAATATACATATATGGATCCCTATCAGATGACTGAAGTTCCAAAAAAATCAAAAATCATATGGTCAGGACCATATGAGTGTATTTACGGAAATTTGAACATTAAAAAAGAATAAAAACACCCCCCCTACAAATTAAATAAACCAACTCCGAGATCACACTACAGTGAGAAAAGGGTACATTTCTTATCAGTGCTGTACCACAAACTCTATTCAAAATGGTCAAAGTTTCAAAACTTTGATAATATGGTCCCGACTATATGAATTTCGAAATTAGGAAACTTCAATCATCTGATAGGGATCCACATATATGCATTTGTTTATTTTATTTATTTTTTATTTTACATTTGTTAACTGAGGGTGTCTGATTGAGCCAAAAAGGCCCTTTATCAGCAGAGGCCTGGGAAGAAAAGCTTCACACAGAAAAATAATTACAGATACATTTAGATATTTAGACATGATCAGTATATACAGACATTACAGTAGACATGTTTTTACAGTGGTATGCAGCACATCAAGAGTTACAGTGGACAGAAGAAACAAGAAAACATTAATTTAAAAATAAAGGTAATTAACAGATTTTGTGGTGCACAGCTGAAATTTGGAACACAGGTAGAATATATACATAGTACACAGGTACAGTACATACATTGTACATTAGCCAGTGTTTGTGAGTAAGAGTGAAAACTATTATCAAGTGCTCTAGGTTTAGTATGTGTACCTTATCTGCTTTCACTAGACTGGGGAGCAACCATGGCACTGCTAACTTTGCTTGAATGTTGCCTAATGAGGTTTTTAAAGGAGGCTTTGGATGATGTGCTCAGTATGCTAGTGGGGACAGAGTTCCATTTTTTTAGCCACTGAACTACTATATGATGTGTCTCCAAAGCTATTATAGCTGTTGGTGACTTCTAGTAGTAGTTTGCTTGATGATCTAAGAGGCCTTTTGGCTGAGTGATGTATTAGTTTTTTGAGGGCAGGACACTGATTGGGGAGGTAATAGATAGAGTGACAGAGGCAGAGCTGATTGTAGGTTTGGAGGTTGGGCAGTTCAAGCCAGTGGAGCTGTCTCGAAGCAGTACAGTAATGAGTTCTAAATGAGCAATTTGCAGCAAAGTGGGCAATTCTGTTATAGCAGGCTTCCATTTTGCTTAGTTCAGTTTTGTTGAGATTAGTCAGAATGGGAGATGCATAGAGTAGGGTGGATAGAAGCTGGGAGTGAGCAATGGCTGATCTTGTGTTGTTGGTAAGAAAAAGTTTGATAAGGTAGCGTGAGCCCAGTTTGGCATGTACTTTTTTAATAGTTAAGTTGAGATTACTATTAAATTTTAGGTGGGAGTCTATGGTTATACCCAATAGCTTAGCCAGTGCCACTGGAGCGATTGGAGTAGCATTTGTGGAGTAGATAGTGAATTGACTGTTATTAGTGTTTTTGTTAGAACTGGTTATAATCATAAGCTGAGTTTTCTTGGGATTGAGGATAAGTTGGGCTTTGGTAAGGTAGTTTTCAACATCAGAAAATGCTAGTTAAGTTGTTCGCAGGAGGGTGGGAATATTTTGTGCAGCACACATAAAGTTAGTATCATCTGCATACTGAATGATAGATGCATGCTGTGTGGAAGTATGGAGGTCATTTTTGAAGATTGTGAACAATAGTGGTCCTAAGATAGAACCCTGTGGGACTCCTATAGTTAGGGGCAGCTGAGGAGAGAGAGAATTTTCCCTTTTCACAGCCTGGTACCCGTCAGTTAAGTAGCTTTGGAACCAGGTAAGAGTGGAATTTGATAGGTGATATTGGTTTAGTTTGTTTAGCAGGATTTGGTGTGAGACTGTTTCAAATGCCAAAAAAAGAGTTGACACCTGCAGGCTTTCATTTTTGAGACAGTTTATAGTGTCTGTGAAGCAGAGGGAGGGCTGTAGTGGTACTATGGGCAGGTCTGAAACCATGTTGAGTAGGTGACAGGATTTTGTTGTCTAGGAGGTATTTTAGCACCTGGGTATGGATGCATTTTTCTAGGATTTTGGCCAGAGTGGAGAGTATAGCAATGGGTCTATAGTTATTAAGCTCAGTGGAGGTCCTGTCTTTATGTCTGGGTGTAACATAGGATATTTTCCAGAGTTTGGGCACGTAGTTTTCAACAACTGATCTGTTTATGAGTGTGGAGATTGGGATAACAATAGTATCTGCTGTGAATTTCAAGAAATAGCTGGGGAGTAGGTCGACTGCTGTTGACGAGGTTTTTACTTTGAAGAGCATGCTTTTGATTAAGGTGGTGGAAACTGTTTTGAAGGTAAAACTTGTATTAGTGTTATTTGTGTTGGGGGGGATAGTGAGGTTGGAACTGTCCTGTGATCCTAATGAAAGAACTGAGTTCACAAAGTGGGAGTTGAATTGTGTTTTGATGGGAAATTTAGTGTCAGTGGTGTTTGATTTGGGGGTAGCCTTTTGGGTGGGTTTTAGTAGCTGGTTTACATTTTTCTAAAATTTTTGGGGGTTGTGTTGGTATTTAATTTGTAATGTCGTGTAGCAGGATTTTTTTGTCCAGCTTAATGCATTTTATGCACGGTTGCGCAGTTCTTGGTGCTAAGGCTTTGTGTTTCTTTGTTTTTTTGATAGTAAAGCCAGGCAGTGTCTCTGGACTTGAGGATTTGTTTGGTTTCTTTGCTGAGCCAGGAGTTTGTAGAGGTTCTAACCTTGATTTTGCGCAATGGAGTGACAGTGCTTAGGTGTTGTAGAACGTTTTTTTTTTGAAATATGCTACAGCCTGGTCAAGTGGGAGTGTTTTTAGGAGGGTTCAGTCACAGTTATAGAGTAGAGTATTACGGACCTCAGGAGAGAAATTTTGTACGTTTCTAGTCGATTTATAATTAGTGGTTTTGCATAGGCTTGTTCTGCTATGTATAAGGTATATTATATTGTGGTCACTTAAGGTATCTGGGAGATTGCCTGTGTGGGGGTACAATGTGGGGTTGTTATTTAGGACCCAGTCAAGGTTGGATTCCCTTTTAGATTTTTTATCACATCTAGTTGGAATTTGGACTAGCTGCTGGTAGCCATGGAGATTTATTAGATTACTTGGTGGTTCTGATATACAGGTGAACCAATGTAGGTTGAAATCCCCCAGAATCATACATACATACACATACATATAAATCTATATATCTATCTGTTTATATCTAGATATCTATATATATATATATATATATATATATATATATATATATATATTTATATATATGTATATATATATATATATATATATATATATATAGTTCCCCTTTATAATCTCAAGATACTGAAAGCTCGAATTTCAGTATCTCGAAATTATAAAGTCGAACAGCCCACAATCCCGAAACACACAAGCACAAAGAACTGAAATCCCGAACATTCACAAACCATACACCACACAACATGCACACCATTCAACCCACAACACATAAACTACACAATCCTACACTACATCTACGCAGGGGGGCAAACCCCCCTGCACCCCCCACACCCCCCCCACTTATATATACCAACTCTGAGATCGCACTAACACTTAAGAAATACATCACTCACACGCAGACATTCCACACTCCCTCGCACACCGACACACACATCACACATACACAAACACAACCTGTCTACCCTAACCCACATGAACAACTTACAATGAAACTCACATACACTCACTTACCCTCACATCCGTAAAGCGTCTCGCCAAACATTTCCCGTCCCATTGCTACACTACATAAGCATGGATTTGAGATATTCGAATTCGTGCTTATGCACTTTCGAGATTTTACATTTTTGCCTTTATGGTCCCGAGATACTGAAATTCGAGCTTTCAGTATTTCGAGATTGTAAAGGGGAACTATATATACACACGCACACACATCATTAAATAAGGACAAGTTGCTATTGGCTGTGTTGTTGTTTCACGTAGTCGTACTGATGTATTTCTTTGATTCTCCTCCACAATAGTTATGGTTGGAATGCCATTCAGGTTTGTGTATTGTGAAGGTAAGCTGGCTTCATATTTACCTCAGTAATATCCAGGGGTTCAGGAAGGTGTCATGATTTGACTTGATATCAGTGGTTCTCTACATCTTACATCAGGATTTTTGGTTTTAGGTGACTGTAACATTTTTCATATGTATTTCATGTGAGTTGCAGTGCCTTTGTTTATACTTGAGGAGTGCCTTGACTATCTGCTGTTGTCCTCTTGCTTTTTATACTGTCTGTGGATCAAAAAGGAATACAATCACTTACAATTCTGGACACTCAGACTGCACAAAAAACACTAAGGAAAAATAAAATGAAAGCTGCATTTTAGTAATGCAGTGTGAAGGCAGTGGCACATTCATACTTTGTACGTGCACAATGCGTCATTCAAACATCTGCTATATGAAGGAAGATTTGGAAGAACACTAATGTTTCCTCATGCAATCATCATCATCATCAGCAGCATAATCTTCATCAATCATGTTTTTCAGTTTTTATATGGGATCATGATGTCACATCAACTACTGCCATCCCTCTTGATTTAGAGTCACTCTCCTACCTCCTTAGACATTCATGCCTCACTGTCACAGGTCTTCTCTCGTGAAATCTATCCAGCTCTCAGTTGGAGATCCTCCTATTCTCCTGGCTTCTTCTTGTTCCTCAAAAACCTGCTTTAGCAAATCACCTGCTTTGCTGCACATGTGACTACATCACTGGAATCTGTTTTTTGTTCTTACCTTCTCCCTAACTAGGGATACTTTAGCTTCCTCTCTGATGTCCTTCTTCATTCATCTGTCCTACAGTGTGCATCCTACTATCCATCCCAGGCATTCCATCTCCATCACCTCAAGCTTCCTCAGCTGCTCTGCCTTCACTGCCCAGGTTTCTGTTCTATACAGAAGCACTGGTTGCACCACTACCTAGCATTCTGGCTTCTTTGACATTCATCTGTCACACACGACCCCTGACGCTTTGCACCATTTGGCTGCAGCACCCCTGATTCTAGCTTTGACCTCCTCATTCAACCTTCCTTTCTCTTCATCCTTAGTTCTTGAAGCTGTTACATTGTTTCAGATTTTCTACTCTGTCTCAATTTCCAGCTTCGTCTCATTTCACCAGTTTGCTGCTCTGATCACTGTCTTTTCTGTACTCAGTTTCCCACCATGCACCTTCAGTTTGCCATTCCAGTCCCCCATCATTTGCTAACAATCCTGTTCATAGTGTGTCTGTAGTCCCACATTGTCTGCATAAAACAGATTAATTGATATGCCCCATCCCACCTGTTTACTTATGTAGTTTAACGCTAGTACGAAGAAAAGTGGTCTCATTGCTGAACCATAATGCACACCCCCCTCCATTCAAAAGCTCTTTGCAAGTCTGAACACTGTCTGCATTTGTGTTATTAACTCCTTGTCTATTGTATGCATTAATTGTACTAATGTTTCTGGGACTTCAAACTATTACAGAGCTTCCCAAGTCAGCTTTGTTGTCAACTTGTCATATGTATTTTAAAAGTCTGTGAATGCCCAGTTGGACTCATTCGTCATCTCCAGCTTCTCCACTGTCTGTCTGTCTGTCCTGCAGACATTGGGTTAGTTGTGCTGCATTCTGATCTGAATCCAAACGGGTCTTCTCCCATCTTACTTTCGTCTACTCCATCTGCTCATTTAAAAGTCTCCCTCACCAGCACTTTCATGGAGAGTGACAGGTGTTTTGATAGCTCTGTAGTTTCCCAGAGATGTGAATGCCCGCCTTGTTTCTTAATTCTTTTGCCCCACTCTTGCTGACTATCAACCCTAGTCATAAGTCCATTAACTCACTGTGCTGTGAATCATCCCAAATTCACTAGAGTGAGGTGACTCCTAGAAGGGCATCATTTACACAGACATGGGTGCTGTTTGTGTCAACTCTGGCATGATAGTAATGACAGCATTTTTACTTAGTCTAATCTGAACCCTGGGTAAGGGATTATGACCACAGCTCTAGATAATCCACTGCAGTTGTTCAATGCAGGATAATGCCACTTGTTGACCTTGTGAACCGCATGCATACCCCCTGGTCACAGGTCTTCCACCTTCCTCCAATGAGCTACTACAACCTGTGACCCCTCCAACTTAATCAAGTGCCTGAGCTGGTACTCAAGCTTGGGTTACCTGAATAGTAGTCTTGGCTTTATCCCTCTATGATACTGGAGCAGGAATGAATATCCCCCTTTGTTCCTCTACACTGACACTAGAATGCTTATTCTCCAGTCATCTGGAATATGCTTTTCTCTCCATTCCATGATGAGAAACTTCTAGAGACATATTTTTCCTAATGCACCCAACATCTTGATAATATCTACTGTGACATCATTTAAGCTTTCAGCTTTCTCTGAGCTTCTTTTCCCTGGTGCACATTGTCCTTCTAGAATGGGATCTCCTTCTGCTTTAATTATGGGTTGGGCATGTAGCAGTACAGCTTCCAGGATGAGTTCTTTATTTAGAACCTTTTCATGTCCTCTTTCCATCTGTCCTCGGTGTCCTTTACTCCTTCCATCTGTCCTTGGTGTCCTTTACTCCTTCCATCTGCCCTTGATGTCCTGTGGACTGGTGTGCAGATTGTTGCTGACATCCTTTATGAATGGTGTCTGCCATTTAGCTTCTTTATCCTTCTGATATTGCCTTTCAGCTTGATAGAACTTCCATGTGCCATCTGTGTGCCACTTTCCAGAAGTTGGTACAGGTTCACATGGAGCATTATGAAAGCTCACTTAGTCTCATTGTTAAGAACCAGTATTTCTTCTATGCATGGGTTGTCTCTTCTGTCTCCCACATCTCCCTACACTCCTTTCTTTAATTACTTCCTGGATTTCTGCATTCAACCACCAGCTTTCTTTATATTCCTTATTTATTTATTTAATTTTTATTTAAAATTTGTTTACAGGGAAAGTCTGACTTGAAATGAGCCAATTTTCAGTGGAGACCTAGGAAGAAACCAAACAATGTCTTTGCCACATGGGAGGAAACAGGAGCACCAGGAGGAAACCAACATGAACACAAGGAGGGCATGCAGACTCCACACAGAATTCACCTCAGCCAAGAACTGAACTGGGGAACCTATTGCTGTGAGGTGACAATGCAAACCACTTCACCATTGCACATTTCTGTACCTCTTTAGACCACATATCTTTTCTGTCATCTTCATACATGCAGTTTAAATTCTGCCATTTCTTTAGCTTCACCTCTTTCATTTTCTTTTGGAGGTGCCAGAGCCATGAGTATGTCCACAAAATCTGTTGTTTGCTCTCCTATCAGCTTCAATGTCTTCAGCCTAGTATCTGTAACTCTTAAAACCTTCTCAGACCACTGCGTACATTTGATTCTGGCCACCAATGGTTAATACTGGGAAAGACTTTTTCACCAGGAATGACATTTCAATCTCTGATTTGACACTAGTGGACTTCATTTACTTCGAGCAGGTCTACCTGAATTGCATGCTGACCAGTCCTGTATGTGACTTTGTGCCTTCTCTGATAGCAAGCCATGTGATGGCCACAATTAAGTCATTCACCAGACAAATCCTGAAGACTCTTCTCCCCATCTTTGCACTGGGGTCTGACTGCCATGATTCTGTCTATCATCATGATGGCATCTTTCAATCTCTTCAGAAGACTCTCACTCACCACAATTCCCACTCCATTCCTAGTCTCTCCTCCCCTTGAATAGTAGACTCTGCATTATAGGCCATGAAGGGTCACATGGTCTTTCCACCCTTCCACTTTGATTTCTGGATATACAGAATATCCAGCCTCCTCCTTACCATCATGCCATGCACATCCAAACTGTGCCCTATCGGTGACCCTATCATTGGTTTATTATGGCATGTTGTCCTTTCAAATAATGACATTATTTAAAAAAAGGAAGTAATTATCTTTTTTAAATAATTTGCAATGTATTATAACAATAATCCACTCCTGTGTGTGATCAGTGCAGGATTTACCCAAGGCTTTTTTTAATCTCTCAGGATGCACCCTTGTAACCATTCCATACACAATTAAAGCCAAACATTAATTACAGAACCTGGCACAGTATTTAGCAGAGACAAGCCCTTGGTTTAGTAGTTATTTTGTCTTCCCTTTGAAGTGTGCCAAGTGAACTACAACTCAGGAATCGATACTTCAGCCTGAAATTCTTTTCCTGTGAAACTGTACTTATTCTGTTTGTACTTACAAGTCAGATATAGATAGAATTCAGTAAAATCTTCAGCCATTTTTCTTGGTTAGAACAGATCAGCTGTTATGCAGAGTTCTTTTATATGCCTCCTGCCTGTTAAAAGTAATTTTTTATTTCATTGTACAAGTGTTCATTTGTTTGCATAATTAATTTAATTGAAAGATTCTTATTTATTTGATTCAAAAGGCTTGTAACTGGTAGTTTTATTTATTAGTATTACTTTATGTGTGAATACCTGGTGATATCTCAGCTGTTAGCATTTGCCTTTTAAATCATAACTGCTAAATGCTATTGCAGTCATGCAATTCCTTAATGGTTGGCTTATTTTAAGAGTAAAGAATAATTACATTATTGGGGTGTCAGGTTGGTTTGGTTGGTGGTAGAATATTACTCTAAGGTAATGGAATTGGGAGTTTTTACTGCAAAGGTGTAAATAACCTAGCCTGGTAAACAGTCTTTGTGTGTGTGTGTGTGTGTGTGTGTGTGTGTGTGTGTGTGTGTGTGTGTGTGTGTGTGTGTGTGTGTGTGTGTGTGTGTGTGTGTGTGAGTATGCACTTGCATGTGTGTGCATGTATGAATATCTGTAAAATAAAGTTTCTGTTACTACTGGTATGATGACACTGGAAGGCATTTTGCTGGACTCAGGGTACATAAGTGATTGCTACTGCCCTCTACAGCTGGTCAGTGTTAAGCTTATTTGGGTATAGCAAGTGTTGGGTATCAATGGTAACAGTGTACATTTACCTTATGCTGTTAAAACTAACTACATCTTGCATATGATTTGTTTGCAGCAGTTCAGATTTTAAGAATGTAGCCCATGTCTGAGACTTATAATTGGTGACATTTAGGTGTGAATTTATACATCAGTGTCCTGCATGCAATCAGCTTATATTAGTACAAATGTACTGTAAACTGGACATCTACAGATATGTGAACAATACATTTTGCAGAGTTGTTATGAAACAGGTAAATATACTATATGTTAGATGAAAAAATGTCAGTGTCACAGCTGGAAGATAGACAGATAGATAGATAGATAGATAGATAGATAGATAGATAGAAAGATAGATAGATAGATAGATACATAGATACATGATAGATATATAGACATATAGGTAGATAGACAGATAGATAGATAGATAGATAGATAGATAGATAGATAGATAGATAGATAGGTAGATAGACAGATAGAGAGATAGATAGACAAGATAGACAGATAGATAGATAGATAGATAGATAGATAGATAGATAGATAGATAGATAGATAGATAGATAGATAGATAGATAGACAGATAGGTGGACAGATAAAGCAATAGGAACATGCAGCAGCACTAGATTCTCTGACTCATTTCTAGGCTGGACTGCATTCTGCACAGAGTCCGCACTTATTTCCTTTGTTCATGCTGGTTTTCTCTGGGTACTCTGGCTTCCTTCCACATCTCAATTATGTGTTAAGTGGACTGATACATTTAAAGTATGTGTGTGTGTGTGTGGTGTGTGTGTGTGAGTGTGTGTGTGTGTGTGTGTGTGTGTGTGTGTGTGTGTGTGTGTGTGTGTGTGTGTGTGTGTGTGTGTGTGTGTGTGTGTGTGTGTGTGTGTGTGTATGTGAGTGATGCAGAAGAAATGTCTGACAACCTACTTAATAAACTCTGAAAGGTAATGGTTGTACATGGTGACACTATAGGAGTTAGATGTGACTTAACAGAACTGGATGGATGGTAAAAGATATCAAATTACTACTTTTGAAATGTTGGCATAACTTATGATGGGGGATCAGGAAATTAGTACTGTCTGAGGACATAAGATCGCACTTGAACAGATCACAAGTGTAATAATATAGAAGAAATGGGCAAATAAGTGTGACCTCTATCTGACCAGTAGGGCACAATACACAAGATGGTGGTACCCAGCACTGCACATGGGTAGAAATAAATACTTTGGGACAGTCTAAACCTCCACAGGAGGTTCCATGGGCAAAAGCAGAATATTACTGGTTCTAGGACATGCCAAGGACCTGTGGTTAGATGTTTCCAAGTAGGACGTGTATGGGACAAGTGCCTTCAGCTACAGTGTGTGATAACACCTACACAAGGGAGATAACACTGATAACACTATGCTGGTGGCCAATTCTCTTCAAATTACAGATGCTCCAGATTATCATGAAGACCTGTGGCATATCCTGGTAGATGGTAAGAAGCAATTACTAAGAAGGATACTGCATCAGATATAATGGTTGTTATGCCTGCAGTTGTTATAAATGAACATTACTTGCCTGGGCAGTGCACTCCAGTGGTGTAAGTGCTTCTGCATCACATGAATTCAGTAATGACTTGTGTGGCATATCTGTACAGATACAGTATGTTTCACAACTAAGACAATATTGTTGGACAAAACAACTGCGACAGCTTCCTTGGATAAGAATCACTAATATTACAATCCTCACAAAAATTGTGTGTACATTAACATATTTACCTCATTGTACACATTATATTCAGATGTCCTTTAATGATTTATCCGTTAGTTTAATTTATTTGTGATAAAATCCATTGCTATGTCATGTGGCAGACACAGTCTACACACAACTAGAGTGTGTGGCATGATAGGCAGGGTTTTGAATCTGGTGACATCTGACTGTCACGTAACTGTGTCAGACAGGAGTGTCTCAGGGAAAGGAATTACTTATTGCACAAACAGAGGGTAATATTTTAAGGTATCACCCTCCATGGTAGGGGAGCCATACCCATTACAATAGGGAAGTGCTGTAAGCCCTTCAAGTGAGTTCATTATGATCCACACAGTATGCCTATTTCTGTAACATCACAGGTCGATAAGCATCCTTCTGGCATCTGTCCTAGAATGTGTATGAGTACAGCAAGATGCAAATATTAAGTATGTCATTGATTGCTCACAGGTATTATTTAATTTTCATATAAGAATGCACTGTAGTGCATATTTTCCTCCAAACATATGTATTACAGTAATTGTTTCTTCACACTGTACAGCTTTGTTGGACATGAGGGCTTATATAACATGTCTTCCTACATGGCATGATGCCAGATCATCATAAAGTCTGATTGAGTCTGTATTTGGACTCATTCCTATGTGTTTGTATCATTTACATGCTGGTATATCAGTGTTTGCAGTAATGTCTTGTGAGCATGCCCAGTATAATCCTTTATAGGATGCGCTCCATTTACAAATGGAGACCTTGAACTACTGCAATGTCATCAGGTCTATGTCCTAATTTCTCACTTATGTATTTTGATACAGCACTACAGTCAGTTATCACACATACATTCCCTGTATATGTGTATATATATATATATATATATATATATATATATATATATATATATATATGTGTGTGTGTATGAAAACACTTTATAAGCTCAAAATCCTGAAATATCGAATTTCAGAATCTCGAGCCTATAAAGTCAAATGGACGGAAATCGCAAACCCGGAAATGTCGAATCTGACAATGTTGAACCCACCGTATGGATAACGCATTAGGTGAGTGTTGTTTATTTTAGGGTTTTGGGGGGAGATTGTGTGTTTGTGAGTGTGTTGGGTGTTGGGACATTTTATGTGTGGGTTAGGGTGGGTAGGTCAGACTGTGAGTGTGTTAGTGTTGGGAGTGGTGGTGTTTGTATGTCTGTGATGTGTGTTTGTGCGGGGGGTGTGGAATGTGTGGTGCTAGGTTGTCTGTGTTATGGAGTGTAGTGCGACCTCAGAGTTAGTATATATTAGTAGGGGGTGTGGAGGGGTGCAGGGGGGCTTGCCCCTGTGCATGTAGTAAGGGTAGGTGCTGTGTTTGTTTAGTTGTGTGTATGTGTGTTGTATTGCTTTTTGTACAGTGTCAGGAGGTGTGTGTGTTTGTGTTTTGTATGTGTTGTGTAGTGTGTGCTGTATCATTTCGCAGTTTTGTGGTTTCGGGATTTTGGGTTTCGCAGTTTTGTGGTTTCGGTTATTTGGATTTTCGACTTCATGGTCTCGAGATACTGAAATATGATATTTCAGTATTTTGAGATTATGAAGTGAATATATATTTATGAAGTGAATATATATATATATATATATATATATATATATATATATATATATATATATATATATATATACTGTATGTTATATTCAGTAAATGCACTGCATGTGAATAGTCCCTAATGTGTCCACTGTCCTGTTATCTCAGCTAGGCATGTCATCAACATTAATGTTACATCTACTCCCCTTTCTTACAGTGTTGCATTGTGTCCCTCTCACCGCTATTGTTAGCATGTCTGTATTTTAGTTATGCACATGGGTAAACAATTGGAAACAGGATTATTTATTATTACCATCAACATGGACATCTTTCTGTTGAAAATGTTTCCTTGTGACATCATCACATTTGAATTCATTAACTGAGTACAATTTTTCCATACCCTTCCATCGTACGTATCTCAGACTAGTCCCCTGCATCTACATTCTTGGAATTCACTTACTCATGATTCATATAAGCAGTCCACACATGCTTGCATAATACATTTAGCTACATGCAAGTTGTTCTGTTTGCATTGTGTGCTCATGACTTCCAGCACTGTTTCATTGCTGCAGACACTGCTGCTGGTCACAACACAGTGCTTGTATACATGGAAGCGCAGTGAGCAGTGTGCACATTCAATGAGCACTGCTGCTCACCATGCAAAGGTCACAAAATGGTGCTTGGAAATGTGGAAGCGCAGTGAGCAGCATGCACATTCAATGAGCACTGCTGCTCAGCATGCAAAGGTCACAAAATGGTGCTTGGAAACATGGAAGTTCAGTGAGCAGCATGCACATTCAATGAGCACTGCTGATCAGCATTCAAAGGTCACAAAATGGTGTTTGGAAACGTAGAAGTGCAGTGAGCAGCATGCACATTCAATGAGCACTGCTGCTCACAATGTGAAGGTCACAAAATGGTGCTTGGAAACATGGAAGCACAGTGAGCAGCATGCACATTCAATGAGCACTGCTGCTCACTATGCAAAGGTCACAAAATGGTGCTTGGAAACGTGGACGTGCAGTGAGCAGCATGCACATTCAATGAGCACTGCTGCTCACCATTCAAAGGTCACAAAATGGTGCTTGGAAACGTGGAAGTGCAGTGATCAGCATGCATATTCAATGAGCACTGCTACACACCATGCAAAGGTCACAAAATGATGCTTGGAAACGTGGAAGTGCAGTGAGTAGCATGCACATTCAATGAGCACTGCTGCTCACCATGTGAAGATCACAAAATGGTGCTTGGAAACATGGAAACACAGTGAGCAGCGTGCACATTCAATGAGCACTGCTGCTCAGCATGCAAAGGTCACAAAATGGTGCTTGGAAACATGGAAGTTCAGTGAGCAGCATGCACATTCAATGAGTACTGCTGCTCATTGTGCAAAGCCTACAAAACTGTTAATGAATCCCACAGATGTTTTCACATTTATGTAAATATCTCAGTAAATGTGCACTCAGAGAGGAATTTCTTGCTGTCATGTGAAAACTTATGTCTGGTAGAAAAAGTGCTCTAACAATATATATCTAGGTCCTAGAGTTTGTGAGACATGACAACTTATTTGTGAAAATTTAACAAAAAATAAAATTTCTGGTTTGATGTGCAGTATAATATGGTATTTATGGAAAGGCTATGAATTCTCTTATTCTTATATTTGTAAATAACACTTCTTACTGATAGCATTGCTATTTTTACATTTTTATTCTTCAGAAGATATTTACATTTGTTTATTTTATGCTTTTTAAGTTAATTTTTAGAAAATGCTCTGGAATGTAAGGATATGTGTAGGATGCAAGAGATGGGACGTATCAGTTTAAGGTAGGGTGAGAAGTCTGGCAAACTTAAGCTTGCATTTGTGTTTGCAATAAAATATACAGAAAAGCTGCATTAAGCTTAGTTAAATGCTTTTTCATGTAGCGCACATTCTATATAACAGGTTGAGATAAACCTGCAAACATCTTGCAGTAAAACAAGGAAACATTTTGCCAAGCTGAACTGAACACATTTTTAATAAACACGTGGTGGCAACTTTCAGTAAACCTTGTGGCATTTAAAATGTATAGTTCATTTAAATGTGAACTGTACAGAATATGTAAATACTTACAGTGAAGATAAAACAGATCTGTTAAAAAGTGGAACTGGATTTTCGAATGTGCATGCATTTGCATTGTCTATAGGTCAATGTTTCCTAAAGTGTTAATGGAGGTTATCTAATATAAACCTTGTGGCATATAAAATGTATAGTTCATTTAAATGTGAACTGTACAGAATATGTAAATACTTACAGTGAAGATAAAACAGATCTGTTAAAAAGTGGAACTGGATTTTCGAATGTGCATGCATTTGCATTGTCTATAGGTTAATGTTTCCTAAAAATGTTAATGGAGGTTATCTAATAGATTATCTTATTTGAATATAGTTTTACTCTAGAGTTTGGTGGTGGGGAACCAATGAGTCTTTACATTATGAATTAAAATGAATCAGGAAATACAACATGGATTCTTTTAAGCAGAGATCCACGGTCAAGTTACAGCTCCTATCTTGTCTTTGAATGATCCACAGTAAACTGCAGCTGAAAGACAAAAACAATCTCAAGTCTGGAATGCTTTGTCTGTGAAACTGTAGAACTGCTACCTGGACTTACAAATCAAAGATAGGCAGAATTCAGTAATTCTTTATCTTTGGGTAATGTTGGGAATAGATAAGCCATCTTGTATTTCATTTTGAAAGCATACAAGCTGCTTGTAAGACTAATTTTGCAAAGTACTTCTTTATTTTAGTTGACTCATTATAGCTGAGTCACGTCTGTAAGGATTTCTGAGTTACATGTTACTATTATCTCTAGGCATCAAATATCACTTGATAATATTTGCATCAATAATTCCAAAACCATACAACATATAAAGTATTAAAATATTTCGACTTAAAGCTTACACAATGTATTGATGTCTGACTACTGTCTAGTGCATATAATGAGATATTAATTTTTTCATATAATATTTATTTATATTGTCCTAAATTTCATGCATTTCTAAATATCCCGACAACCAACTAGCACAGACAGAACTGCTTAGCCTCATATGAAAGGCCTCAGCAGGATGAACAAAATGCTGTTGACAGTATGTGTGTACCTTGAGTGGTTGATGAGATATTGCAAGTTGTTTACAAAATATTACAAATGTGATAGCTACTGCATTTACAGTGACTTACAAAACTCACTTTAAGGCCTAGAACCTGAAGAATACCACTGCTAAAAAATAGTTTATGCTAAAGAGTTTACGATTTACATTTCTTTAGTAACTGCTGTGGTTCCAGAGATATGAACATTTGTTTGAAATATAAAGACATAATTTAATTCTATCAAAAAGCTTATGTTCTAAGCTTCTGATAAAGGTAAGCTTGCATACATACATAAAATTATTAGAGAAGAAACTTATTACAATGTAGATACCTATTGGAATTATTTCACTTCCATTAATGGTGAATTACCAAATCAACAAGATAAACAATATATATTGGAATCTGCCTATAAAACTACTTCTTCCATTATCTGGAGACTTTTTACTTGGAAATTTTTACATAGATCCTTTTACACACCTTTGATGATGAATAAAATAAATAATAAAGACAATCTATGTAAAAGATGTAATGTAGAAATTAATGCTGATTGGGCACATATGTTTTATGACTGTATAAAATTGAAAGAATATTGGAAGTCAATCAATGATTTTTGCAGGCTATTTTACAGATAATTTTATTATTTCTAAATCTCTTATATTATTCAACACTCCTGTACCTCAAAGTGTTAAAAAAGTTAAGCTTCCCTTGTTATGGTCTATTCTAGCAGTGGCTAGAAAAATAATAACCAGAAATTGGATTTCAGATACACCTCCTTCTTTTAATGAATTTAAAAATGTTATGACTGTAGTGTGCCATATGGAATTGATGACAATAAAATCAAGAACTACTAGAAAAACATCTTGTTATGTTATATGGGATACTTTACAAAATTTGTTAAAAACATCTTAACTTCAATAGCATGGTATTTTAGTTTAATTAATTGATTTGATTGTAGTGGATGTCTTTGTAAATACTTTGGTTATTTTATTGAATGTTATAACCATTTCTATTTTAATTACTTGTATAAAATTGTTATGATATTTATTTTGTATGTTAAAAACAATAAACTTGTTTTAAAAAAAAAAAAAAAAAAGCTTATGTTCTGCCCATTGGAAGTTAAAGTACAAACTTCCTGAAATATATATATATATATATATATATATATAAAATATATATATAAAAGAAAAAAAAAAAAAAGAAATATATATATATATATATATATATATATATATATATATATAAAAGAAAAGATTACAGTAAAAGATGAAATTTAAAACAAAATGCAATATAAAATATGATGGAACATAGTTTTAAAAAAGAAATAAAATTGTAAGTATTTACAATATATACACAGCCTGAGACCAGTAAAATAGAAATTGGAATAAAACAATCTTAACAATAACTCAAAAAGTTAAGTAGATGCAAAAGACAGTTCAATGAGGGCCAAAACCTTAATTCAAGGATTATTCTTTAATTGATTTGGATAGATTCTTCCTTCCTTCACTTTGATTTTCTAATTGCAGCTTCCTTTAGAAGAGTAAGAAAGTCTTCAAATTTCATTTCTGAGGAAGATTTCCAGTTCCTAGTAATCGTTTTACTGGCCACAGCAAGTATAGTCCAAGTTAAACACAAAAAGTCTATTTTTTTTTTTTTTTTTGTATATCAACCCTTAGAACATTAAAGAGAACCATTTATTTTCTTTAAAACAAATGTTCCATTCCATAATGCTTTAAAAACGTATTGTACATTTACCCAAAAATTCTGAGCCATACAACAGTCATAAACATATGTGATCAATTAGCTTTAATTTATTACATCTCCAACAATAAGAGAGATTTTCTTTTGTCATTTTAGTGACTCTAGCAGAAGTTATAAATGATCTAAATAGATATTTCCAAGTAAATATACTCCAATCAAGTCCAAGATGTGTTTTAATAGAGGAGAGAAGTTGATTTTTATTTTGATCAATGGAAACAATAGGAAATTCTTTATTAAAAAAAATCCAAAAGTTCTTATCTAAGTTTGAGTAATCCTTGACTAACATTTCATATATTTTCAAAATTAAAGTATTCAATTCTCAGTGTTTATAATTAATTTCAAATAGCATCTGCATCCATTCAGGAATTTCAGCAAAAGTAGATTTAGATAAAATAGAAAACTTAGACTGTGTTAGGTGTTAAAACTAATTGTAAATAATTTAATTCATTGTTGTTTATGTTAAATTCTAAGCAAATAGCTGAAGCTGATTTACATGCAGAACCTTCAAAACATTGATTTCTATTAGAGTGCAAACTTCCAGAGCTCCACTGGAGGTAATGAGTTAAACGTTGCATTAATTTAGTTTCAAAAGCTTGTGGCTGGAGGATTTTTATTAATACATGGGTGTTGCATAGATGTTGTGAAATCCCAGCTGTTGTAATCTGAGCTTTAAAGAGTGGCTGCATATAACTGTTGGTACCATACACATATTTAACTATGACATAATATAAGGGTGCTTCTGAGATTCTTCATCTTTATTAATGTTATGGAGGATAGGAGTGGAGTGACTTGTTCATTTCTTGATTTGTTTTATGGATTCCTACTTTCTGCATTAAATAAGTATTAGGACTGTGTTATCTTTGGTCTCTTTAATAGCAGATTGGATTTTATCTTTTCTAGACATACTTTGCTTTTGCTTTAGCCCTGGAAAAATGTGCTTGTGTTTCCTGTTTGCTGTCATGATTTTTAACTGACAACCTTTTCCATTTATAAGGACACTGAGTTTTCCATTGGTGCAGACTTTACTTAATGCACAATAAGTTGACTGAGCTTGCGAGTTTTGGCCTGCAACATCATAGTAGTTTATTACTGATAAGCTATTACTGGTAATTATAGCATATTTATCAGTGTAACATTGTTTTGTTTTTGGCATTAAGCATAGCATGCTATTTCAAACCTGTTATTTTTTAAATATGAATTAGTTCTTTAGAATGCAATGAGTAATAAATAAAGTTTAAGTTTACTTAGGATAACTTTCTCTTTTGGTAATTGTTCTAGTTGTGGTGAAATACATAATAAGGATGGAAATAAACATTCTTGCACTGCATTTGGGGCATCACCATTCATCCTATACTTGCAGTGTTACCAATCAATCTGTTCATCTGCCTACATTCAGCATTTTACATTACTAAGAACCTTTAGTAATAACACTAGATCTTTCAGGAACAATTATATCAAAGTATGGATGTGGTATGCAGCTAAAGAAAAATGCTCTTATTAGTCATGGGTTTTCATCAAGTTGTTCAGATTTTTAAGTCAATTTACTTTACAAAACATTTCGTCAACATTAGATAATAGTAACCGTTAATCATCACCCACATCAGAATGCATGAAAGAGTACCATTCCTTCCTAAAAATAAATTTCTTAATTGTTTATTTTGTCAATTAATGGGCATGTGTTAGATATTGCATTCATGTAGTATATGTGTCTGTGTGAGGGGTGTTATGGCTCTGTTATAAAATGAACAAGAGTTGTTATTCAGTGATGTTTGCATATGCTTATGTAATCATGTGGACTCATCAGAAGGTCAGTAAAATTATTTCAATAACATATCAAAAATCCATGTAAACTATTTTCATGGCATGGGGTTTAGACATTAATCACTAATGTAATACAAAGTATCATAAACAATTTAGTGTGGTGAGTCTCTGTGGAAGACAAACTCTATGTGTTTTTATCTATTTCATTGTTAAATCACCTTCTACAACCTTATTCTGTAACAGACTGATAATTCTTTATATCACTCCCTACCAATCTTTTTCTTAGCTATAAGACCTCAAAGCTGGTTCTGTTTCTTTACCAATCTACTTCTCTCCCTACTGGCAACCATGGAACCCACCTTAATGACTGCCGTTTGTTCTATGCTGAACCATTAAATTATCCAAAGTATTTTGCATGCCATTACCATCAATCTCTGTAAGAATCCCAGTGGTATTTATGGCATCATTGTCTAGTACTATTTCCTGAGCTCTTTCACTCTGCAGAGCTTTCCTGGCTGGAGGGATATATCCTTCTAGGGCCTTTTTTTCCTCTTCCATAATTAATACCTCCCTCTGTTAATTATTGACAAACTTGTAAACTTTTTGTTTACCTGCGCTAAGTAATAACTTTAAAACTTACTCTATTTTCTTTTCACAAAGCCTTACTGTATCTCCTGGCATACCGACTTCTATACCTACAAATTACTGGGGTCAAGTCATAGCAGTCATTTTCTATTTGCTGGGATTAATTTCTCACTGCAGCTTTATTTTTTTCTGTTCTTTCTGTTTCATCCTTTTTGATGTGACTATTTTATCCAACTCACCTTTTTTAACTTTTGTCACTTCTTCTCTATCTTTCACTTGTACTACATAGTCCAACAGTTTTTTTTACTGGAGCACTCCTCTAGTCATTCTAAGTGCAGGGGTTTGAGCCCTGTGCTGTTTGCCCTCACTCTGCTTGGGCTCACTTTGATCCTCTACCCTACCTCTCAGCTCCCACCCACCCATTTCCTCTACTTTTATGTGTATACAACATCGACTTCTACTTCAATTAGTTCCACACTTTCCTCTCATAATAAACTTGCCACCTGTAGTACCTATCTCTTGCATCATTTCTTATGTACATCTAATTTCCCCTACTGCTACTCCTCCTATATATATATATACTTAGTATTATTCACTCCTGTTGTCACTCACTGCATTACTTCTGTTATTCTCTCTCATTTTCTCTCACTACTAATTCCATTTCATAATCTCCACCATGCTATTGTAGCTATACTTCCCAACTTACTCTGTATCTTTCGCCTTGCCCTGGCTGTTTTATTTACTACTCCAAACACTCCAACCAAACATGTTAATACCTCTCTTTTAACTACTTGTATGCCTTTTATTTTTATCCTGAAAATATCAAGTCCTCATCTAATCTCTCTTAATTATTTATAAATCAACTGCTCTTCTACTTTTTCACCACTAATCTTCTTAAAAACATCCATACTTCATCTGCTACCTTACTTCCTTAAATATTTTCTGTTATTCTAATATGTTTTTACTTCTCACAGTATCACCGGTGCTTTTTCACGTATCCATCTTCACATGGTATATCACACCTATCCCTCCTATTATACATGCTCCCACTTTCCGTTATTCCAATGTCTGTACTAGCTACCTTCACACAATTTATACAACTTCTAACCTAATTATCTTTACACCAACTCATCTCTTCAAATATAGAATACTATACATGCCCTCCTTCCCTCAGAAACCAAAATATACTTCTAATATTAATATACATAAACATCAACTATTCTACTTCTTCACATCTAAAATCTCTATCTACATATCTACCCCAATCCTAGACCTATGACCCCCCCATCCTGCTGTTCACCTCAGTCCTTGACCTATGACCTCTGTATCCTCCTGTCCTTCTTCCAACAGGTCTGCATTTTCAAACCAACTGAAAATCTATTCCCTAAATGTCCTCAGCATTGAGAATAAAGAATAAAGAAATTTAATTGCATCCTGGATCACTCTTTATTCCACAGATATTGTAATACTTACAGAAACATGGCTTAATTCATACATAAAAGATTCTGAGATTCTCCCCTGTGATAACAATATTATTTGTTCTGACAGAATAAATAAAACAGTTTGAGGCATTGCCATTCTGCTTTCTAACCAACTTATTATTGCTCCTTCACGCATTCCTTCTCCTAAATCCCACTCTGCTTGGTTCATTATTTATAACCCTAAAATAAATTGCTGAAAAGTACTTTGCATCATTGCCCAATGCATTCTCCCAGGAAATAACATGCCTAGTCTGGAAGGTATCCTTCACTGGACATCTACTTCTGTAACCTAAGAAACAGCTATTATGGGTGATGACAAACATCATCAAGCCCTTACAACTGACTATCCCTCTAACAGCAATAATCTTTATGGATTTTTTCAGTTAACTATATACTTCATTAGCCTCAACCCTGCCTCATACACTGGCTCCAGCCTAGAAAAGATCCTGGTTTCTTCTCCTTAATATTACATTTCACCATATATTGTCTAAGACTTGTTTAGTGACCATCTTACTATTACTGTTACTAGACTACTCATACACCACCATCAAACTTTCCTCTTTAAACAATGTCATAACCTCAACCCAGAAATAAATGAACAGTATTTTACAATCCATTAACTGGTCTAGTCTGTATTCCATAGCATTAGATGAAGTTATATTAAAATGTAATGCTACATTCCTTACCCATCAGAAAAAAGGGTAAAATCCCAACATGCACCATGGTTGTCTAACGCCACCAGAACTCTAATGAATGAAAAATAATGCCTGGAGAAAATGGACAAAATGTAAATTCCACACAGACCTACAAAACTTTAAGCAACTTAGGGACCTCAAAACACATATTACTAATGACAAAAACAATGCAACTTACACCATCACATAAAACCAGAAAAGGTGCCTTAAAACATGTTGGTCTTCCATAAAGAACATCCTATATCCTGCAATACCAAATATTCCAAACTCATGTCCAGATACAGTATGTCTCCCTCTGAAGTAGCTTCCAGTTTGACTTCCTGTTTCATAGACTATAGCTTTGCTAATTGATACTTTTCAACAAAACGCTACTAACACAGACACAGGTGGCAATACTATGAACTCCATTTTCTCCCTCAAGGATATCTCCACCTCTTACATAATAAATATATTAAGTAGACTTAAGCACTTTCCTCATCTGTTGACAAACTTCCTTCTGAATATCTAAAACTTGCATCTGCTTCTGTAGCTTTTCCAGTCTCCACATTAATTAATTGATCTACAAATAAATGATATTTTCCATCTCTTTGGAAGAAATGTTATACCATTCCTCTGCACAAATGAAGTATCTTGTCAGAAATCACTAACTTCAAGTCCATCACTATCCTGTCTCCTCTCACTAATATCCTTGAGAAATGCATTCACAAACATTTCCTTCAATATTCCCTTTCTGAAAACCTACTATACTCAACCCAGCATGGCCTTCACCCTGATTGTAGCACTACAACTGCCCTGTAGCATTCACTGACTCTGTCTTTAAAGCCAGAAATAATAATATGATAGTCTCGCTCTTCCCTCTTTCATGATCTATCAAAAATCCTTTGATGCAGTTTCTCTCTCCATAGTGCTCTCAAAAACGTCTGCTCTGAGTTTATCTATCACTGCACTTAACAGGTTCTCTAATTATCTTTCCAACCAGCTATAATCTGTTGAATGGTTCTCTTCTTATTCCTACTTTCTTCAAGTTAACACTGGTGTTCCTCAAGGCTCCATTCTTGGTCTCCTTCTCTTTAGTCAATAGTCTCCAAGTCACCCAAAGAAGCTACATTATACAATATGCAAATGATTCCACTCTCATCTGCTCTTCAAGCAATCTCTCACAACTGCAAACCATCAAGCAAATGACTTACTGACCCACTGAAAACTGGCTCAGAGTTAATCAACTTCTCTTTTAACCCCCTTAAAAAAAAACAAATACCTCCTATTTCTTTTCAAATAATTAACACCCCTTAAAGACAACTCTAAAATTTCCTCTCCTAACAATACTATGATTGAAGTTGTATCTTATACCATGTTAATTGGTGTTATAATTGATGATCAAATTAAATTTGACCTCCATATTAAAAACTGCATAAAAATAGTCATCAGAAACTTGGAAAGCTGTACAAATAAAAAAAAAAACACTTTCAAAAGTCTATATTCTTCCATCTCTGTTTTATGCTTCCCCTATTCTCCTCAACATACAGACCTCACTTCAAACTAAAATGGAGCTCTGCTGCAGTAAAATAGGTAGGTTCTCTGCCAACCTACCCTTCAATACACATCGCTGTGTTGCCTTCAAACTTCTAAACTGGCTTGAGTTATTCTTCCACCTCAAGTTTACTCAACTCCTTCTAGCCCACAAGATCAGATTTAAACCACCATCCTGCCCAGTTATCAGTGCTATTCTTAATGTCTACCAGCCTAGTCCTTCACTATGTTCATCTGAAGAATATTTCCTTGAAACCTATAAACCGAAAAATCCATAGGTCAGTCCCTTTACTCAAACTCTATAACAAATGTATGGGATTCTCTCTCTCCCTTAATATCAGAATAATAGCCAAGTTTCCACTGTTTATGCACTCCTTAAAGTCACTCCTCCTAAGGTCTTCCCATGCCCTGGGTCTCCCCTTGCTTCCCACGCCCCTGCTCTCCCCTTGCTTCCCACGCCCCTGCTCACCCCTTGCTTCCCATGCCCTGGGTCTCCCCTTGCTTCCCACGCCCCTGCTCTCCCCTTGCTTCCCACGCCCCTGCTTTCCCCTTGCTAACTATTGTCACATTATACCCTAATCACTTTTTTCTTACACTATTTACTTTCTTTTCCTTTGACATCTTAACTTCCCTTACATTTCCCTTGTCCTGACTTCTTCAGTCCTTCCCTTTTATCACTGACACTTTTCTCACATTATCTCCTTCCTGAAACATTGCCTTCCCGCTGCTTATTTATTGGATTATCATGATTGCATTCTGTGTTCTCTTTCAGTATTATATATACTCACTATTGTTTTATTTTTTATCATCTTACTTTTCTTTTTCTTTCCTTTTTTATTTTATCTTCTTTGTATTCCATCTTACTATTCCTGATATCTCCTTATTCTGCTCCCTACTAACCTAGTCTCTTCCCAACTTTTCCTGTCACTTATTACTCATTTTTCTCTTTTATTGGCTTTCAGTCAATTACCCTGTAGGCTGTTCCCTTCTTGGAATGATATATTGCTTTGTTTATATAATTTATACAGTCTTATGATGTTATTTTAACTGCATACACATTGTCTTTTTTACAATTTCAATTTTCAACTGGAACTTAATTATATGTATACTATTTATGGAGCTTTTCTCCCTGAGTCTCTGCCGAAAATGGTGGATATTGTTCCCAGTCAGACTTTCCCAGTAATCAAATGTCAACTAGATAAAAATACATTTAAATAAAGTTTATTGGACTGTATTACTGCCCTCACAGGCAATCTTTGGATTATATAATTATTTGACAAAATGATGAAAGCTCCACATGGAGCAAGAGAGAATGTCAGATGTTCAACATTAGATCACAGCTGTAGTAGCCTAAGCTATTACGGTTATAGCCTGCCAAGGATATGACCAACCAGGCAGTTTTTCAAAGCTTAAAGGAAGCATCCACTTGCTGTAACTGACAGGAGCTCTAGTAGAGCTCCATAAACAAGACAATTAGAGCACCAAAATCTTCTGAGTTTTCTTCCTACCAAAGTGATCTCCTGCAGGCTTTGGCATGTTTAACAATCCTTTAAGTATGACTGACAGTTGTTTAACAATCCTTTAAGTATGACTGACAGTTGTTTAACAATCCTTTAAGTATGACTGACAGTTGTTTAACAACCCTTTAAGTATGGCTGACAGTTGTTTAACAATCCTTTAAGTATGACTGACAGTTGTTTAACAATCCTTTAAGTATGACTGACAGTTGTTTAACAATCCTTTAAGTATGACTGACAGTTGTTTAACAACCCTTTAAGTATGAACAAAAATACTCTCTTGCACCTAGGTCCACTGCCAAACTCCAAGGTAAATCCAAAAAACAACAAATAAGCAGAGAATACCACGTGGAGCCAAAATTCAATAAAAACTTTTATTATGTAAAAACAAAGATAAAACCTTCATAAGCGCTTTCAAGCCATCTGCCCTTCTTCAGATAACAATTAAAACTGCACATCACACATTAAAAGAATACATCAGCCTATCACATTTCAGTATTGTATCAGGCAGGGGTTGGGTCACAGAACATATATCCATCTGGGTGGAATGTGCACTTGGACCCATACTGGAATTTTTTCCAAGAATTTTGAGAGATACAGCACATTTTATAGAATCTCTCTCACAATATTTAATAATGAGTGGTGAGACAGCACAAATATTTGTAACATTGGATGTCAACAACCTATTCACTGTCATAGGGGTTGGGAGGGTGGCCTAATGGTTAAGGTGTTTGCCTTACAAACACAAGGTGCATGGTTTGAATCTCACAAGGGATAATTGGCTAAGCTTAAAATGGCTCGCAAGGGCAGTTAGCTTAGTACTAATCTATGAACCTATGAACCTATAGACAATACTTATGGTGTAGGGGCTATAGAGCAATTATTATCCAACAAGACCAAATATAATAATGATGATATACAGAAGATATGCAAATTGCTAAATGCTGTATTAGAGAACAATATATTCATTTGTCAAGGAAAGCATTACAGACAACAGAGAGTTGCTATGGGCACACCCTGTGCCAACTCCTATGCCAACCTCGTTTTGGCATACTGGGAAGACTGTACAATATTTGAATCGACACATGCATGGACTGATAAACTCAGCTTCTATGCACGTTTTGTCGACGATATCTTTTTCATGTGAGATGGCAGCATACAGGAGTTGGAAGCATTTATATTGTATTTAGAAGATAGTTCTGCGTTTTTCAAATTTTCCATGAACTATTCAAAAACATCGATAGATTTTTTGGATGTGAGACTGGATAGAGATAGAATGGGGATGATAACCACCTCATTGTATAGAAAAGACTGTTGGCAGAATAGTCTACTTAATTATGATAGTATGCATCCACGGCATATATTTGATAATATTGTAAAAGGACAGGTATGCAGGATTTCTAGATTATGTAGTGATGATAATAGGTTTCATGAGGAAATGGACTGTTTTCGGGAAAATTTAATAAGGAGGGGATATAAACATGACAAGTTAACCCCTCTAATAAACCATAGTAAGACCAAAAGAAATGATACAGCCAAACCTTGGATATGTAGGACACATGATATAGAAAATGGTGCTGTAGCATTGGTTGATAAAAAAGAGAAGACCAGGGAGCATACTAAGATGGTGTTAACCTATAGCAGTGATATAGGTAATATATGTGACATTATAAAACATCACTGGCAGGTGCTATACACTGACCCTCAACTTAGAGAACAACTAGGGAATACACCAAAATTTATATTTAGGAGGAATAAAAATCTGAAGGATATGTTATGCAAAGAACCAAGTAACAATACAAATATAAAAACTAATAAGAAAGGCACGCATCCATGTCATCAATGCAAGGCATGCCGTTTTATTTTACAAACTCAGGTTTTTACACATCCAAGAACCAATAAACAATATGTGTTTAGGGGATATGCTGATTGTAAGACCAGCAACTTGGTATACATAGCTGTTTGTCAAAATTGTGAAACATATTATGTAGGTAAAATGAATAATATGTTTAAAATTTTTAAACATTTATCAGATATTAGATTAAATAATGAGCACAATGCACTGGCTATGCATATAAGGAATAATGAGACTCATTCTTTTTCTTTCATGGTGATGCAAATAATCACTCCCAACACCAGGGGTGGTAATTTGTTTAATGAGACTGAGTGTGCTGAAACCAGATGGATTGTGAGATCGGGAGCAGACAAACCACCTGGAATTAATGCATTGTACCTTTAAAACCCATCCTGAAGAAAAGGAGGGTAAAATACTGAAATGTGATAGGCTGATGTATTCTTTTAATGTGTGATGTGCAGTTTTAATTGTTATCTGAAGAAGGGCAGATGGCTTGAAAGCGCTTATGAAGGTTTTATCTTTGTTTTTACATAACCCTTTAATTATGACTGGCAGTTGTTTAACAATCCTTTAAGTATGACTGACAGTTGTTTAACAACCCTTTAAGTATGACTGACAGTTGTTTAACAACCCTTTAAGTATGACTGACAGTTGTTTAACAATCCTTTAAGTATGGCTGACAGTTGTTTAACAACCCTTTAAGTATGACTGACAGTTGTTTAACAATCCTTTAAGTATGACTGACAGTTGTTTAACAACCCTTTAAGTATGAGCAGATAAGTTCCTTCCTGGAGAAAAGAGGGAAACATTTCCATTGCTAAGTTTTTTTTTTCTGAAGAAAACTAGTACTTTTTATCCATGAAATTATTATATTAAGCTTGGAAAATTAGGTTTCTTACCTGTTAATTGTTGTGTAAGCAAGCTGCGTAAATATCTGTTTTTGACAATCTTTCTGCATTTCCTGAGGATTTTTTATATGATGGGAGTTGACCTGATACTTTGAGGAACTGTCAGTGTGTTTTTCTACCTCAAAACCAATTTTCTTATCATGGAGTTTTTTGACTCTACCAGGCTTCTTTCTTTGCTGAAGCTATGCAGCAGTTACCATTTACCTTCCCCCTTCTTTGCCTATCAGAAAAACAAAGTTAGTAGGGTGTCTTTGGATGATAAGCTGGCTCCTTTTCTTCCTCAGCCAGCAGTGGATGACTGTACTGTAGCAGGACTTGAATCTTCAGACCACTTATGATGAATATGCTTCACCTCAAAAAATCTAGATCCATCAGAGCCACAAGGGCGGGAGACTTAAACCTCGACACGGCTATTAATAGGACGTGCTGGAGGGATAGATTCATCACCCAAAGACTCCCTATGCTGTGGAACAAAATCCCAGTATATGTGAGGCAGAGCACCTCGCTGGCCTTGTTCAAGAGAAATCTTGACCAATGGATGGGAGATCGCAGATATACCCCAGGGATTACTTCAGTGTCACTGCTCAACAGAGGCACAGCAAAATAATGGGTATAGTTCCCCATACTAAAGGGGTGGCGTAAGCCACAAAACGATGGGCTAGGCTTGTAAATGCCCTCGGGCAGATAGCCTAGTATGAACCTATGAACTTATGAACCTATGAACTTATCATTCTTTCCTGGTCATTCTGCTGAGACACCTACAGCCACTAAGAAACAGGAATTACAAACATCCTCTACAGGTGTAAGGATATCTTCCACAGACAAGGGAGAACTGCTGTTGTTGGTCTCCGTGGAGAGGGTGTACAAAGGTATAACACATAACTGAAAAAGAGAGCCTGTCCTGAACTTGGGTCAATCTTTTTCTAGCATGGGAAAAAATACAGAAAATTAAAAACCTGACTTCTGTGTCAGTTTCTATGGACAAGATTGACTTGCAGGAATTTTTAAGGAATTGATTTCTGCCTTAATTGTCCTAACCTCTCTTCTGACAGTAAAAGAAAAAGAGTTCCTACCCTTTCTGACTCTGATTTTCAGTCTGAAGAACAGGAAGTAGAAAGCGAACAGAATCCTGTGATTTAACATTTTCTCTACAAGCTGATGATTCTGATCGAGAGGTGTTGCTTCAGATTTTCTACCAGAAGACATATATTTTTTCATCTAAAATGAAAGAGATATTTCATTGTTAACAAAATGACATTTCCATTTCCAAGCAAAAGTATTTTGATTTGTTGCAGTTTATTCTTCCACAACCTGTAACTATCCGTCATATTTTCAAAAGACTTTTGCCTGTCTTAAATTGACCCTTAAAAATTAATTTTTATTATATCACAAAATCAAAAATAAAAATAAAAACTAGTGCCTCCACTTATGACTTCAGTGGTTGCCCCTCCTGTTTTATTTTTAGAGGATGTTTTATCGCAGCTTGCACTTTACCTGCCAGTCAACCTCCTGCTCATAGAAAGTCTGATAGCTAATGCAAGGTACCTCAGACTCATAAATATCTGTTTTCTAACTATAAAGTAGAACCTGTGGTGGTTTTCCTATCTAAAACTGCTTCTGCTACATAGATTGGTAATGCTAATCAAATTCCCTATAATGAGGATGGGAATGTTTTTGACAGATCTGTGATGAAAGAATATTCTTCTGCCATTTTAACATTCACAATTTTAAACTTCCAGGCTCAAATGTTAAAATGTTTGCTTCTGTCTTTGGAAACCATGAAAAAGTAAACAGTTAGCCTTGCTTCTTCTGACATAAAGAATTCCTTGAATGCCTGCATTTTATCTGCTTCTCATATAATTAAAAAGGTGCATTCTAATGACACTGCTGGCACTGTTTTCAGAGCTCATGCTTCTGGGTCATTTGTGAAGTTAAGTTTGCACAATTGTCCAGCGGCTCCAGCCATTCTTAATCTACTTACTCTTCTAGATATGTTAGTAAGTTATAACAATCCACCCCAGTAACTTAGGCTACCGGAACAGTGTCCTAACATTGAACATCGTTCAGTTGTATAGGTACGCTTACCATAGCAATACATGTTAAAAAGATCACTGCTGCAGTAGCTGTACTCCTGCGTCATCCTGCCTTTTTTTGTATTGCCAGGGTGTGGATGCATATATACTTTTATATACAGTTTCTCTTGTTTTACTTTTACTCTCCTAGCATTTTTTTCCCTTGCAGGGTTATTGCCTCCCTTCTTGGGGCAAGAGAGTTCTGAAGTTTCTGATGTTCAACTGTCTTTTATATGGAACTCTGTTCAAGCTCCGTGCAGTTAAGGCACATAGAAGTTGCACTTCAGGTTTGAAAAACTAACCAGATGGTCATATCCTTGGCAGGGGATAATCCTAGCAGCACAGCTTACTAAAACAGTGCTCTATTAGAACCTCTACTGTTGTGATAAGTTTACTTACACCACTATACTACAATGACTTTTCAAGAAAAAGAAAACACAATTAGATTTACATTTCATATACATCACACAGTGCATTCTTTACGCATTTAATCTACTCATATAGTACAGATGTAGCTCTTTACAAGATTTCCTGTCTCTTCCTACTCTTTCATCACATCTCCTGCCTTCTTTTCATTCCTGTTTAAATGATATTTTGTATTAATATCAGATCTCAGTAGAATAATATAGGCTTTTTGTAAAAATATGCATACAAGCAAACCTTGTGCAGACATGATAATAGCAAATATTTCTACAGCTACCATGTATTTCCCCTTTGTGCTGAGGTAGGCTGGAATGAAGGCAAACCACACAGAGACAAATATAACCATGCTAAAAGTAATGTATCTGGCTTCATTAAAGCGATCTGGCAGATTTCTAGCCAGGAATGCCACTACAAAACATATATTACCCAGCAGCCCCATGTATCCCAGCATGCACCAGAATGCCAGAGTGGAGCCTTCGTTACATTCAATTATTATCTGTCCTGGCTGTAAATTGTAATTATTTTCTGGATGTGGAGAAGAAACTGTAATCCATGTTGTGCAGATGATAACCTGTACAAGTGTGCATAGTGTTACTGTCGTGTAAGTGAGCTGCGGACCCATCCATCGTTTGCAGTGAGCATTAGGTTTTGTTGCACTGAATGCAATAACTACAGTAATGGTCTTGGCTAACACACAAGACAAGGAAAGAACAAAAGTTATGCCAAACACAGCCTGTTGCAATCTGCAGGTCACTTTGTTAGGATGGCCAATAAAAAACAATGAACACAGGAAGCAGAACAGAAGTGACCCCAGTAGCAGGAAGCTGAGGTTCTGGTTGTTGGCTTTGACAAGAGGTGTTCTTCTGAACCTGATAAAGATAATAAGAACACCAGCTGCTTGCAGAGACCCGAACATTGTGATAACGACCAGTGCAGCTCCTAGAGGCTCTTCATAGGAAAGGAACACCATGGACCTCGGAATACACTTGTCCTTCCTTTCATTTGGCCATTCTTCTAACGAGCAGGTGAGGCAGTCTGCGGAATCTGCAAAGTAAGTTAAAAAAGTTAGCAATTAAGCAGATACTTTACAAGAGTCAATGCATACGTCTGTTAACAGTTATACTAATATGTTTGCACAGCAAACATCAACATTTATTCTTCACTTTTTTGCATTTGTTGGTCAAGTTAGTCCTGCTATTCATAGTTTGTGTGTTTTTGAGGGAAATCAAGGAGATCAAGACACTCGGGGAACGTCCCCAACTCCTGTCGAAGGGATTCATTTGTAGTCTGACAATGGAACAATGCAGAGCATGGAGAGCACATTGATGGAATCTAATAGGTCATGAGATGACATAGTGACCGTTGTGCATTTGAAATGAGGTGGATTTGCAAGAATTTGACAGGTGCTGGAGCTGCTTCTTAAGAAAAGATTCGGAACAAGGTTAAAGGAGAATTGGGTCTCGTATAGTTTCTCCTTCAGCCATGACATGTTTGGAGGATTCCGGCCACCATTTATCTATGTGGTCTATCAACATGAGCACTACAAAAGGCAGATCACTGCCATATAATAAGTTACAAATCAGATATGTACTCTTCCAGTGGTGCGAGTGGAAAAAATCAGTCCTGTAATTCAGAAGCGCCGGCATAAACTACCATTAAAATTTTCTTTTCACTAGAAAGAATCATTTGGGTTTTCAAAGCAGGAAAGCAAAAATCAAATGACAGAATTACATTATAAAGATTTTGGCATCTGTCTGGATTACTTATCATAAATTGCAAGTTCATATATGTGTGTGGTTTTGTGTGTGTGTGTGTGTGTATATGTGTGTAGATATATATATATATATATATATATATATATATATATATATAGATAGATAGATAGATAGATATATATATTGTTTATATTGTCTTCTGGAAAGAGTTTGTCATTGGTGTTGTAACTGTGCATGTCTATGGTTTAAAATGTAGTGTTTTGAAATTCAGCATTGTAAGCTTTCTGTGAAATATAATATAAAACCAAACTAGGTGGAGGGCTAAGCCAGCCCTCCCCCCTAACTATTTAGACTAACTTCAAGATCGCAGTACAGTGGGGAAAAGGGCATATAACTTTTACTTGCCTTACAGTACTCTACACAGTGCCAGTACTTCACTTCAGTGAAATGAGATTCGGTGAAATGAGTTTTCAGTAATTTGAGATTTCAGCGATTTGTTGAGAGTGAACTGAAATTCAGTGAAATGAGTTTTCAGTGAAACAAAGTAGACCCATATATATGTGTATGTGTGTGTGTGTGTGTGTGTGTGTGTGTGTGTGTGTGTGTGTGTGTGTGTGTGTGTGTGTGTGTTTGTGTGTGTGTGTGTGTGTGTGTGTGTGTGTGTGTGTGTGTGTGTGTGTGTGTGTGTGTGTGTGTGTGTGTGTGTGTGTGTGTCTATATATATATATATATATATATATATATATATATATATATATATATATATATATATATATATAGAGGGAAGAAAAAGAAACTTTGTGGGTGTGAATGACCTGAGATGCACATCCCTGGACTACATGAAAAGAGACATTGAGGAGCTCTCGGATTATGTGCCACAGGCAGGTATGACCCTAGCCCTGAGTAGAATCCTACCATCACCCAAATTGATACCGTAGTACAAGCACAAAATTATTGACTTCAACAATTGGCTAAGTTTCTGGTGTCATTCTGAGGGGATTCAGTATCTGTCTGCTTGGGATGATATGATTGAGAGACCTCAATGCTTTTCCAGAGATGGCCTACATCTGTCACCCCTGTGTTTCCGGATACTGGCTAAGGCTTTTAACACCCCTATAGTGCCTTTTTAGGCGATGTTCCAAAGTTCAAATTACCACTGTAACAGCTGTAAATAAATGCAATCTGAGGGTCATGCTCCTCAATGCTAGAAGTCTAAATCTCAAGATGCACTTGCTTGAAGCACTCCTCAAAATGGAGAACATCGACATTTGTGCTGTAATGGAGACCTGGTTTAAAGCAGCAGAAAGCACCCCTGCACTACCAGGCTATAACTCATTCCACACCTTTCTGCCCCAAAACATGGGCCAAAGCTCCAAAGGCAATGGTGTCTCCATGTTCATAAAGGATATGCACACCTCCAGACTAGTAGCCCAGCATAACACATCTGAGATACTCCAGGTACAACTAACATTGAGTATGACTGCTATTCAGGTCATAGCCTGCTAGAGGTCCCCAACCATGTCCCAAGACTTTCACTCCACATTCCTATACACCCTGGAAACTCTTAGGGTCCAACCCAACACTCTCCTACTAGGTAACTTCAACTACCCCTTAATCAACAGGGAAAACTACTCATGCACCAATTTAACCCTTATATCACTAGGTGGGTTGCAAATTGGCTCACAGATAGAACCCACAGTGTGAAAGTAGCAGACTCCAAGTCAGACTGCTGACCAGTCATGAGTGGAGTCCCGCAGGGATCGGTCATGGGTCCTCTCCTGTTTCTACTTCTCAGAAGTCCAGGCCAAAACAGAGGGACTCTGGATGACCATGTTCGCAGACCACTGTAAGCTGGGAGCCATTATTAACTCCCCAAGTGATGTAGACATCCTACAGAAAGGCCTCACTGAGACCAATGACTGGTGTCGAAACCATGGCCTTAAGCTTAATGCCAAAAAATGCGTCATCATCCTCTTTGGGAAAACTCAGTTCCCACTAATTACCACATTTATGGGAGCCTATTGAACACTGAAGGTGTTATATAGAGATCTGTGGACACATGTTGAGAGCAACCTCTCCTTCAACCACCACATTGCCACTGTGGTCAGAAAGTCCTTCTATGTGGCACATCTCATTACCAAGGGTTTTGCATCCAGGAAGAAAGAGGTCATTGTCTCCCTCTACTCTTCCCTCATTAGGCCAGTCATTGAGTACAATGCCCCATTTGGCATGTACCTCACTAGACAAATGCAACAGCTGGAAAGGCCACAAATGTACGTCACAAAGAGGATCCTAAGCCTTAAACACGTGTCCTACATGGACATACTCAAAAAACTCCAGATATTCTCTGTCTCATATCATCTACTAAGAGGCAATCTCTGCCTGACTTACAAAGCCATGTCTGACCCAGCTCTGTTAGAAATGCTACATCTAAAGAAATCCCAATCCCTACACACCACATGATCCAGAGACCTCATCCTCATTACCACAATCAACAGAACATGGTGGAGGGACAGGTTCATAACCCAGGGACTGCCCATGCTCTGGAATAGACTTCCCATATATGTCAAGCAGAACACCTCACTGGCCGTCTTCCAGAGAAGTCATGATGAGTGGATGGGAAATAGAAAGTTCATTGTGGGGATCACTTCAGTGGCTCTACTTGATAGAGGCACTGGGAACTGTCGGGTGGCTTGATGCAAGGACACTTCTATGGGCTACGCTTGTAAAGGCTCCAGGGCCATTAGCCTACTACACATCTATGAACCTATAAAAAGAAAATTAATTTGAGACTTTTTCTCTCTGCCCAATGTTGTGGTTATAGAACTGTAACAGAAAGACCTGTATACCATGCTCTGTTTGTTTTTTATTCAAGATTTTATATCTTCAAAAAGGCAAGCCATCTTCTTGCAGTTTAGAACTGATGTATTTCTAGGTATTGAAGTGAAACAGGCTTTTCTTTCTTGGTGTTCTTATGTGCTGGACACTAAAGATGTTTGACCGCTTATGGATATGGATTGAGGGATGGAATGCACTTGTTGACTTTAAAATAGATGAAGAACAAACTGATCATATGATTTGTGTGATGTATCAAAGGAAGAAACAAGAGTGCAGCTATGGTACAGAAGACAACAGTAGCTAGTAACAGCAAAACAACCAGCAAATCAGCCACCAAGTTCAAAACTTGTCAAAGAATGTGCTTAATAGCAAACACAGGTCAGCACTAAACTGTGAATGTTTTTAACCTGTCTTTGGTATTAAACACATTCCTCAATATGTTTTGAATTCAGTGGCTGATTTGCTGGTTGTTTTGTGTGATTTATGTTAAAAATATATACTGGACAGTCCAAGATGTGCTATTTTTATGGAATGGTCATGTTTTGGCAATTCGGCTTAAATGGAACTGTTGTGATTGTGAGGAGTATAGCTTTATGGCACTGAAATATAACAAAAAAGTTCTAAGTGTGGGGTAACTACTCCCTTCTGACTTGACTGTATTACACAGAAAGAATCTTCAAATCTTCCCTATGGGGACCTACTATGAGAGTTTGAATGGGGGGGTAAGCAATAGAGATGTGCACCAACATTTATTTATTTATTATTTATTTATATTTGTTGACCGGGAGTGTCCGACTGGACGTAGGTCCATTTTCAGCAGAGGCCCGGGGAAAAAAGCTCCACGGTTAAAATAAACAGACAGTAGTTACATTGGATTACATAGCGATTAACAATTTACATAGCAATTACTTACAACATATTTACAGATGAAGAACATAGTACATCAGTAGACAACTAAAATCTTTATCTGTGAAGTACATAACAGACATTAACAAATGTTACAATAAGAAGTTCCTGCTGTATAATAAGTACTAGACATATGAGCATGTGAGCTTGCTATAATCAAGGTAGTTAGTGGAGTGGAAAGAAAGGTAGTGGTTGGATGGGGTGGGTGATATTAGAGTGGGAGTTGATAGATGATCAGAACATGATTAGAAAGTCCAGGAAGACAGTCTGGATATTGAATTGGAGGATTTTTGGAACACCAGTGAATGTAGGTAAACAGGTAACTGATGATGACTTTGTTGTCTTTTCTGAATACAATGTTGAAACTCTTGCTTCAGGGGACTCTTCTAAATCAGTAAAGGATACGGACACTATTGGAAGGCATCTCAGTAAAACACAAATTAACTTGAAAAGCAAGTGTAAACTGAAGGGTACTGGTCACTCATGACCTCTCTTTCTAGTCTGTCTATCAATGTAAATAGCTTTCAGAAGGAATCTGAACATTATTTATTGTTTAAATAGCTGCTTGAATTTGTACCGATATTGACTGTTTACTATATGTAACATTTATTCCTGAACAGGATAGGTTAATGATTAGGGTTAGATGGAGTGGGGGCATCTTTTGGATGTTTAGAAAACTTAGCTGCTTTGATGTAGCTATTTTTATTTCAAAACATAGCCGCATCAAAGACTCATATATTTTTGTCTAATAGAGGTAGGTAGACTTTTGGGATGCAATATTTGATATCAGGATTAGCACATTTATGTCAGGGAGAAGGGGTTGCTGATTAGGAAACTAAATCCTTTTTGTTGACTTTACTCCATTATGTTAGGTGCAAGATGTTTTCTAGTTATTAAACTTCAATACAAATTTGGACTAAAATAAGTATGGATGATTTTGAAGGAAATTTTATGAATAGATTTATTAACAAGTAAAAATGTTAGTTACAGCTACAAACTGGGATATGTACACTGTTATAGATTATTTTGTGTTATATACATTCTTAAGAAGATCTAGATTTCGGTGATGACCCTTTATTTTTCAGATGACAGAATATTGTTCTTTAACTGCAAACTATGTAAGAGAATGTACACTTTCAAAGGAAATAAACTATTAAGATGTATTCCTTTCTTTTCCAAAAAAAAAAAAGTAATTTAAATGTAATATGAAGGCAATTTGGTCTGACCATGTAGGCATGAGTGTTTTTGTGGCTACTGGTATAGGTAGTTAGCGCTTAATTATATAATTGTGATTGAAAGCATTTATTTACTCTAATGGTACAAGGTAGTACTTTTCTAGAGTACATGCTATTAATGAGGAAGTTGTAGCTCCAGATGGAATATACTCTTTGGAGAAGAAGAAGTCATTGCATGCTTGGAATACTGAAAACATGAATGTTGTCATAAATACATAGAGATTTCTGTTTATCAGTAAAAAGGAGATGGATCATCCCTTTTTGCAAAGTATGTTTAAAAAGCCTAACAATTTCACTGACTCTTTTCTAATGATGTCAGATGTGCTTTTCAACATGATGAAATACCAGGCATGGTGGAAAGCTTAGCTCTGGATCTTTACAGTGGTAAAAAAGGCTCTAGGAGATGGGATATTAATACCCTTGTAAGGTCAGTTATGTCTTACTTGAAAAAAAGGGAATTGCTACACATAGATCAGCCATGTTTTGGCTATCCTGGAGATGGATATGGAAGGTGCATAAGGAATGGATATTCCACAATATTCCCAAATGCCTTGAATTTTCATTCGGTGGACTGGCAGGTACATTTATTACTACAAGTTTTAGCAAATGATTTATAGAAAGGTTAATCAATGAGGACTTTGTTAAAATGTTATTATGTTAATAGCAGCTGCTGTTTCCTCAGGGATGGGCACAGCATTCTGACACAGCAGGGGAACCTTCACTGTTCCATCTCCCAGGACTGATGAGTGGATCTCCCTTGCCCACAGTCAGAGGATGTGGCTAACCCTTGGTCCATAGTGGCTGTAGGTGCTACACCAAAATGATGTGGGGTAAAAGAAGAGTGCAGTGAGGTACAAGTGGGCACAGCAGACTCACCCACCTGAGGCCGAGGCAAATTGCTAGCCTGTTGTGTTGACAAAGGCTGTTTGCTTAACCTTTTCTCTTTATGGCTGGAAGAAAGACTGACAGTTGGACCAGCATTCTCTTCCATGCTCAAGCCAAAAATGGTGTCCCTTTCCCATGAAAGACAAGCAACAAATACTAGTAAAACTACCAGTCCACAAAAGTAATTATTTTGATGGAAAAAAAAACAGAAAAACACTGTGGCAACCCCACAGTAGAAAATAAAACATAATTTCCCCACAAAAAAATGTTGTCAATTAGTTTACAGTACTTTTAAACTGACAGAAAAAAAATGTGTGCTCCATTATGTTACAGTCTTGAGGCAGTCCACTAAAACACAACAATCCTAGCTTTAAAATAACTTTCCTAAGGAGGAAAGTAATAAAATATAAGTAAATATATGAAAATAGAAGTTTTTCCCCAAAGGGAACTTAACTGCCTAGCAAAGAAAAGAACAAACTCACCGCTGGTCCTCGAAAACCTCAGAGGAGCATACTTTTCAGATGCAGGAAAGCTGTGAAGGACTTCACTCCCAACCTGTCTTGCAGTCAGTGATGCAGGAAAACTATGAAGGACTTCACTCCCATACCTGTCCTGCAGTCAGCTATGCAGGAAAGCTGTGAAGGACTTCACTCCCAAACCTGTCCTGCAGTCAGCGATGCAGGAAAGCTGTGAAGGACTTCACTCCCAAACCTGTCCTGCAGTCAGCGATGCAGGAAAGCTGTGAAGGACTTCTCTCTCACACCTGTCCTGCAGTCAGCGATGCAGGAAAGCTGTGAAGGACTTCACTCCCAAACCTGTCCTGCAGTCAGCGATGCAGGAAAGCTGTGAAGGACTTCACTCCCACACCTGTCCTGCAGTCAGCGATGCAGGAAAGCTGTGAAGGACTTCACTCCCACACCTGTCTTGCAGTCAGCTCAGCTCAAGCTGCTTGACAGTCTGGGCACATGGAAGGTTTCCAGAAGCTTTGGAAGCTGGCAGAAATCACTAGAACCATAGGCGGCTTTAGGCATAGGCCAACTAGGCAACCACCTAGGGAGCTGTTCTAGCAGGGGTACTTTTCCAGTAATCTGGATGGTGTAGGTAGACCAGGATGGGGTCACAGGGTGGTGTTGGGGGGGGTGCTGTGGAGACCTTTTACCTAGGGCACCAGTTGACCAAAGGCTGGTCCTGACCAGAACATCTATTGTTATGGTAAGTTCAACTTATACAACTGTACTTTACTCTTTTATGGTAAGTGCCACAGGATTTTTTACATCTGCCTGAGTTATCACCAGCTTAAAAAGATGGAATCTCCATTAGACATCTCATCTGAAGGACAGCACATTAGAAACAATGCAGCAATTGCCTGTGCTTCATTAGAGTGTGAATAATAGAATGTTAACCCAAGTACCTTTGTGGGATAGAACCTATAGTCTTCTGATCTTCCAGGCATTATACACAAGTGTACTCCCAGCTGAGGAGCAGACTCTGTGATACTGATGACTGGTGGGAGAAGAAGAAGAAAGACAAATGGCCATATCCATTTAAAAGAATGTAACTGGACAGTGTTACATTGCATAATCATTTATTTCAGCTGTGTATGGCCAACACATTACATATGAAACTCTCTGAGGTTCTGTCTTCCTAAAGGTGTATTATGAATGCAATTTTTAATTTTCTAGACAAAATGTAAACATTGCCCATACTAGAACATCAACCATTTTTTTCCTTAGAGCTTTGCTTTGATTAAAAGCTCAGTTCTTACACTGAACATGGGATAGAATTATAATTTATATTTTCCAAAAATGTCAGCGTGATTTTCCAAGTGGTGTTAAATTATCTGTCTACAATTAAGTCAAAAATGGTAGTAGTTAAGAGGGAATGAACAGAGGAGAGCACAAACCCTGGATATTGTCAGCTTATATGTACTTCACTAATAGTCAAATGATTTTTAGAAACTCCTCATCTACATTTTATTTTCCTCAGCAAATTATGGGCAATGGTGATGTAAAGCTATCCACACTGAAAGTAAAGCAAACATATTTCGGATGTTAACAATTAATTGCATTGTACTACGCACTAGGATGACCGAATATAAACAACAGACAATCTCAATTTGCAATGAGTTCATGACAATATACAAAAGGGGCCAGTTATTTGACCTCTATCCTTCTGCGTTTTTGAAAGTAACCAAACCTTTTTATGAACTTGTAGGAAATTTGGTATCCTTAGAAATATTTGACTGGGTGTGGTTATTATCCTTAATAGGGAACTACCAGCGGTAGGGTTGCTGCCTATACCTTATTTCACTGAAGTGTGAAATTTCATGTATCTCTCTCTCAGTGTACCCAAGAATCTCGTAAACAGCCTAGGTCTGATATGTCGGGTTATACGGTCTGGAAAAATCACTGTAGATACTAAGATACTATATTTCACTGTCAAGTTCTTCCATAACAAGTCTGACATTTTGCCAGGACTAATGCAGAGATAATACCTGGCATTCATCACTGAGACTAGGTTTGATAACACGTTTGCTCCTATTCTAATGGTCTTATTTCCTTTGGGGGTTCTTCGAGATACAGCTCCTGAAACTGAGTCATTGAGCTGAATAAGCCTGAAGCTGATCATAATGACACCTTTGAGTCTGCAATAGGCATGAGAGCTAACCATAGATGCCTCCACATCTACCATCAGAAAGCTAGTGTGAAGACCTTCTTTCAAAAGTTCTCTGATGTTCTTGTCTTGTCCGTGCTTATGTCTCCCAGGTACTCATCCTCAGGAAGTTCAGCTTCAGGGATGATGAGGAGCCGGTGACCTTTGTAGAATGAACATTATTATGAAGGGATTTACATTTGTTCATGTGGTTACCTATACTACCCATAGCTATGAGCATACATTGGACTCAGTCTTCCAACTTCATGTTATGACTTGGAGACGGGGCCTATCAGAAGGTTTTGCCCAATATGCCCAGACATGCACAACCTTGATGTATTTAGCCAACTTGAAGACTGTAACGTCATCAATTGATATCTTGGTCCACATGGTTCTACATAACCCATGGTGTGACTTTATGATCTGTGAACCAAGAAGGACAGTTCAAATAATGGAACACAAACATACCTCTCAACTATACAGATTTTCGCAGAATGTCCAGATTTTTGTTTCATATTTTTGGTCCATTTTTCATAAAATTGTTTTTTTTTTCTGGCTAGTTAGTGACAAATCATTAAAGAATGAAGTTACAAAATAATGAAAAACATTTGAGTTTTAGACTTCATACCCTTCAGAAAATGCATGCTAATGCAAAACCTGTTATTCTATCAAATTTTTAAGTATGTACGAGCAATAGTTAAACATTGTCCCTATTTTTGGGCATTTGTCCCACTTTTATTTATGGCTTTGTTCAGATTTCTGGCTTTAAGAGTTTGAGAGGTATGAACACAAATGGCAATATTTATGTCTGCTCATGGGCAAGCTTGCTCTGAATAATCACATTTCACTCTATGAATCTGAAATTTCAGGAATATGTTGATTCGTTGACAGAAATCTTAGTGAATGTATGAAGTTGGAATGAATTCAAAGAAACAACTTTCAGCAATAGTGGAGCTTTCATCTTCAGAGCTGATATTTAAAAATGTGAAGGTATGGGGGAGTGGGAGGAGACATGCTCCCTGTAAAAAGTAAACGCTTCCTCTGAAGTTTGCTGAAAGTTGCTTTGCAAAAAGTTTTTTTTTTTGAGATTTTTACATTCACCAAAATTGCTGTCAGTTGATCTGCATGTATCCAAGATCTTTCAGAAGGCTGTGCACTTTTCCAGGTTGATATCAGCAGTGACAAGTCAATCAACTGCACTCTACCATGTGCTGTGTGCACTGTGCAGCCCAGCTTGTGTCTGGATATTGTAGTGAGGAATGTGATTTAGCTGCTCAGTGATTTATGGACAGGCATGTCCTTATCAAATCAGGGGGCTTCAAGGTTTTCAACAGGGTTGTGACTGTGTTTTAAGAGCTAAGCTCAACTTTGAAATGATGTGAGTTTTCCATACCTGGTTTTAATGATTTCAATCCCTGCAGTTTCTGATATGTTCATTATTACATCTTGACTGGATCTTTATCCCACTAGGCTTATTCTATTTTTCCTGGTAGTACTTGGTGTTTTCCTTCACTAGATTATGTTATTATTCTTGGATATGTTATTTCTCATGGAGACAGAGTGTTTCCAACTCAACCAGTGAATGCCTTCATTACTGCTATCCCCATAAGCATATTTAAATCATGATGCTCTGAATAACTATCTACCTCTCTCAAACCTTTCCTTTGTAAGTAAGGCTCTTGAGAAAATATGCACAAATGGAATCTTGCTTAAGAGATAATAACATCAACAATCCTTTCCAGGCCAGAACTGATGCTATATACAGCACTAAGATGACCCCCACTAAGATATTTGATTAGCTTCTTTTCATGAGAGATCAGAATCATTAGAGTGTGCTGGATTTTTGTAATAACTTGTTGGCATTTGGCATGCTGGACAACTTCATTTTGCTTGGTCACTGGGAGCATTAATGCTGCATTTCTGCTATGGTTTTATATTTATTTACTTCCTGTGTCCCCAGACACCCACAAAAGGGTAGTCTTGGGGGTTAATTCTTTCACCATATTTCTCCCTAGACTGTGATGATTGACAGGTTTCATGCACACTTCTCTTCGGTTCATCAGTTAGATGTGTACTCTGGGAGATGTTATTCAATCATGAGATTTGCAGCATCACTACTATGTTGATGACATGCAATTGTACCTGTCATTCTAATGTTAACAAATTAGCAAAAGAATTGGAATGCATCAGTTCCTGAGCGGTTAACAATTGGCTTAATCTAAGCAGCCTAACAAAGAGGCTGCGGTCATTCGTGTTATGCTAAGGAACTATTCATCTCCACTCCTGTCTCCGTTATTATTTAACGTAAATACAAGATGCAATTTGTACTCAAGGTTTGTGACCTCTGACAGATTATTCATGTTTGGCTGATACTGAAAGATCAGATCTCAATAGCTATCAAATCCTGTGTTTTGTTTTTAGCAGCATCACTTTTATCAAGCCACGTTTCCACTAAATGATCTTCCTACCGTGGTGCATGCCCTAGTGTCCTCCCACCTAGAATATCTGAGCTACTACATTGCTTTGTACTTGATGCTTCTGGGTTCACAACTCGATCACTTGCTTGAGCAAAATTCTTTAGCTAACCAGCTAATAGACATTTTAAATTACTGCCATAGTATACCAGTTCTTTTTTTTTGAGAACCATAGTATACCAGTTCTGATGGGATTGTATTGACTGTCTGTCAGGCATTGTATAATCCATAAAATTTTAATCTTAGGTTACACATCCCTACATAGCTTGGTTCCCCAATCTGCAAGACCTAATGGCATGACACCACCTGACTCAATCTTTGAGCTTTCCCCTTGACTGGCTAAGAGTCTCACCATCATTTGGTGGCTTTTGGCATTCTGTAGGGTCACATATGTTGATGCTGGTCTTAAAATAATCTTTATAGTCTGATTATAATGCAGTTGTAAACTACTTTTACTGTATTCTTCATGCTGTTTTACTTAATTCCATTTTTTGATTTTTGCATATTTTATATTCATGTATAACCTTGCATTTCTGTTTCCTATTTATTTGCATTTTACTTTTATAGTCCTTGGTCTCAAACACTTGAATAAACTTGAAGAGTGTGGTATCAGTCCCTTAATTACCAGTTTGTACAGGTTTATATGTGAGCACTAAAAGAAACAAAGTACTCCCTTATATCAAATTCTTTTCATCAAGTTACTGAATATATGCTAGATCATTTACGTTTTCTACAATGTAAATTTACTGGAAAAGCTCAGTCAGACTCTGCCACAGCTTGCTGTGAAGTAAAGGTTAGTTTGCTTTTGATTTATTGTATTCTGTATTACTGTATTACTATTTTGTACACTGTGATTTGTTTTCTTTACTGTGTTTTACTTGTATTCTGCTTTTAATTGTATATTAAAACTTTAAAAAGACAACAGCTCTGTCTGTTGTGAGTCAGACGGATGTTTCCCACCCTCTCACCCTGTTACTGTTGTGTTCTTAAACACCACTGTTTTACTTGTTGCCTGCCCCTTATGTTAATTTGACCATATATCTACTTCCCTCTCTCCTTTCACTGGCTGATGTGAACAAGCACAAAAGTATCATTTTGTGAAGTCACTCCCCTTCAACTATTTACATTTATTGGCCATCCCACTGTATTCCATAGTCCAGAATACAAAAGTGCCCACACCATTTAATCTATCTTGCTCTTTTAAAAATAGTGGCTTTCCACTTAGACAGCTAAAACTTAAGTTACCCACTATCATATCTAACTGCTTAGTGCACACTGCAGTGTTTAGGATAAACCATTTTTTTCATCTTACCTTTAAACATCTATTGCAAGACCACCAGTTACTGGAGAGCTCACATTCTGCCTCTCAGTAGTCATCTTGGGATTAGTGCTTCTGTTTTCTCCTGGTGAGAGAAGGAGTGCAGTTACATTATTTACTGGAGACTGCTGATCACCAGAAAGCCTAACAGCTTTCTAGGTGACAGCTTGGACTCTGTGCTTATATTCTGGTTTTGGTGAGAGAAGAGCAGGATGCATTGATTCCTGACTGTTTCTGGTTGGAGAGTGAGTGCCTGTACTTAATGTTCCAGATTGGTCTGGTTGCTATTCAAGGTTTCTACCAGAAAAAGGGTACAAGCCTACAGACACTTGCCTCATCTGGAACAAGACTGTGGATCAAAAAACAGGCTGTGGCCTGCTTCTCTTCTTGAGATTGGTGCTAACATTTTGCTTCTGGTGAGAAAAGAAGCGAAAGAGCATTGTATCTCAACAGAGTGAAGCTGTGCTCAGACCAGCATTAGTAGCAGCTAGGCAGTAGCCTTTCATACGACTCCTCTCTTTTCATCATTCTTGACAACTTTGTTTTCAGTAAGTATTGCATGATTTGTTTCTAACTTCAGAATATCTGCTAAAAACTTCATCCTTAAATTTTCAGGGTCTATGTATGAGTTTCCCCTCAAGTGTGGCAGTGGTCTATACAGACTCAAACACCTTGAGTGACATTTTTCCTGTAAAAGCACAATTGAAATTTCTCCAATACCTAGTCACGCAGGACAACTAGTTTGCGGTGACAAGTACTGTCCCCATAGTTATAAACTGGATACTCCTGACAGTAATTGATATTCTCACTCCAACTGTCTAATCAATAAAAAAGTGTGTGTTGCCAGGGATATGAACTTTCCTACTTTCTCCTTTACCTGCATGGTAAGTTTGGGCATCTTGAGGCAATGTAGAAATTGCCTGATGTTCATTGACAGACAGTTAATTCTCAAACAAGATGATATGGTATTTGAGAGATGCAGTTACACAATGTCAATGGAGGTAAAGCTCTCACATAAAAGTACTCCTAATGTCAATAAGGTTGTCAGTAGTACACATGCTGCACCAATCATGCACAATTCAAAGCAGACATATAGACCCCCCATATGCTAATGCACTTACATGTAACCTTCCTAAGCCCCAAAGACCTCCTAGATGAAGTAAACATAACAAACACCCTCAGCTGCCCCAAATGCACTCTTTCAAAACAGCACCCACATCAACACATACAGCCACATCTCATGGAGCCTCTACCTCTAAGCCCATAAGGCAAGCCACCACACAATCCAACATTCTAGTTATTGGAGACTCCATCGTGAGACACATTGATGTCCCTCTCACCAGGCTCAGGAGAAACTCATGGTCAGCCGCTTAACAGGGGGTAGGATCCGCCACATTACGCAAGCAACTCAGGTCATTGGAGCACAATTACCAATATGACTCAGTCCTAGTCCATGTGGGAGTAAATGACGTGGAACGTACCTCCCTAGACTATATAAAGAGAGACATCGTGGAGTTCTCAGAATATGTGTATCAGGCTGGTATGAACCTAGCACTGAGCAGCATTTTACCTTCTCCAAGGATGATGCCACAATATGAAAAAAGATGATTGACTTTAATAATTGGTTTAGTTTCTGGTGTCATTTTAAGGGGGCACAATATTTCTCAGCATGGAAGGAGACGCTGCTTTGCCAGGGATGGTCTGCACCTCTCCCCTCTAGGCTATTGAATATTAGCTAAAACATTGTTTTCCCCCATAGTGCCTTTTTCAGGCAATGCCAAACTGAAAGCACTTACAATATAACAAATCAAAACCAAGAAAATGTAAAGGTATTACTGCTCAATGCTAGGAGTCTAAATACAAAACTCCGCTCCCTAGAATCTCTCTTTGCCCTAAAGAATACTGATGTGTGTGCGGTCACTGAGGCACGGTTTATAGCTGCAGAGAGCACACCAGCAGTGTTAGGTTATAATGCCTTCCACACATTTAGGCAAGCAACTTAACAGGCAGGGACTAAAGGTGGAGGTACCTCTATTTACATCAAAGTAAAATATAATTCAAAGCTGGTCAAACAGGACAATGCACTTGAGCTGTTTCATGTTCAAATCACCATAGATAACATCCAGTACGACTTCCTTGCAAGCTATAGGTCCCCCTGTATGACCCAGAAAACGTATACCATATATTTAAACTTATTACAAACACTAACCATACAGCCCAATACCTTATTCATGGGTGACTTTAATTACCCCACTATTAACTGGGAATCATATATGACACCAAAAGTGCATGCACAGAGATTCCTGGATTTTGTAAACACAAACTCTCTGGACCACATAGTCAGTACACCAACCAGGAGTGCAACCATACTGGATATGGTCCTCACTAATATGGGAGACTGATGCACACCCCAAACTGTAGTGCCTTCCCTGCTAAAGTCAGACCACAGAGTGGTCTCCTTTGAAGTAAAAAAAAAACTGTCGTCCCCCATCTAAACCTGGAATATTCAGAAACTACTCTAAGGCTAACCTCCAGATATTAAGTGAGAACCTGACAAAATTTCAAACCCCATAAACCCTGAGAACACTGCTGCCTATGCAGAACTGTTCACAGAAACCCTGTACAAGCATGTTAATAGCTGCCTAGAGGCTGCTGTACCCAGCTGGAAGAAGTACATAACTAACTCAAAAAACAAGCCACCCTGGTGGAATCACAAAATCAATAGGCTGTATAACAGGAGGAAGAAAATCATAGCAAAAATTAGGAGATGCAACATCCAGCAGGATAAAAGCACTCTCATCAAACTAAACAAACACCTCAGAGGACAAATAAATTCTACTAAAGCCAAATTTGAGGTAAGTTTGACCTCCCAGGCCAAGGACAACCACAGAGCATTCTTGAGCTATGTCCGCAACCTCAAAGGCAATAAACAATTGTGTGCAGAGCTCATTGTATATGGAGCCACCTATACTGATCCAGAAGATATAGCAAACCTCCTGGCTTATAAATTCAGCTTCAACTTTAGTCCTCTCTCCCCCTCAACCTTCCCTCAGGAAATATCATTAAATATAACTCTCTCTACTACCACTAAGGAAGGGATCCTTAATTCTCTCTCTAAGACCAGGAACACTGCATCAATGGGCCCAGACAATATCCCAGGATACCTTCTAAATAGCATGAAACATAACCTATCAGAGCCTCTGGAATTTCTATTTAACTGTAACCTCCAAACAGGCTTTGTGCCTCATGAATGGAGAAAGGCAACAGTCATCCCTCTGCACAAAGGTGGGCCAATTACAGACCCTGGAAACTACAGACCCATAAGACTCACTAGTCTTATATGTAAAGCCATGGAAAGAATTACCATGGAGATGCTCAAAAGATATATAGTAAACCACCAAACACTGGACCCAACCCAGTTTGGTTTTGCCAAGGGCAGATCATGCCTACTCAACCTGGTGGACTTCTTTGAGAAGGTCACCAAAGCAATGGATAAGGGCAAAATCATTCACACTGCCTACCTTGACCTGGCCAAGACATTTGACACAATACCCTGCTCAGGCATTGCTGACAAATTATGAAGGTTAAGTACAAATCCATATGTCACCCAGTGGATAGCCAAATGGCTTACAGACAGAACCCCGGATGTTAGAATTGGGGAGTCCACCTCTACAAAGAGGCCAGTCACAAGTGGTGTCCCTCAGGGATCAGTCCTTGGAGCACTCCTTTTTGGCATTTACTTCTCAGAAATCAAGGCCAATGTCAGTGGTCTCTAGCTGACTAAATTTGCAGTAGTAAGGAAATCCTTCTTTGTCGCACACCTCATCACAAAAGTGTTCTCATCCAGGAAAAAAGAGGTCATTGTTCCTCTCTACTCGGCACTCATTAGACCCATTATAGAGTACAACGCCCCTTTTGGAATGTACCTCACAAGACATCTGCAGCAGCTTGAAAGGCCACAGAAGTACCTCACAAAGAGGATTACTGGCCTCAAACAGATGCCCTACACTGACCGTCTCAAAAAACTCCAGCTTTACTCAATCACATATCGCCTACTCCAAGGTGATCTCTGCCTAACATGTAAAACTATATCAAACCCAGAGCTGTTGGACATGCTACACCTAAAGAAATCCCAATCCTTCAGAGCTACATGCTCTAGGGACCTAAACCTTGTCACCACAATAAACAGGACATGCTGGAGGGATAGATTCCTGTCCCAGAGACTTCCTATACACTGGAACAAGCTACTCATCTATGTCAAACAAAGTTCCTCATTAGCACTCTTCATGAAAAATCTTGATGAGTGGATGGGAAATAGGAAATACACCCCGAGGATCACTTCTGTGGCTCTGCTCGACAGGGTACAGGAAATTAACTTTCTTGGGTGGCGTAAGCCAGGGAACCTTGTTGGCCAGGCTTACTTAGGCCCTTGGGCCGATAGCCTAGTACCTACCTATGAACCTATGAACCTATGATTGTAAATTAGGAGCTGTCATCATACCTCTCAACCTCTTAGTGCAAGAAATCTGGGCAAAGCCTGATAAAATAGGGGGACAATGGCTGAAAATTAGGGACAGACTTTAAATATTGTTGTTATAAACTTAGCAAGTTGGTAGAACAGGGCCCGTGCTAACCTCTGAAAGATCTGAATGCTGAAACTCAAATGCATGTCACCACCTGGTGCCTTCAATCCTCGAATCATCCCAGTAATTTTCTTGAAAACCACCAGGTTATATGAGCAGCAGACCAAAATTATGAGGAAAATCTGCATAAATCTGGCCAGTTAAGAGCTATGGCTGTCATTGAATCCCACAATGGCACAAATGTTCTCCAGGAAGGGCCGACACAGACAAACAACTGGTGTCAGAGCCATGGACTAAAACTAAATGCCAAGAATTGCATAACAGTATCCTTTAGGAAGTCATCCATCCTTGGTAACTATCATATTGACAACACAGCTCTTAGAGTTGACCCAGTAGTCAGGGATTTAGGGACACACATAGATAGTAATCTAGCCTTTGATCATCACTTGTCTACAGTGGTGAGGAAATCATTCTATGCTGTGCAACTTATAAACAAAGTTATGGCATTTAAGTCCAAGGAATTCATTGTTCCACTGTATTTGGCATTCATCATGCTATCATTGAGTACAATACCCCTTTGGTATGTACCTAACCAGGCATATCCAAAAACTGGAACATCCACAGAAGTTCCTCACTAAAAGAATACAGGGCTTTAGTAAAATGTCCTATGCAGACTACCTCAAGGCCCAATCCCTGTATTGTGTCTCCTACAGGCTGTTGAGGGGAGATCTATGCCTGCCATACAGGGCATTGTCAGACCCCACTCTGATGGACCTCCTACATATCCACAAAACAAACAGCTCCAGAATTACCCATTCTAAAGACTTAACCTTGCCTGTGATATAAATAGGACCTGCTGGAGAGATAGGTATGTATCCCAGAGACTACCCCATCTATGGAACAGACTCCCCATAGATGTGAAGCAAAGTACCTCCCTAACTAAATTCAAGTGCAACTTGGACAATTGGATAGGAAACCAGAAATCCATCCCTGGTTAGACACCTATGTCTCTACTGGACACAGGTAACCTGTAAATGGTTCATCTCCCAAGCCCCCGTTTACTCTTATCAAGGTTATCAGATCTTGTCAGAGATTTGGGATGCATGGCTAGGCTTAAAAAGGCCCTTGTGGTCATTAGCCTAGTAAACACCTATGTACCTATGATATTAGCTGTTATTGCTATAATTTTGTACTACTAAATACCTAGCTTACCTACAACCTCTACAGTGCCTTCTGGGTTTTAGAGAAGTTAAGCTTGCATTGTGGAAACAAATATTGTTTTGTCTATTTAGTGACTGTATGACAAGTTATACAACATGATAAAGATTACCGGCTGTGCCACAGTTTCTAATGATCAGTGGTCCTAGGCTAACATATGGGTTGTATTAATGGTTGGTTGCCACATCACTCCCCATTTAAGTGGCTAACAAGTTATTTATTTATTAAGCACATAAGAGAACTGGGGAGTTGCAGACTTATTTCATGCATGACACGTCATGCAAACGAAATGCAAAGCCTATGAACATAGCAGAGTAACCAATCAGCCTTTTGAGGTGGAAGGAAGCAGAAATAACCTTAAAAACCTCAAATGACCAAGGGCAAGCATACAAGCTACACATAAATATTAATCAAATATCAAGTCTGAATCTCAGACTTTGAAGTAGGAAGATAAAAACTAAGATACTTTTTGCCAAGAATTCCAAATTTCTGTGTAGCAACAGTCATTTCCAATGGGATCATAACTGTAGCTCTAAGGTGAAATGTTTATGGAATGCCCTTCTTCAGGCATGATGTGTTTGATTTGAGGTCAAATTAATTTCTTTGTATATCAGATGGCTTAGGGTGATGAGAGGAAGGGAATACGTGTTCACATAATTTGGTGCGATAAATGTTGTGGTAACAAACCTTACAGACATGAAGTAGTTAAGCTCCTTAAAGGCTCTGTATACCTAATTTTAATATAAAGCTGTGAACTTATGCTTTACATTCCACTATGTTCCTTAGTTTTAGAAATTGTTTGGTTTTACATATTTTATATTTATGTATAACATCACATTTCTGTGTTGTTGATTTGTATTTTGCTTTGTATAGTCCTTGGGATAAACTTGAAATGTGTGGTATGCAATGTAGACAAAATATTTATTTTGTTTAAATTAATGAATTAGTTACCCAGGTAAGGCTATTAGGCATGATATTCTTTTAGGGTTGGTGAGGAAGCATTGTCTAGTTAAAAGGCTGTCTTAGAGTCATGCAGTTTGCAAACAGAGACTGAGAGAATCAGTCCTAGGACTACAGGGTTAGAATCTCTGCCTTTTGTAGCTGAACACTATTAAATGCATTTGACTGCAGATGAACAAAAGGACTCAGAGATTTGGATTACTCCAAAGGAGACTTTGTTACTCAGGGAACAGAAGGCCAGCTATTATTATGCAAAACAACAGTCTCTCAACAGAAGCTTCTCTGGTTTACGATTTGTATGGACAGCTGGTTCTATACAAGGGATGATTCTAAGGTACCACAGTGGGATTGTTGAGCTCCTATTCTATACAAGGAATAGTTATAAGGTACCACAGTGGGATTGTTGAGCTCCTATTCTATACAAGGGATGGTTCTAGGGTACCACAGTGGGATTGTTGAGCTCCTATTCTATACAAGCGATGGTTCTAAGGTACCACAGTGGGATTGCTGAGCTCCTATTCTATACAAGGGATGGTTCTAAGGTACCACAGTGGGATTGTTGAGCTCCTATTCTATGCAAGGGATGGTTCTAGGGTACCACAGTGGGATTGTTGAGCTCCTATTCTATACAAGCGATGGTTCTAAGGTACCACAATGGGATTGCTGAGCTCCTATTCTATACAAGGGATGGTTCTAAGGTACCACAGTGGGATTGCTGAGCTCCTATTCTATACAAGGAATGGTTCTAAGGTACCACAGTGGGATTGTTGAGCTCCTATTCTATACAAGGGATGGTTCTAAGGTACCACAGTGGGATTGTTGAGCTCCTATTCTATACAAGGGATGGTTCTAAGGTACCACAGTGGGATTGTTGAGCTCCTATTCTATACAAGGGATGGTTCTAGGGTACCACAGTGGGATTGTTGAGCTCCTATTCTATACAAGCGATGGTTCTAAGGTACCACAGTGGGATTGCTGAGCTCCTATTCTATACAAGGGATGGTTCTAAGGTACCACAGTGGGATTGTTGAGTTCCTATTCTATACAAGGGATGGTTCTAAGGTACCACAGTGGGATTGTTGAGCTCCTATTCTATACAAGGGATGGTTCTAGGGTACCACAGTGGGATTGTTGAGCTCCTATTCTATACAAGCAATGGTTCTAAGGTACCACAATGGGATTGCTGAGCTCCTATTCTATACAAGGGATGGTTCTAAGGTACCACAGTGGGATTGTTGAGCACCTATTCTATACAAGGGATGGTTCTAAGGTACCACAGTGGGATTGTTGAACTCCTATTTTATACAAAGGATGGTTCTAAGGTACCAGAGTGGGATTGTTGAGCTCCTATTTTATACAAGGGATGGTTCTAAGGTACCACAGTGGGATTGTTGAGCTCCTATTCTATACAAGGGATGGTTCTAAGGTACCACAGTGGGGTTATTGAGCTCCTATTCTATACAAGGGGTGGTTCTAAGGTACCACAGTGGGATTGTTGAGCTCCTATAGCATGCACTAAGGGAACCATCATTTGTAGTCCATCTGCACATATTTCTCAGTCTCTGTTGACAGATGTATACATTTTCTTCATGGGACAGTGAACATCAGTTTGTCTGGTCTACCTTCTGCATTCTATCTTTTATATCATTTTGTTTGTTCTGACCTTTAGTCCAGCTAGTTTATTCACGTATTAATGCAAATAACTACACTCTCTACTTCACATTCCAGTAGTGGATTCTATGGGTCCTCAGCTCTATCTGTTAAGAAGTGTTTACTCAGATCCCTCCATTAAGTGGTCACTACAAAATCCACACATGACCTCTCCCTACTATCCTTCTTGTATCTGTATCTCCTTTTTTATCACATTAGTATGATAATGGGCACTCATATATAGCATTCCTCTCATCTCTCCTGGTCTCTAGTGAAATTACCTCTAACTTCTCTAGTCCTTGATTCTACCCCTTGCTGTCCATCCCCCACACCACTCTAGTGGCTTATTTTGGAGCTCCTTCTGGAAGTCTGAAATACCAGTCAATGTATGGTCTTTAAAGCAGCATACATTAACATGATATTGCAAGGCAAAGCCCACTAAGGCATGCAAATTATTTATTTTGTTTTTTTTTTTTACTCAAGGAATCAGTTCTCTTGAGGATACACTCCAGCGTTTACTTGCTGCCCACATGGTCTTTTAATTTTGCTCCTGATGGTCACATTAATGGACAACTGGGTTGGGAGGATGGTATAATGATTAAAGTGTTTACCTCACAAACACAAAGTACAGGGTTTGATTCTTGTGAAAGAAAGATTGGCTAGGCTTAAAATGGCCCAAAAGGGCAGGAAGCCTAGTACTTGCCAAAGAACTATTGAACTAAGGGATGACATCAACAGTTAATGTTTTCTACATTCAGACTCACCCACTAGAAATGTAAATAAGTTACACGATTTACCTTGTTTTGTGCCCCCTGGTTCTTTTTTTAATCTTATCCATCCTTGCATTGATTAAATGATAGCTTGGTAACCTCTCTCAGTTGCTTGTAACACCCTTTCTTTCCTGTGGTCCATTAACCTAGGGAACTCCTCCACCTCCTAATTTAAAATGTAACCAAACCCCAAATGCAGCCCTTCTGTATAAATAATTGGTCAAGAATCACTTTATCGAGTGAAGTTCCAAAGTGTATTTATTTCTGTACACCTTTACGCTGTACTGAAGTGAAAGTGATTACACATTTAATGCTCACTAAAGTGATCACGTGAGGTGCATTGTAGTGACAACATTGTACAAGCATTTGAGTTATGGTATAATGCACTTTAATTTATTTACCTTGACTGTCTAAGTTAAAGCAGCTTTTGTGTTAATATATTGTTATAATCAGAATTCATTTACTACTTTTTACACATCATCATAGCTTTCAATTCCTTGCTAAAGAATCAGGAGCAAATACACAGCAATGAAACATTTTGGGGTTCACTCACTTTACGTGGCATGCAGAATCAATGCACAATGCACAGAATTTACTAGCGTTTTATCATTGCCCGTTTATAATAACAAAAGAGTATTACAACCGGACCACCTGGCATGCCTACGGCAAAAAGGATTGTGAACTTCACAATGTTCCAGACTGTGGCTGACTTTTACTGTAACCTTACATTACATGTCCTTTTCTTCCAGTAAAGGAAGGAAACCAAAATAGACTGGGGCAAGAATTATGAATGTTTTGGTAAGGAGTGATTTGTTTTCAAGTTCTTTCAGCTGGATTTATTCATTGATTTGTTCACAATTAGACATCCAATGAGCATGGAATCAATAAAGTGGCTGTAATTACTTGGCATTTGTTTGTCTATGTGTTGGGTTACACTCTCTGTTACTGACAGCAAAATTGTACAAAGTAATTAAAGTGGATACATTTGTGTGTGTGTGTGTGTGTGTGTGTGTGTGTGTGTGTGTGTGTGTGTGTGTGTGTGTGTGTGTGTGTGTGTGTGTGTGTGTGTCTGTGTGTGTGTGTGTGTCTGTCTGTGTGTGTGTCTGTGTGTGTGTGTGTGTGTGTGTGTGTGTGTGCGTTTATTTGACAGTTCACATGCAGGAGGTTGCAATTGATTAGTGGGAACATATGTCTGTGTATGCGTCTGTGTATCTCTGTGTATGCGTCTGTGTATCTCTGTGTATGCGTCTGTGTATCTCTGTGTATGTGTCTAATTGCAAGTGAGACCAAGGGATTGGAACAGGTTGCACTGTATGCCTCCCTTGGTGGATTTATTAGTGGCATTTGGGCAACTGCCTGGTGTGCAGTTACAGGGGTTTCCATGGCTAGTCAAGAAAATAACTTTTATTTTAATTTTCTTTATGTTCAGTACATTATTTATTTTTATTTATTTATTTATTTATTTCCATCTGTCTACCAGGAAAGTCCATCTGGGCAAACAAGTCCATTTTCAGTGGAAGCCTGGGAAAAAAAGCTCCATGGGAAATAAAAACAGTAGTAAATGTACAACATACAGAATATTCAGGTAACATTTAGCAGTATTGCAAACAAAGCACCACAAGAACTATTTACAGTAGTACTTGTACAACACAGAGGATCGTTAGGTAACATTATCAGCATTACATACAAACCTCAATCAGAACTAATTATAGTAGTACTTGTACGACATACGTAATACTCGGGTAACATTAGCAGCACTAAGCACAAGTGAGGATGAATAAAGCAGATGATTGTAAAATAAACAACTACATCTTGCAGCATCAAATCAGCATTATGTACCTTTCAGTAGAAATACTTTAGGTCAGATATACTTACATGCATTTTGTCATGAAAAGAGTAGAAGACTGCAAAATGAGAAAGAAGAGAGAAGACAAAAAACAGTGACATTTATGTGTACATAGGAGAGGTGGTTTAGGAATAACTTATCCTGGAGAACAGCAGGGGCAAATCCAGGTGTCAAGCAGGAATGGTTTTAATTTATCGTTGAAGATGTGTGAGTTCTTGAGGATTCTGATTGGAGGGGGAATTGAAGTCCAGGATTCTCGGATACAACTGAGGCAAAGATCATTTCTTGATTTCTTGTGACCTTTGTGAGATGGGAGATGTTTGTTTTTAGAGTAGATAAAAGCAAATTCATTTTAATTAGCTTATATGCTAAACATGAGAATTGACTGATCCCTTAAAAGACCAATTTTTTTCTTTAAAAAAATGGTAAATACATTCCACTCGGGTGCTTTTCATTTATTCTTTTAAGTGAAGAAATGTTTCTTTGCTTCAAAGAATAAATAAATGCTCACAGCTGCACCCTATCCAATGAGCTGCAGATTTCTGTTTGCTGTTGTTCCATGATTCATTGGGATGGCAACAAGGAGAAAGCTCACATGTATATTTAAAAGTGTATCTAAATAGTTGTGCATGTTAGCAGAGTGCCAATATGAAGGTAGGTATTTTTTAAATGCAGGCAAGCAACCATTTTTTTTTGGGGGGGGGGGCTAACTCTGTTATAGATGAAAGCAACTTTCCCTCTTCATTTCTTGACATTGGGAATTAATGTTTACTTATGTGAAATAAATTGGAATTTTTTAATATGCTAGTAGACAACCAGATGATCTGGGTGCTAGTTGCGCTGTAGATGTAAGTAACTTGCTCTGTTCAGTTTCAAGTTTGCAATAAGGACTGGGCTAGTGCATATATTTGTAAAATAAATTGTAATATCTATATATATCTATATAAAGAGAGACAGATATAGATATAGATATGTGTGTATGTACGTGTGTGTGTGTGTATATATATATATATATATATATATATATATATATATATATATAGACAGATATATATGCATAGGTGTGTATGTGTGTATATATATATATATATATATATATATATATATATATATATATATATACAGATATATATGCATAGATGTGTATGTATGTGTATATATATATATATATATATATATATATATCTTTGGGTGAGGATGTCAAACTGTGCTGTGACTGAAGGCAACTTACCCTCTTTATTTTCTCAGATTAAAGTCCGTCCTTAAGGGCTTCTGTATATTTCTGTGAAATAAACTGGAACTGGAATATTTATTCTCTCTCTTTTTATTATGCCATCAGGCAACCAGACTGATGGGATTAGTTGTACTGTGGATGAAAGCAGTTTTATCTCTTCATTTTCTCAGATTAAAGTCTGACATTGGTGGCTAGTGTAAATTTGTGTGAAATAAATGGGAATGCTTATTATTTTTAATATTCTGGCAGTCAGCCATAGGGGGTAACTGTGTGGTTGATGACTGCAACTTGTCTTCTTAGTTTGCTCTGGCTAAAGTCTGGCATTAAGACTTAATGTGATTTTGCATGAAATGAACTAGAATATTTGCTAATAAATAAAAATAAATACATCTATTCTCTGGATGATCTTTATATGAAACATACATCTGCATTCTGTGATTACTCTGCATTTGTGAATTTGTTCTATTTTCCTTTTTTTGTGAATCTCTTCAACCAGGCTGTGCCTGTAAGTGGTCTGTAGTGAGCAGTGTGCTACCCCAGTAAGCAAACTAAAATAAATAAAAAAAACAAATAAATAAAGATTTAAAGTTATAACATTTTTACAGAATGCCTTTGCATAATACTTTTAGTCTCCAATTTATCCCTGTGTTGTTCATTCAATTTGCAGTTTGGCTTATTGTGGATTTGTTTGAAATAAGTTAGAATATTTACTTTCCAGGTGCTACTTGCATAAAACTAAGTTGAAAGTGTTCAAGACTTTGCAGAATGTCCCTAACATTGTTTCACATATTTGGACTGTGTCTCATAAAAGGCAAAACTTCAGAGTAACAACCCTATACAGTTCCATATCATGCAGAAGGAGTTTCCTGTGCCACTTTTGGATAAGTTCCATTATGGCTATCTCCATGATTTTTCATTGAATACTGGTCATGACAAGGATGTCTAAAAGATTTTGTATTAGTCATGACCTCCCACGATCCTTTGAGCAAAGCTTCCAATACATATAGTATGCAATGGTGAACACCAGCCACTAAATCTACTGATTCAACTTGTGATGGTGTCACAGTAAATGTCATGCTTATTCTCTATAGCCAGTAAATCCAAGTACGCCTCTCATTTGCTTTGCTCAAGAATTCTGGACAGAGCCAAAAAAAAGCGAGGGAAGCAGAAACCGGCATTGTGAACAGTTTTTAATTAATACCTTAATTCACTTAAAAATTTAAGAGAAAAAAAGGTTTTGCATCAACGTGCATTTTTAGAACAGTAATAAGATACACCTAACATTACCGACTCATTATAACCATCAGGGATTTACCTGGAAATAAAAAAAAAAAAAAAACAGAAAACCTGGGAGAGTTGAAAGATACACTAATTCTTTGAGTGGAGTAAATGGTAGACATCTGGTCTTCCAAAAGAATTTGCTTGAACAGAGGAGTTATTTAATCAGTGCTTACCCCATGTGAAGGCAGACTGAAGTTTTTATTTTATTTCATATAGTGGGAAACTCTCTCCCTGCTCAGCACTTTGTCATATTCCTACATATACAATTACCCTTCTTCTCAGCCTAATATAGTAAGATTCTCTTAGACCAAGTATCATATTGCTCACCTTCTTTCTTCAAGAATTCTGCACAAAGCCAAAAATAAAGGTGGCGGAGACAAAGACCAAAGTAGTGGACAATTCCTAAGCATTACTGTAATTTACCTAATACAACATCAAGTTCTGCATTGCTGTGCATCCTCTGAACAATATATTCATGAAATTCGAATACATTTTTATTGATAATTGTAATCATTGCGGATGTAGAGTACTAGAACAAAATAAGAAATACAAGTAACAGGGCACAAATATAAGGAAATATCTGTGATATTCTGAAAAATAAAGGCACATTTTAGCAGCATCTACTTTGGGTAATGCATGTCTTCCTCAGTTTTTCCCAACTATTGCATTCCACTTTACATCTGGCCAAATGGCAGGTGGACTGAGATAACGAAAGTAACACAGCAGCAAAACGTCTATGTTATGCTGTCTAGTTTCTTAAGAAATATCCCTTACATTTATGTAGACAAACTGATGTTGTTTCCTGTTAAATCTTCTAGCTCTAGCTATTAATCTATTTTACTTTTGATTTAATAAGGGCTATTTTAATTACCTCTAAAAACTTACAGGGAAAAAAGTCAAAATGTAAAATTAGCAATAAACAAATGAAGTCATCATACAGTCACAGAACATATAAATATGGAGGACTTACGTATTATCGCAACCAGATTTTCGCGATAATACTGGTTGCTTCCAGATGTGTATAAATTTTACCAATACTGACTTGAAAATGTCACATTAACTGTTTTCTTTCACACTGAATTTTTTTTGAGGCAGGATTATCGATTAAACATGGAAAAAGTAATGTTTAACCGCATGCTGGCCTGAAAACAAGTGTGGGAATTGGCGGGAGTTGTTACTTTACATCTTTACTTACAACAGATAAGTTTGGCTTACATTCAGGAAGATGTGACTGCAATTGTTGACAACTTTCTTTCCACACACACAAACAGCACAACAATGAATGAGAAATCCACATCTTTTTTAGCCGTAATCATTGAAACACAAACTCCATTTGTCCGAGGATAGCACTATCACAGTACAAGTAGCCAAAGCACCACTGTCAACTTCTCACATACCAAACTACCCTACATGTCAGCATAATGCAATATCATCAGTTTGGCAAACCTTTTACTGTTATTGCAAGCTTCTATTCTTAAAAAAAAAAATTTTCCTCCTTTCAAGTCTGTTTGTAAATTTTGATAAATAGTCTACCAAAAAGCATTTCTCCAGGTCTCCCCGTGTTTTTCTTTTCAGCATTCCATCTTGATAAGAGAAAAGCACTCCTTTCGACAGTAACATACACAGCAGCCCAGGCAATTAAACCGTGCATGTGTAAAGCACGCAAAACAGGAAGAAGACTTTCACAGTTGTTTTATCTTCCTGAATGTAAGCTAAACCTATTTGTTGTAAGTAAAGACATAAAATAACAAGTGGCACTAATTACCACACTTGTTTTCATGCCAGCATTCATATTACCGCAACCACAAAAATCTGGTTGCGCTAATACGTAAGTACCAAATATGCCTACAATAAAATTGTGTGCAAACTTCACATTAATCAAAGGAATATGCCATGATAGTATAGAAGTCAGGGGAGATACTGATTATAGTATGACAGACATGATAATTGCTGACATTCAATAAAATTAAAAACTCAAGTTTCACAGGACCAGATAAAATATCTATTGGTTTCCTGAAATCAATCAGTGAATGCTTAACTAATCTAGTATCAGTTTTGTTAATTCTGTGTGGACATGTCTGATCAGTACAGCTCTCTTGCAGTAAGTGAAGAGGACTAAAGTTATGAACTGTTGATTAACTTGTTCCTGTTGTTTGGGGTTTGAGTCCATCAGCCTCCATTCATCTATTGTGCGAATCTGAGAAAAGTCACTTAATAAGATAAGGTTTATCGGGTTACCCTGAAAAGGGATGCCTATGACCAATGGGCTTACACAGTTAGTTAATTGCTTACTTAGCTAATTAATTAATAATGATAAACCAAATGTTAGCATGTGGAGAAATTCCCTAACCTATAAAGATGGTCTGTAGAAATGCTTGGTGGAAGACACAGCACATTCCACATGGTTTCAGAACCATCAGTTCAGTCCAAGTATTCTATGTGAAATCACAGATACAGTTATAGGTTCATAGGTTGGTACTAGGCTATCCGCCCTAGGGATTATAGAAGCCTAGCCATAACAATTCCCTGGCTATTTCTTCCCACACTATTTACTTCCCTGAACCCCTGTCTAGAAGGGTGACTGACATGATCCCTGGGGTGAATTTCCTTTCTCCCATCCAATCATCAAGGTTCCTTTTGAAGAGGGCCAAAGAGGTGCTCTGTTTGACATGTATGGGCAGTCTATTCCAGAGTCTGGGGAGTCTCTGGGTCAGGAACCTATCCCTCCAGCATGTTTTGTTTATTGAGATGACAAGGTTTAGATCCCTGAAGCATGTAGCTCTGAGGGATTGGGATTAAGTGTAACATATCCAACAGCTCTGGGTTTGACATGGCCTTGTATGTTAAGCAGATATCGCCTTGGAGTAGACAATATGTGACAGAGTATAGCTGGAGTTTTTTAAGGCGGATAGCATAGGGCATCTGCTTTAGGCCTGTGACTCTTTTATTGAGGTATTTCTGTGACCTTTCCAGTTGTTGCAGATGTCTTGAGAGGTACATACCAAATGGGGCATTGTATTCTATAATGGGTCTAATGAGGGATGAGTACAGTGGGACAATGACCTCCTTTTTTCTTGGATGAAAAGCCCTTAGTGATGAGGTGTGCCACATAGAAGGATTTCCTGACTGTTGTGGTGATGTGGTTATTGAAGGTGAGACCACTGTCCACCTGTGTCCCTAAGTCTCTGATCACACTTTTGGTGTTTAGTGTACTGCCACCTATGTGGTAATTCATGGGTACATGTTTTTTCCCAAAGGGGATAACTATACATTTTTTGGCATTGAGCTTGAGCCCATGGCTCTGGCACCAAGCATCTGTTTCTATAAGGACCTTTTGTAGAGTATCAACATCATTTGGGGATTCAATAATGGCTCCCAGTTTGCAGTCATCTGTGAACTTTGTTAGCCAGAGTCTCTTAGTGTTGGCCTGTACTTCAGAGAAGTAGATGCCAAACAAGAGAGGTCCCAGAACTGATCCCTGAGGTATTCCACTTGTCACTTGTCCGGAGCTGGATTTGGAGTCAGCTACTATTACAGTGTGGGTTCTGTCAGTAAGCCAGTTGGCAACCCATCGAGTGATGTAGGAATTAATGCCCAGCTTAGTAAGTTTATCTATGATTCCAGAGTGGGGGGGGGTGGTGTCAAAGGCCTTAACGAGGTCCAGATAGGCTGTGTGGATTGCCTTACCCTCGTCCATGGCTCTGGAGACTGATTCAAAGAAGTCAATCAGGTTCAGGAGACAAGATCAGCCCTTCACGAGCCCAAACTGGGTGGGGTCCAGTGTTTTAAGGTTGCCAATGTCTGTTTATAAGTTCCATGATAATACATTCCATGGCCTTGCAGATCAGGCTCGTCAGACTGATGGGCGGTAGTTCCCAGGATCCAAGGTGAATCCCCCCTTGTGGAGTGGGATAACGGTAGCTGTGCGCCACTCAGTGGGCACAATGCCTGAGGTGAGGGTATGATTAAACATGACACTTAGGTGAGGTGCCAGTTCATTTTGTAGTTCATGTAGTGCACAGCCTGGGATGTCATCTAGTCCCATGGATGCTGTATTCTTAGCTTTGGAGAGTGCATTTTTTACCTGTGTGGCCATTATTACCGGAATTTGGCAATCTTCCGGTATTGAGATGGGCCCTTTAGGGGGTGAGAGGGGGGTAAAGCTGGCACTGAATCGATCTGCCAGGATATTGGCAATATCCTTGGGATCAGTATATTTAATGCCATTCTGTTGTAGCTCAGAGCAGATCTGAGCATTGCCATTTAGACTTAGTCATACACTTAGTCATAACTAAGCTTATCCAAAAGGACAGAGAGGACCTAAGTCTGCCAGCTATAAAAAAGTATAGGCTGCTAAAGGGAGATCTTGCCCTTACAATGATGTTGCATTCTTTGAAGTGGGAACAGCAACACTTTATGAAGAGCAGATGCGGCATATGCTACTTATAGGGATCTTGTTAAATCTATTCATACTGTTTCATACAACAGAATAATTGACATTTAATAACATTAACTGTCAATCTGTATAAAATGTCATGGTTTGAACAGTGACAGGTGCTGATGTCAAGGTTTGTGGGGGGGTGCATGAAGAAACAGAATGGAGAGGGCTATATTACATCAGATGAGAGACTATTTACCTGAGATCAAACAACAGCTGTGATCAGTCACTTTCATCCACAGATTGCTTCACTTATTGATTCTAGCCACTTTATTAATTGCATATGCTTCAAAGGTCTGACAGAGATAAAAAAAAAGTCACAATAATACACTTCTTCTACACAAGCAGACACTAGCACTGCCAAGTCAGATCAACAACTGTTTGGCTGTGATCAAATTCCATCAAGAGCCAGTCAGTTTTATCCACAAGCTGGTGCCATCCTCACCAAATACAGCAACTTTATTTGTTAGGCACTGTCTAACTGTCTGATAAAATGTAAGATCAAATCCCCACCTGCAGCAACTTAGTAATGTGTGCTAACCCTAACCCTAATGCTGCCCCTTTCCCCAAACTTAACCTTATGGCTTACCTTAAGAAAACAATCCTGTAACACTGCCACTACATAAGAATCACTTGGACACACAAACACACACTAACATCATTGAAAACAGTAACAGAAAAAGCCAGAGGATAACAAGTAAACAACCTAAAAACAACAAAATCCGACTCCATTATTTGGGAATGAAAGCACTAAGTCATATTTAATAAAGGAGCTCTAGTTCAAATGTTCCTGGGTCAGAGTTTGTTGTTTTTGTGTTATCCGATAGCAACACTCCATTTATGCTCTCTCATCTAACCCCGACCGTAACCCTAAAATACACACACTCGCAACAAACATACAAAACCTTTCCCTGACTCTAATCCTAAGTCTTAAACACATGTATAAACACTCTCAACCCCCTCCAAACCCCACTCACCTGTCTCAATGAAACATGCTGCTGCCATTTTGACCATTTGTCTACCCGTACATTCAACATAAAACAAAAGGCCCTGGCATTTTTTGACCAAACACAGTGAGAAATAACAAAAAACAAATGTAGAATAGTCCAAAGAGCAATCCAAAACACTTTATTCACTGTAGCACAAGACAAAACTGTTAATTAAGCACTTTCATCACAAAGTGACATCATTAGAACCAAGAACAGTAAAGAGGAAATCCTTATATGTATATTTTCCAGGTTTAAAATGACATTACATCTATTTCTAGTGAGCTTAAAAGAAGGGCTAATATTCGCTAAAACTATATTTTATTATTGTTATATTTCATTATTGTGATATTTTACATTGTTGCATTTTATTTTACACATTTCTTTTTTAACTGTATTTTTAACTGCATTTTCTTTATTGCAGAAAGTTGCTTCAGCAGTTTTGTGGATGTTTTCTCTTTAATTTGAGGAGGGGTTTAGCACTTATTTAGCACCTTTTTTATACATAAACGGATTTCCTCTTTACTGTTCTTGGTTCTGATGATGTCACGTTGTGATGAAAGTGCTTAACCAGCAGTTTTTTCTTGTGCTACCGTGAATAAAGTGCTTTGGATTGCTCTTTGGACTATTCTACGTTCATTTTTTTGTCATTTTGTCTGTGGTTTACATTCGTTACCATTCCTTGCATTTTTTTGGTACAGTGAGAAATAAGGCATGAACTAATAATGAGCTTTATCCTAGTGCTGCAGTGAGTCCTTCAGTCTCAGTTTTCGTGCTGTGTGAGCCTGTAACATTCTGTGGCTGAGTAACACTAATGAAAGCAGGTTTGTATTTGTTTATGTATTAGTTACTAATTTACTGTCTGACTGGTCTGAACCAGTATGAACACTATTCAGCTAGGAGTCTCTCTCCAAAAAAGCCAAATATAACTTAGAGGGCTATATAAAATGCATAAGACATGAGCAAGCAAACAAACAGGCTTTCAGTGTGCTGTAAGTAGATGTGATCTGCATAAGAATAGGAATCACTATTGTATTGTATAGCATGGAAGAGAGAAGTGGATTGACATTGTATAAAGCAGAGGAACAAGAAGGTGGTCATACTGTTCAACAGCTGCTTTCCATGCCTGATACCTCCTATATCTGAATGACTCTTATTTATGTAATTAAATGTCATTTGTTTCTGATGTATCGCTGTGCGTTTTCAACTGGGCCATGGCTGAAAAGCGTACTTTGATCAGTCTACCCACCAAGTCAACAAATTCAAAAAATTAAAATAAACAAATATAACATAACATATCATAACATAACATATAACTGCAGCACAGCTTAGTCCTCTGAGCTCCAAAGCAGGTGTATCTTGCATTGTTACACAGGAAGATTTGCAGTTTGTAGGTAAATAGTTTATGTTTGACCTTATATAGGTGTGTGAGGGTTATTCTTTTTCTGGAGTAGGGCCCACAGTAGAAAAGGCTTTGTTACCATACAGAACCTTGTAATTCAGAACAGAACCTACAATAAAAGAAGACAACTAGAATGCTGTTTTGAGAATGTAAGCTTGTGCAAGAGATGGCTGAAAATTTCAAGGGAACATTATGTGAGTAACAGACCAGATAGAAATTATTCACTATTCAGCTATGCTCAAAACTGAATTTGTAGAACAGGTTACATTGAGGGAAACATCCCCTCAAGTAAGACGAAGTGACATAATTGATTTTATTAGTAAAGTGTTATAGAAATAAATACCACTGAATTGGAGATGTCAGAATGCATTTGTTTATCTTTCCTGTTTTTAAATTGTCCCAGAAGTTAGTATCATTTGAAAAGGTAGTCAGACTAGTTAGCAGTGAGATGTTATATACATTTATTAGCTATAAGCTTTAGTGACAGTCAGGAAGTGATGTTGATAGGATGGTCATTCACTGATGAAATGAGAAATACAATTTTGGCTGCTGATGAAAGAGCAACCCTTAGTAAAGGCACTTTAAAGCCTGGCATACTTAGAAGAGGAGGCAGATGGCACAATGATATGACAGATTTGACCACAAAGCCAATGAATAGTGCCATGATGATAGGAATGTAAGCCAGCTGAGCCTACAGAAATTTATACCAGTGGTGTCAGGTTACTGCCCTGCTCAGTTTGTCAGGGGAGCACTATTACAGTTAAACGTACTTGTAAAAGGTAGGTTTATAAGGCTCTGCATCTTATGATCCCCGCGATCGTATCCTTAGTATTACTTATTCATTTCTTTTTGTTTATTTTGTTTTGCTTTTTTTTTTTCCATGTTGAAATAAATGCCGGTCATGCAGTTTTGTAGGTTATCTGCTTTCTAACAGTATGATTGCATTTTTATTTCTGAATATAAGACCACAAGGCAGGCTGATATGTAATATATGCTAGCAGAGAAATGACAAGTTTAGGCCATCGTTGCTTTGCACAACCTCAGATGTCATAGTCTAGAAGAGGAGCCATTCAGATTCCACATTCCTAACCTCTCTAGATATATGGGAGAAGATCTTCTGAAGATGGGAGCTGAACTTGTCCCTGACCAGACCAAGAGCTTAATATTGCTGCAGTCACTGTTTCTAAAATGGTAAAACTTCATAAATAACAGTTATTTCTTCTCTAATTTGCAGGCCCATTCAATTGGCCAAACTATGACCGTCATTCTGCTAGGCTGCACAATAGCGACTCGATTAGCCATCTTCTTCCCCATTTAAATGTACTGTTAGCTTGAGAGTTGGAGAACTCAGTGTCACCCGCTACTAGCATGTTGTGATCTGGCAAGAAATGGAACCTGTGCCAACCACTGACTGGCATACTGTTTTATAATAGGTTACTCTGTATGTACAGACAATTTCTAATTTTTTGACATTAATATATTGTAGTTGAGGACTGTACTGGCAATGTTTAGTATTATAGTTGAACAAATAAACAATGACATAGATAACCTTATATAAGTTCATAAGAGTATTTACAGTGTTCAGGCCAAAGGTCCAGCTATGAACACTGATTCCTTTGTATATGACTTATATACTTTATTTACCCATCCAGATATCATGCAATGTCTTGAAAACAGCTAAACTGCTGGACAAACAAATGTTAGTTGGGATATTACTCCATAGTATACTCATTCTGTTAGCAATAATTATATATTTAACTTCAGCTATACATATTTTGATATTACGTCTCAAGGCTTTATTTTTTGAAAACATTTCCATATTAAAAACAGCTCTTAAAACTCTGTCATGAAAAACATTATATGCAGTCATTAACCTTCCTCACGTATATCTATAACAGATAAGTACAACTTTAGATGTCTGCATCCACCCTCATAATTAAAATCTTTTATTGAATCAATTATTTTAGTAAATTTTCTCTCTACCTCTTCCAATGTATGTAATTGCTCTTGACTGTACATATAAAAAACATTGTTCTATTCTAAGATTGGTCTTATGTAATATTTAAATACTGTAATAAGGCAAGTCTCATCTTTTGTTATAGGTGATCTTAAAATATAGCCCTTTTTTCTCTTTGTGTTAGTACAAACAGACTTTGTATGGTCTGTAAAAGATAAATTTGAGATGATTATAATTCCTAAGTCCTTACACTGATCTAGAAGTGAAGCTGATGACAGATATATACAATTTATGTTTATTTTACTTATAAAATGCATAAAATTACATCCCTGGACACTCATTGGTTCAGCTTTGCAAAAGGCAAGTTGTGCCTGCTTAACCTGGTTGAGTTCCTTGAAAGGGTTACATAAGTCATGAAAAAGAAGGCATACAATCCACACTCCTCATCTAGAGCATGCCAAAGCTTCTGACCCTATCCCCCATGATGAAATTATTGACAACTTGTTCACACTCAACACTAACCTATGCATATTTTGCTAGATTGCTAATTGGCTGCTGGTGCCCCACAGAGAGATGTTCTGGGTCCGCTACCTTTTCGTATATATTACTGTGACAAAAAGTTGATATCAACTGACTTCTTTTACTTTCCAAGATTGCTGAAAACTGTAAACTGGGATGGTTAAAAATCCCAGTCTGATGTTCAAATTATCTTGCAAACTGTTACAGCTGGAAGTGTAAACTAGAAAATGCCTTAGCCAGACATGTAGGTGAATATCCGAACCACTCATTTGGTTTTCGAGCAATAGACAGTGTTGCAGAAGAAGAGAGAGGCAGACCAATTGCTTTACTCTTGGAAAAATTAGAATTTTCCTGGCGACTAAGAATCCATGCCTGTCATGCCCCTGGTTTGAATGAAATTTATTTGATAGCTTGTATATTGAAATTGAAGAGCCTTTCAAGATGATTTATTCATGAACTCACAAATCTAAACATGCATTCTAGAGGGTACATAGAAAATGTTGTATAATTCCTTTCCCTCCCCTTATTTTCCCCCTTTCCCATCCCTCCCCCCCTTCCATTGCCTTTCCTCAGCCTTGCTTATTCATTTATTATTCATCATTTCTGAATCCACATTATCAGGCAATTTAGGACTAGCGCTGTTTGTTTTATAAACTTTAGGAAATATACTTCAGACAGGTTTGTTAGATAAGATTTGTTAGATATCTAAATTCATTTAAATACTGCATGCTTCAAACAAATATATGTAACAGTTTTGGTAGAGGTGATTTATGTATTAATGTCTTGATTTATTTATGTATTAAGGTATGTTTTAAGTAATAGACTTAGTAGAAGTGAAACATTTTAAGTATGTATTCTTAACTATGCATTTTAAACAATAATTTATTTTAAATATAAATTCATAACTTTTCAACTATGTTTTTCAACTATGTATTTTAAACAAGTATTTATTTGAAACATAAATATAAACTCATAACACTTGACACAAACTTATAAAATTGATTTAATTATTGTACAATGTAAGTACATGTATTTCAGCAAGAACCTACATATTTTTAATGTAAGCAACACACACAGCACATTATTTAGGAGCTTCATTTACTGAAATCCAAGTAACAGTGAAGCACTAACTTAATTGATGTATCATTTATCAATTACTAATCAAGCAGCATAGTTTACTTGTGTAATTAATTGAAGGGAAGTTGAGAGTGGAACAGGTTTTATACCACTGTGTGACGTAACTGTATGTGGTCTGAAGAAGTCTCGCTACAAGCAAGGCGAATAGCGCTTAACAGAAATGACGTGTAGTAGGTTTTTACAACTGGATTGTGCTTTTTATTTTACAACAGTGGAACATTTTATAGCTGGAATACTTGGTTTTCCTTTGGATTATTTCTGGACTGTGCCTGGTTTGTGAAGCGGTCTGTCTGTTTTGGAGATTCGCATAAACAATCTAAAGTACACAGTATTAGCCTCAAGCTCCACTGGAGAAGTATAATTCTTATGGCAAGAGAATGTACTTTTGACAGGATGACCTCATCAGTCTGTTACAGAGATGTTTTCAATAAAACTGGGGTAAGAGGATAGTAGAATACTTGTCCAGGCTAAATTTCTCCCCTCACTGGACGTTGATACAGCATGTCTGTTCAGGAGTCTATAAGTACCTGAAATTGCAGCTGCACACACACAAGTTCCCAGCTGTGAGATTTGAACCTGCTACATATCTAGTTCTACAATCTAGAGAGCACAGTTTCAGTTGCAAGTGCTGCAGGACAAGTCTGACTTGTACAGGGAGAAAGTGCACTTTTGACAAGGATGACTTCATCAGTGTGTTGCAGAGAGGAGGTTTCTGTTAAAAGTGACATAACGTGCAGAGGGAGCTGTGTCCAAAGTTAAATGTATTCTCCTCAGTGGAAGTAGACACAGCACATTTGGCACTGAGACATTACTTACCATTCACTAGACAACCCCCACACACAAGTTACCTGCATTGGGGATTGTACCTCCTATCCATCTAAGTTACACAATCGAGAGGTCACAATATATTAGTTACGAAAGCCATGGGAGAAGTCTGACTTTAATGATGTGAAAAAACACATTTCTAATCAGCAAAAATTCACTGTTTGGAACAGATGGTGCTGTGCTTCACAGGTTTAGGGACAAATGCATGCATGTGGAAAGGCCAGAGTAACAGCACCGTATTTGTCCCATGTAATGATATACTTCTCTGCTAATATTTATATGCTGTCTTTCATGCACATTGTGTTACTGTGAGGGACATATACCTGTTTCACAGAATGGGATGCCAATGGCAATCACAATTGTATCTGCTGCCTGGGTCAGACATGCAGACATGCCTTATCTGTAATGCATGCAATCAGTTTACCCAATTTCAGGTCATCTGCATATAGACTATAGAACACCTCAGATGAAAAAGTTAGTTCTAAAAGATACAATCTAAACAAGTAAGGGCCTAGGATAGAGCCCTGTGGGACTCCTGACTATAACCAAGAATTTCACCTGTCCAGTTGCTGTATGATACTTGCCATGTCCTATTTCTAAGCCATGCAGCTATCCATCTTATCAAGAGTACATTGATACTAAGCTGTTCTAATTTCTTTATCAGTGTTTTCTGTATGACCCTATCAAATGCTGAAGTTAAATCTATATAAATTACATCACAGCACAAATATTTCATTCATAGCTGTTATTATATTGTTATAGAACATGTTACATGTGGTAATAGATCTAGTTGCAACATATGCATGCTGAGATATGGTTTCAAGTCCCACCCTTCTATTTCTGATAATAACTTATCCAATATTACTTTCTCTATTATTTTTCCACAACATGAAAATAGAATTAAGGGTCTATATGACTCTGGATTTGTCCTACTCCCCTTTCCCTTAAAGACAGGTTTAATAAGCACATGTCTCCAGTCTTGGGGAATCTCCTCATATTTATAAGACCCAGTAAATAATAAATATAATGGTACTGTAATTTCTTGCTGAAGTGTTCTCAGGTAATTATTAATAATTCTGTCTCCTCCCTGCGCTTTGTTTGGGTCCAGTTTGCACAGTTCTTTTCTATATAATCTAATTTGATTCCAGTTTCAGCGGTTACCTGGATTTCATTAGGGCAACATATCCCCTTTGTGGACCTAAACTGTTCTGTATAATGTTTTGTAAATATGTATATAATGTGCTGTGTCTGAGAATAAATTTTAGGATCTGCACACACTTTATCAATTTGTCTGTCTTTACTCCTTCCACATCTTATGTATGTATAAAAAGGTTTCCTATTATGCTCAATATCTTTATATAACTTTTCTTCTAAATTGTCTTGATCTTGCCTCACACTATGCTTACTTTGCTTGTCCAGCTTGTTTATTTCAGTGTTCAAAGTTGTAGTTTGACCTCTACTCAGTTTCTAATATTTTTGTCTCTTACCTTAATTAGATATATTTGTGGAAATATATATCCCTGAGGTTTTATGTCTATAACCTGATGTTAAACATTTTTTGATTTTTTGCACTCAAACAAATACTCTTTCATGACTGCCCACATTCCATCTTCAGTTTTTCTACTGAACACATCACTCCAGTTAATTTTACATAGTGACTGTTTTGCTTCTATATAATCTGTAATTAACCTTCTGTGCATTGTTTTAGATTTCAGTTTGGCTGAAATATCTAGCAAAAAATTAACCTTTATAACCCTATGATCACTCCACATCAAAGATGGTAAAACTTGACTTGAAGTAACAGTAATTGCTTTAAGAACACAAACAATGTCTACTATGTTCCATTCCCCAGTAGGTAATTTTACAATATGAAGCAATTGTTGTTCCTGAACATACATAGTGAATAATTTCCTTACTAATGTTGAATCAATTATTCCAATCTGTTTATGTTAAATTTAAGTCCCCAGCTAATCTTATTCTTCCCTCCTGTGTTCCGCACAAGAAATGTATGAATTTCTCTAGGTCATCAGCACTTGACTCTGGTGGTCTATACATTCCAACAATTGTTATATGTTAGAGGGTTGTCTTTATTGTCACAGTCAAGCAGTCTATAGTATTGGTGTTATCAATGAACATGTATAACCACAGGTCTCATAACTATCTTTAATCCCAATCATAATACCTCTACCTGATTTATTTGTTAGAATGTCTGTTACAGTAAAAATATTTATACCCTGACAGAACTGGTTTCCAATCTTTGTTCCTTAACCATGTTTCACAAACAATAACAACATCCATTTTGTGGAAACTTAGAACATTTTCCAATAAAAAAACTGTATTATTAATGCTCTTAGCAGTAACAACTCTCTGAGATGCATCAAATGTTGCTATCTGTGAACTGTTAAATTTTTGACCTGGTAAAAATCATGCCTGGTGTTGTCAAATATTCCAGAATATCTGCTGTAAAAAATATCTTCCTTGATCTTGGCAAATGTAGGCCATTCTGTCTGAACATGTGTGCCCCAAACTAGGTGTGGATACACATTTCCTTTTTTTAAAATGGGACATTTTTTCCATGTAGGTATTTACCCCAAAATATTTTCATTCACAGTGACCTGACTATCCTTTCTATATGTGATTTCTGAAAAATAAATCCTAATATCAGTACAAGCTTTACTATCTAAGATGGCTGTAAGTTCCCTACTAACAGTCAGAGAGTCCTTGTGGATGAGTTAATTTATACCAACATGAATGAAAACAGATCCATACTTCCTTACATTAAGGTATTCCAAGGCTTGTCTCAGATCTTCTATTTTTGCTCCTGGCAAGCATAACACTATTCAGTGTTCATTATCTTCTCTGCAGATCTAAGTATCAGGTCCTCTAATAATAGAATCTCCAATTAGAAGAATATCTTTTATGACCAGATCTTAAGAATGTTCAGCTTGTAGTACAGTAATATCTGTACTGTCAATTGCTACAAAGGAATAATCTTCATCACCATTAATCTTATTAATCTCACAAGTTTCATTGCATATTGAATTTGCAATCATACAGCTCTCATCTACCTGGCTTTGTACATCCACAGCTTGAGCCATGTAGTCAACATCTGTCTTTCTCTTCTTTTTTCTTGCAGTAATGTTCTTCAATCCGTCCACATTCAGTGTTGATTTCTTCTTTTTCACCTGCCCTTGCCTCTTTTTTCTACCTTCTCTTTTGGAACATCTGTCATGTGCATTCTCTATGGTCATTACTATCTAGGGTGCTGATGGCCAAGCAATAATGCCAAGCTTATTTACTGTACTGAAGGCAAGCCTAAGGGCATTTTTCACCTTTTTCCTTACGCTGTGAAAGTTGATTACAGAAGATAATGGCAACAACAAATTTTACAAAAAAATGTTTGGATAACAGTTTAAAGGATCATGAAATGAATCAATGTGTATATCTAGCAATGAGCATTGCATTATACTGTTACATTCAAGCTTCTCATATTTCCTTTCCACATTACTACTTTCATTTATGTCTTGCAATTAACATATCAGGACTTTAAGTAATGCCATGGGAATGGAAAATGGGACAGGGGACATTAGAAATGCTTTAATTTTTCAAACAGCATACACAACTAACACTGACATAATTTCAAATGACATATCTGTCAGTTTTAGTCAATGCTGACATTACTTGAGTTTCCCACCTAAACACATTCATACACCAAAATTAGTATCAATATTTTTTATAACTTCCCTCAGTAAAATGATCTTAGATCAGGTTTCAAACCCTGCATTGCTTGTTTCTTACAATTCAGTAGATGTACATTGTATGCCACAGAAACAGATGTGTGACCACTTGAATATTCACTCAGAGTGCTGAGGAAAGTACACCAATGCAAGTCTAATTTGTGCTATTGATAGCATTGCAAATGGAATTTGTCAGTTTTTTACCTTGGTAAGTAAAATGTCATTCACAACTACTGACCACTTAATCAAAGGAGCACAATGCCAAATGGTGTGCAGACAAAGAAAACAAAAGACACATTTTACACTGCACTATACAAGTTTGTTCAAAATTTGTATCCCTCACAGTTTTAAAGTTTTCCCCAAAATCCATAGTTTTTCTCAGTCCCTTGCCTAAAAGGGGGTATATTTTTTACCCCATTCTTTTAATACTTCTTTAAGTGTATTATCTACTAAATCTAAGGGATAGCCTCTATCTAAAAACATGCCTGTCAAGTAATCAAATTCAACCTGGACATCTTCCTTTAGAGATGTCATTCTAGCTATTCTAATAGCCTGTCCTCTGATAATACTCCTCTTCTGTGACACAGCGTGACAACTATCAAAGTGCAAATAATTGTTACAATAGGTTTTTTTACGATGTATCCTAGATATAAATTTTTCCTGGTCTTTTATGATTTTAGTATCCAAGAAACTGATCTCTTGAAAATGAAATTGAAAGGTGAACTTCAAAAATTCAGTAGTATTGTTGAGGTATTGGATGAACAAAGGGATGCTCTCCGCAGTTCCCTTCCACAGAATAAAAATGTCATCCAAAAACCTACAATAAAAAGTTATGTTAGCAAAAATTCACTTTTAAATACATGTTCTCTTTCCCACCCTAGTAGTACCAGATTAGCATAGGTTGGGCGCATGCTGCCCCCATCGCTACACCCCTAACCTGTTGAAAATATTCACCCTCAAAAAAGATGTAGTTGTTTTCCAAAATAAGTCCCATTATTTCACATATTAGGCGAACCTCATCAAAATGTAATTTAGATATACTAAATAAAGTCTCCTCAAAATAGGATAAACCTTCTTGTTTGAGAATACAGGAAAACAGGTCTACTACATCAATAGTCAAAAGATAAACCTCAGCACACCACAAATCATTCTTTAATTGACCAAGAAAGTCCCAAGAATCCTTAACTAAATGTGGACAAAACTCAACAACATGTTTAATCTTTCTATCCACATATAAGGATAGGTTGTGAGTTTTTGATCTAGCAGCTACTAAAATGGGCTGAAAAGGGGGATTTTCTATACTTTTGTGTATTTTGGGTATGCCGAAAAAGACCAGAATTTTTGGGTGCATATTCAATAAAAAGTCATACTCTGACTACGTAATTCTCTGGTCCATTAGATGTTCATACAAAAAGCTATCAATTCTCTGATAAGCAATGTTAATCTGATTCCTTGAACATGTAGAATAATTTACACCATTAAATAAAATGGTCTGCATAACATTAGTGTAGTCGTCACTATTATATAAGACAATACCACCCCCTTTGTCGGGTACCATCACCCGTATACTCCTGTCATCCCTTAAGTTCTGTAATAAATTTCTCTCATTAAAGTTAAGGTTATAAAAATTATTTTTGCTTACCCCAAATTTTATAGATATCATCTTCAATAACCTTTTCAAATGCACTAATAAGGGGATGCAGTGGGGGGTTGAAAATATTACTTTTTTTCAGACCTACTGTTGATTGATGTTTGTCACCTTTTCCATTTTTTTTTCATATATAAGCTTTAAATTCAATTTTCTAAAATAAAGTTGCAGATCTACTAGAGTATCAGCTATATCAGGAATTTTTGTAGGTACAAATTTAAAACCCTTTGAAAAAAGGGAAACATTTTCTGGCAAAATTTCCTTATCTGTATAGTTGTAAATATGAAACCCATTCAAGGTGTGTTGTATATTATTAAAGGAGGAGTTTAAATTAGGTTCTACTACCACCTGGGTGACTCCCTCTGTTTTTGCACTACCTTGCTGTATGTGTGGAAATTCACTTGTTTGTGATTTGCTATTCTTTTGGAGCATCTTGGTAAGGGAAAATCCTGGTAACCTAAATGTTGTTCTATTTCTTCCTCAATAAACTGTTCTCCCTCATCTATAACTTCAAAATCCGTAGGTTCTGAAACAAACTCACTACGTAACACTTCATTAAAGTGGTCATTATTCCCTTTATCATAGGAAATTAATCTCTCTGTAGGATACACCTTTCCATGTTTATACTGTTTCACATCTCTATCTAACTTCTTGGCCTTTTTATTAAACACATCATCACATTTCTTTTCAACCCTATTTAATATTTTGTTATATAATCCCTGATACTGTTCAAACAACAAATCAGTAATAATCATTTAAGTTGGTCAACCTCCTTTTGCAATTTTACTTCCATTTTTTTCATAAAGTAGTACACTTCTAGCAAGTAATTCAAGTCCCCACTCGTCAAACATAGTTGTAAATTCACAAACATTTTCTTTGTTATAATGTATTCCAAATGGAAATTTAAAAATTCTAAGTCCCTGTGGCACAATTTTTTTTATAAATGCATTCATTCAAGTAACATATTTCTATTTGACACATTTTATATTTAAAAAGTCTTTTTTTCAAAAGTATAGATCATGTCCTTTAAAGATTTAAAACTATTATGAACATTTTCTTTTCCTTTATAAACAGTTTTGTTACCACCAGCTGCATTAGAAAAAGAATAATGTTTTTTAATTATATCTCCATACTGTCCATTAGGCCTGTCAAGAACAGTATTGTATCTGTCCCTGTTAAAGTTTTGACAAGAAGCCGGCAGTATTGCCGTTTTTTGATTAGCAATTCTGTCTCTGTCTTTAGAACGAGAACTTCTCTCAAGGCACACGTGAGTGTGTATTATTTTCATTAGAAAAAGTCATACCTTTGTTAGTTGTGGCATTACACTGCTTGTTACATATTGCCTCGTTCCTGCCAGTTTCGGTGTCAGAATCTATACCAGCGTGCATTAACACCACACAGTTAGATCTATTGGTCATTTTCATAGAAAAGGAAGCCAAAACGCTTCCACCATCAGAGGGTTGAATTAAACCAGCCGAGGAGGCATGATGAACTTGTGCAACCGCAATATGTTCCCTACGTCTATTAAGGTGGAACGTCGGAGATTCTGAAATAGAGCCATTATTAGGCTTATAAGGTTTTTATTGGTCATCCTTAAAAAGGCCGGTACATGGAGAGGAATGATGGTTCATAGAATGAGGCTGGGAAAGCATTTCAATGAGCCGAGTAAGTTCTTCTTTGAGTTCAGCTACATCTCTTTTCACCAAAAGAATTTCAGCGTTCTGCCCAAAGTCCAAAATTGGTAAAAGATTAATGGAGGTTTCGGACTCCATAACAACTAGCACCACTGATTACACTGATAAACCAAGAAATAGGTGGTGCAATATCAAATTAGACAATGCATATTTTAACAAATGTATGGAACATAATATAGTCCCTATGGGACTTAGATTTTTTAAATGCCCTATGGGAATTGATTTGACTGACAACACTATACAACAGTTTAACACATTTTTTGATCAATGTGGTTTTAAATATATACAAATGTTAATTAAATATAACAATGAGAAATTAGTGAGATTTATGCAGGAAGTGGAGGAATTGAATGAGATTATTAGGAATGAGTTAGTGTTCCCGCAATGGGAAAAACTGTATGTTAAACAGTTTAATGTAGCTGATAATGCAACCAAACAAATATATTTTCGCAAAAATAAGAAGTTTTGTAGAGACATGGAGCAATACAAGAAGGGAAGGGCATATATATATGGGACAAATATAAAGTGGATTATAAATATTCTAAAAAAGTTTCCAGCGAAGAATTTGACAATGTTCATTATTCATACGGGCATCAAACGAACAATCAAGGCTATCATTCTTTTCACATAGAGAACAGGAGAAGACAAAGGGATGGGAAATGGGGAGGGAACTGGAGAAGACAAAGAGACTGGAAATGGGGAGGGAATTGGAGAAGACAAAGAGACTGGAAATGGGGAGGGAATTGGAGAAGACAAAGAGACGGGAAATGGGGAGGGAATTGGGGAAGACAAAGAGACTGGAAATGGGGAGGGAATTGGAGAAGACAAAGAGACGGGAAATGGGGAGGGAATTGGGGAAGACAAAGAGACGGGAATGGGGAGGGAATTGGAGAAGACAAAGAGACTGGAAATGGGGAGGGAATTGGGGAAGACAAAGAGACTGGAAATGGGGAGGGAACAGGAGAAGACAAAGAGACTGGAAATGGGGAGGGAATTGGAGAAGACAAAGAGACTGGAAATGGGGAGGGAATTGGAGAAGACAACAACAGGAATATTAGGTACAGTAGTGGAATGTCAAGTACAAGAGAATTTAAGTAAACAAGGGCCAATGGTCATACAGACGGACAACAAGGATTTGCTAATAACAATAAAGCAAAGATTACACAGGAAGGTGCAGTATACATTTATAAGAATTTTAAGATTTACAACTACACTGAGTACCCATTACAAACTGTACACTTTGATTTATTTTCTAAAGGGATGAAGTTCATCCCCACTACTAAATTTAGACTTGTTGACTGCATCAGTGAAATAAAAAGATATATAAGAAAACTTAATTTAAGTGTGATGTTCAAATATTCTACAAAGGATTCTAGTAAGCAAGATTACAAGTGCAAAGGGTTAAAAAAGAAGAGCACGTATGTGCCCCCTATGCATCCGATCATTTCAATTTATGACAAATCCCTAACACAGCAAGTATATAGACTACAAAATCACATTGGTGGTAAAAAGATTAATTATAATTTATCCTTGGAAGAACAAAAAGTCCTTACTGACTTAAGAAATGATGACAGCATTAGAATAATGAAAATCGACAAAGGGGGTGGTATTGTCTTTTTTGATAGTATGGTATATTCCTCAAAAATATATGATTTATTACACATGGGAAATTATGGAGGGATAGATTTATCACCCAGAGACTCCCCATGCTGTGGAATAAAATCCCGGTCCATGTGAGGCAGAGCACCTCGCTGGCTCTGTTCAAGAGAAATCTTGACCGGTGGATGGGAGATCGTAGGTTTAACCCGGGAATCATCTCTGTGTCACTGCTGGACAGAGGCACAACAAACTAATGGGCACATTATTTCTAACATAAGGGGTGGCGTAAGCCACATAACTTTGGGCTAGGCTTATAAATGCCTTAGGGCAGATAGCCTAGTATAAACCTATGAACCTATGAACCTATGAAATTGTATCTTTGAATGAGATTAATATTGCTTACAATAGGATTGACTTACATATAGAAGAATTCCTGTTAGATAACAGAATCACTATAGACGCTTATAATTTTATAAAAGTGGAACATCCCAAGTTAGCTTCTATAGTGGGAATCCCTAAAGTCCATAAAGATACAATAGACCCCCCATTTAGACCTATTATTTTGGGTAGTTATTCCAAAACCTTCTCTACGGGTTCAGTTATTGACTTTCACTTGAAACATATTTACAGCAAAATTCCACATATGATGAAAGATTCATGGGAATTTTTGAAGAAATATCCTACATATTTGAGAAGTAACAATTTGTTATTTGTAACCATAGATGTTGTAGATCTTTTCTCTTGTATCCCTAAAATTGATGGATTTGAGGCATTTGCTAACAGCATACATAAATATGCAGACCTTGAATGGGACAAAGCATGCTTATTAATGGACATGATATCTATTGTCCTTGAACATAATTACATTCAATTCGAGGGTGAATTCTTTAGACAAACCAGGGGCGTTGCTATGGGAGCAGCATGTGCTCCCATCTTTGCTAACCTGGTTATGTTAGACTGGGAAGAGACTAAGGTGTTTAAGAGCCAGTTTATGCAATATAGTAAATATTATTCATGTTATTTAGATGATATATATATATATATATATATATATATATATATATATATATATATATATATATATATATATATTATGGGATGGGAGTTCGGAAAGGTTGGACCAGTTTATAATATATCTCAATCAGAGTAGCAACTATTTAAAATTCACTTCGTATAGCAATGATTTTGGTGTACCCTACTTAGACACATGTTTCTAAAATGGGATCTGGGTTTAAGTCAAGAATTTATAGAAAAAATACCTTTTCCAACAGCTATTTAGAATTTTCTAGTTATCATCCGAGGAACAGGCTTATCAACATTTATAAAGGACAGATCATACATGCCATCCGAATGACTTCTGTTTACAAAGAAATGATAGAGGAAGTAGTACATATCATGACTATGTTCCAGGAAAGAGGGTACGATGACAAGATGAAGGCTAGGGTTAGTCAGCAAACTATTCAAGGATGGACATTTAAATATAAACCATTGGGCTTATATTATGCATCAGGGCTGACTGATGATCCACCTGTACATTTCCTAGAAGATAGTCCATCATATGGGAAATATTGTGTGTTGGAATATGGACCATATATAGGTAAAGTTAAGAATATCTTGACTACCAACTGGAATATTATTGCTATTGATGAGGAATTAGTTAATATTTCTGGGACTGGACCCAGATTTGTGTATAAGATGGGGTACAACATAAAGAAATATTTAGTGAAAAGGAATTTAAAACCAATATCTTATGACTCATACTAAAAAATGTGGTAGTTGTAAACAGTGCAGTCACATTGTTCAGGAAAAAAGTATAACATTGGAAAATAATAGTACAAAAATAATATTCAAACAAGGTAATTGTTGCACTAAGATGATTGTATATATGGCTAAATGCATGGCATGCTCAGGATTTTATATAGGAAAAACTAAGAGGAAATTTAATAAACGGACATATTCTCATTTATATAGTATCAGGACAAAAGATGAAAAGAACGCTCTTTTTAGACATATTAAAAAATGTGGAGACAGGCACTATTTCAAGTTTGCTATTACTGACAGTGTTCATTTTGACATGGGGGGGGGGCTTCAAGGGCCTGTTATCATACAAAGAGTATTGGTGGCAGGTTTTATTGTATGCTTCAACCCCACCAGGACTCAATGACATTATTTCTATTAAACCTTTGCTAGCTATGGGTTGAATTTGGGTTTAGTGGCATGTGCAACAGTTAATTTGTGATTATAAGATACAAACAGGCATATCAAATTTCATATTCATTTATATTTATATTCATATATATTCACATCATATTGATGGTAAAATTTTATTACACTATTTTCATAGACAGGTAGATTTAGGACAAGATATATATTTTGGTCATTGTATATTGTATTGTTGTTTAGATTCTTATAGTTTTTATAGGACAGTTTGGACGGATATGTAATAATTTGTTCTGTATTACCCAGGCATTATACATATAAATATTTAACACTAAAATATTTTTAAGGTTTAGATTTATATTTTATAATATATATTATACATTGTATTTGTTCACATTGTGATTAGCATAGATAGGACTTTTATAATAATAGTTTTTGCACTAAGTGCATTTTTAGGTGTCATATACCTTCAATATGAAGCATTGTGTATTTTGAATTTTGGTGCCAAAAAGTTTATTTAACTGCTGAGAGGTTTGTTTCAACTTGTTCTAAAGAAGCTTGCCATTTAGCAAGTGAAAGCGCTTAACCTTTTGGATTATCCTGTGTTTCGTTTAATAAAATTACAGTTTGGCTGAGGATACCATTGGTTTCTGAAGACATTTGTTCTGTTCCACTGGCTTTCAAAAAAGTTTATTTAACTGCTGAGAGTTTGGCTGTGGATATCGCTGGTTTTTGAAGGCATTTGTTTCATTTGTTCCACTGGCTTTCGTATACACTTTTCAGCTGCTGAATTGCCGTTTTTTTGGTGAGTTTCGTCTCAAGACACTGGGATTGTCAACATTCTATGTTTTATTCTGTTCAGTTATTTTCAAGAGATCAGTTTCTTGGATACTAAAATCATAAAAGACCAGGAAAAATTTATATCTAGGATACACCATAAAAAAACTTTTGTAACAATTATTTGCACTTTGATAGTTGTCACCCGGTGTCACAGAAGAGGAGTATTATCAGAGGACAGGCTATTAGAATAGCTAGAATGACATCTCTAAAGGAAGATGTCCTGGGTGAATTTGATTACTTGAAAGGCATGTTTTTAGATAGAGGCTACCCCTTAGATTTAGTAGATAATACACTTAAAGAAGTCTTAAAAGAATGGGGTAAAATATATACCCCCCTTTTAGGCAAGGGACTGAGAAAAACTATGGATTCTGGGGAAAACTTTAAAACTGTGAGGGATACAAATTTTGAACAAACTTGTGTAGTGCAGTATAGTCCTTTATATCAACAAGTAAAGGAAGTAATATATAGGAACTGGAACATCTTTAAAGTTGATAATGATATTTATCAAGTGGTGGGAGAAAAACCTATTTTTACTACCAAAATTGGCCCTAACATAAAAAGAACCCTAGAAAGTAAACATTACAACCCAACCAATAGTGAAACAACAAACGGTAGTAGACCCTGTGGTAGATGTAGTTATTGTTCCTACATTCCACAAGAAAATATGATTTGTTTGGACAACAAAAATAAAAGTGTGGTTTACTTAAAAAGAGGCAATTGTTATTCTAGCAAGTTGGTATATATTGCTAGGTGCAATCCCTGTACTTCCTACTATATTGGGAAAACTGAAAGGTTATTAAAAACTAGAATATACGAGCATCTGTATGATGTAAAGAACAAAAGGGACACTAATGCTCTGTATAAACACAGTACCCAATGTGGTGGCCATACAGGTTTTAAATTTGCTATTCTTGATTTAATAGTTATAGAAGCCAGGGGTGGGGATTGGCAGAATGCTTTACATAAAAAAGAACTTCTGTGGCAATTGAGGTTAGCAACAAATTTCCCCTCTGGTTTAAATGACTATTTAAGCTTATTGCCTGTTCTCAAGGAAAGAGCAGAGCATATTTAAATGCGCCTTGTAGCAAGTATGCTTGTGTTTAAAACAAAAACATTTTCAAAGTAGTCCACTGTAATGAAAGGAAAACATATATTTAAATGTCCTTTTGGATTTGGAAATGTGTCTGAAATACCATTCTTTTTAGAAAATTATTTTTCTTTTTTTACTAGGATATTATTTGGTATTCTTTTAAACATTGATTGTTTATAAAAGCTTGTTTACCATTGGTAATAGGTTAACCAATCATCGGCAAGTTGATTGCATAAAAAATGGTTTTAATTGTTGTTTAAGTTAATTCTGATGGAGTCAAAGTGGATTGACGAAAGCGCTTAATTTTTGTAACAATAAAAGAGTGTTTTGGGACTCGCAATAATAGTGCTTTATTTTTTGGTTTAAAACTTCCAGGTATGCAAAATAAAATGAATTCTAAGTGTCATTTTTTATATATATATATATCTTTATATGTGTATATAGGTTCATAGGTTCATAGGTTCATACTACGCTACCTGCCCTAGGGCATTTATAAGCCTAGCCAGAATGTGTTTGGCTTTCACCACCCATTTTAAATTAATTTTGCTATGCCCTTTTTCGAGGTTAGTATACTGTGCCTCTGTCTAACAGTGACACAGAAGTGATACCCGGGGTAAACCTATGATCTCCCATCCACTCATCAAGATTCCTCTTGAAGAGAGTCAATGAGGGACTCTGCCTAACCTGGACTGGGATTTTATTCCAGAGTGAAGGGAGCCTCTGGGTTATGAATCTGTCCCTCCAGCATGTCCTATTTATTTCAGTGCTGAGGTTCAAGTCTCTCAAGCGCGTAGCTCGATGGGATTTGGATTTTCTGAGGTGCAGCATGTCCATTAATTCTGGGTTTGACATGGCTTTATACATCAGGCACAGATTGCCTCTGAGCAGGTGGTATGCCACTGAGTAGAGCTGGAGTTTCTTTAACCGGGCAGCATATGGCATCTGTTTGAGCCCTTTGATCCTCTTGGTGAGGTACTTTTGGGGTCTTTCCAGTTGCTGCAGGTGTCTGGTAAGGTACATCCCAAAAGGGGCACTGTACTCAATTATGGGCCTGATGAGGGATGAGTAAAGAGGCACAATGACCTCCCCTGATCTAGATGTGAATCCCTTCATGATTAGGTGGGCTATATAAAATGTTTTTCTAACCACTTTGGCCACGTGGTTGTCAAATGAGAGATTGCTATCAACTTGGGTCCCCAGGTCCCTAATTACTTCTTCTGTACTTAATGGATTACCAACTATGTGGTAATTTGTGGGCACTTTGTTTTTGCCAAAGGGGATGACTATACACTTTTTGATGTTTAGCTTGAGTTCATGGCTCTAGCACCAGTTGTCTGTTTCTATGAGGCCCTTTTGGAGGATGCTTGTGTCGGCTGGAGAGTCGATTATGGCGCCCAGTTTGCAGTCATCTGTGAACTTGGTCAGCCACATTCCTTCCGTGTTGGCCTGTACCTCCGAGAAATATATACTGAACAAGAGAGATCCCAGGACTGAGCCTTGTGGGATGCCACTTGTAACTGGTTTGGAGTCTGACATGGCTCCAGCAATTCTAACCATGTGGGTTCTGCCCTTGAGACAGTTTGCAACCCATCTAGTGACAAAGGGGTTTATATTTAAGCTGGTGAGCTTATCTATAATGCCTGAGTGGGGTATTGTATCGAAGGCTTTTGCGAGGTCCAGGTAGGCTGTGTGGACCACCTTCCCCTTGTCAATGGCCTTGGTGACTGTTTCAAAGAAATCAACCAGGTTTAAGAGGCAGGATCTGCCCTTAACAAAGCCAAACTGGGTAGGATCCAGTGTCTGTAGGTCCCCAATATCTTTATTTATGAGGTCCATGATGATCCTTTCCATAGCTTTGCAGACCAAGCTAGTCAAGCTTATGGGGCAATAGTTTCCAGGATCCGTTGAGGCACCACCTTTGTGGTGAGGGACCATTGTTGCTGTACGCCACTCTTTGGGTACATATCCTGTAGTAAGGCTGAGATTGAACAGTAGTTTTATGTTTGGGTTTAGCTCTTTTAGGAGTTCATGTAGGGCCAGCCGGGACACCGTCTGGTCCCATTGATGCTGTGTTTTTTGCTTTGGAGAGGGCAGCTCTTACCTGAGCATCTGAGATGTCAGGGGGGCAGCACTCTGCTGGGATAGATATTTGCCCTTTTGGTGAGGGGGGGAGTTTGTGCTGAACCTGTCAGCTAGGATGTTGGCAATGTCTGTGGGTTCGGTGTATTTTTTGTCATTTTGGACTAATTCTGAGCATATCTGGGAATTCCCACCCAGGTTTCTAACATAACTAAAGAAAGCCTTGTGATTATCCTTAGTGTCCTGTGCAATTTTTCTCTCGAAGCTGGCCTTAGACGATTTTATGCGTGCCCATAGTTTTTTGCTAATACAGATCAGAGATGCCTTCCCTTTTTGGGATTTTGCTCTGTAATGTAGTAGCTTCCTCCTTCTATTGTATAGTTTGTTTATGGCTGGGGTCCACCAGACAGAACGTCTGCCTTTGGAGGATTGGTCTTGGTTTTATTTGGGATTGCATGATCCATGCATTCCTGAAGGTGTTCATATAATGCGTTTATAAAGGATTCTGTGGTCTGGGCCGTATTTTCCACATGCCCGTGGGCTTTGAAGGATTCCACCTCGGTTTTGAGGAGTGTAAAATTTGCTTTAGAGAAGTTTTTCACTGTGGTTTTCAGGGCAGGGGGTGGAGTCAGGATGTGAATATCCAGTGAGATTAGTTTATGGTCTGATCTTACCAGTGAGGGATACACTTCTGGTCTGGAGCATAGAGTCCCCATGTTGGTGATGATCAGGTCCAGTATGTTTTCCCCTCTTGTGGGAGTGGTAACAAGTTGTTCCATAGCATTTGAGTTTATAAATTCTAGGAACCTTTGGGCTACGGTGTTGGAGCTAGAGTAATGCTCCCAGTCTATGTTTGGGTAGTTGAAGTCGCCCAATATAATGGTGTTTGGAGAGACCTTCATATTTTCCAGTGTTTTCAGGAAGGCCGAGTGGGGTTCCTGGGTTTGGAAGGGTGGTCTGTAGCAGGCTATAAACTGGAAGGCAGTGTTACCCACTGTTAGTTGCACATGGATAGTCGCTGATGCTTCGTGCTGTGCCACCAACCTGGAGGTGTGGGTATCTTTGACGAATATTGATACTCCCCCTCCTTTTGTGGTTCGGTGCAAGTTTTGTGGCCAAAAAGCATGGTATGAGGTATAACCTGGTAGTGCTGGGGTGCTCTCGGGAGCCTTGAACCAGGTTTCTGTTACTGCACAGATATCGATGTTCTCCATGCTAAGGAGAGTTTTGAGTGCGTGCATCTTGAGGTTTAGACTTCTGGCATTGAGTAGCATTGCTCTTAGTTTCTTATCCCTTGTGATACCTATGGAGGTGGGTTTGTCTTTTGAGCCTTGCCTAAAAAAGGCACTATGGGGGTAGCAAGAGCCTTTGCCAATATCCAAAAGCCCAGGGGTGACAGGTGCAAGCCATCCCTAGTGAAGCATCGTGGCTTGTCAAGCATGTCATCCCAGGCTGACAGGCATTGGATCCCCTTTGAATGACACCAATACTTAAGCCAATTGTTGAAATTGATCATCTTGTCTTCATATTGTGGCATAATTCTTGGTGAGGGTAAGATGCTACTCAAGGTCAGGGTCATACCGGCCTGGGCTACATGCTCAGAGAGCTCCTCTATGTCTCTTTTCATGTAGTCCAGGGAGGTACGTCTCAGGTCATTCACACCAGCATGGACAATGACTGAGTCATATTTGTACTTGCCTTGGAGTGACCTGAGTGCTTGTGTTATGTGGCGGATCCTAGCGCCCGACAGGCAGCTCACCGTGACCTTCTCCTTGTTCAGCCTGGTGAGTGGGACGTCAGTGTGCCTGACGATAGAGTCACCTATTACAAGTGTATCAGGTGTGTTATTTAGCCTTAAGGGCTGTGACTGTTCGGCACACTGGCTTTGTGAGCTATGTGTTGCACTTGTTTTGTTTTTGGGTAGCGGTTGCTTGGGTGTCTGCTTTGGAGGTCTCTGCTGCTTAGGCAGATTTGTATTTAGAGCCTCCGAGTATGTTTTTGTGTGTTTATCTTTTTGGTTTGCTGTCGTGGTAGGTCTATGTGAGATTGGAATTGTAGTGAGTGTGGTTTCCTTCTCCTCCTGACTGGTTTCACCAGTACTGAGTTGAGAGAGCTTTGCCTCCAATATGGCTATATGTTTGAATCTCTCACATGTGTTGGAATTTGTTGGGAGGAGGAGAGGGTTGTCTGTGTACATGAGGCAGTTGTAACATTGCCTCAAGATTCCCAGATTCACCAGCTGGACCGGAGAGGAGATTGACAACTGACCTTTGGACATGCTAGAATAGTATTGGGAATTCCTTTATAATTTAAAAAAAGGGCCAGTGGGGAACAAGGTACTCAAGGGGAGTTAGTGAGGGTGTAGTGCTTTTAATTTTTTAGTGCTGACTTATATAATTGCTTTAGTGAGCAAGTGCCAGGTATCTTAAATGCAATGTGTTACAGGTAACTTAAATGCAAAAACGACAAACAGTAACTTTCTTTCAAGTGAAACAAGGAAATAAGTACAGTAAGCAATGCAGATATCACTAGGGATCCACAGAAGCACTGAAAAGCCGCATTTTAGGTGGAATTAGTGTTTCAGGGAAATAACAAGCAAACAACAAGCATACAAACAAAGCTAGATTCAGCAGGCCTGGATCTAGTCTATGCTACAGCAAACAAGGTGTACCAATTTCAGTAAGAAACAGTTCAAATATGCAGGCACTATAAGCCTTTAACCAGAAATTCCCAGCTCAGAAGGGCAGAGTCCAGCCTCTCCTCCCACAAGAGTGCAGACCACGAACTTTCTTAATGTAAAATAACTGGCCTGAAGCCCAAGTGCTTAAACCAAAACTAATACACTTTTAGAATAACAGGCACTGAGCCCTCAATCAGCAGTTCCCAACTTAGAAGGATGTAAGCTACCTGTCCTGCCACCACAGTGCAGGCCACAAACCTTCCTAATGTAAAACAACTGGTCTGAAGCCCAAGTGCTTAATCCAAAAGATTTAGAATGATAGCTACACTTTAATCAAGTTACTACCAAGCAGTAATAAATACAATTGAATACTTTAAAGAATGCCTGGATTAGTGCTCAAGTTATACAAATAAAGCTAGATTCAGCAGGCCTGGATCTAGTCTTTGCTACAGCAAACAAGGTGTACCAATTTCAGTAAGAAGCAGTTCAAATATGCAGGCACTATAAGCCTTTAACCAGAAATTCCCAGCTCAGAAGGGCAGAGTCCAGCCTCTCCTCCCACAAGAGTGCAGACCACGAACCTTCTTAATGTAAAATAACTGGCCTGAATCCCAAGTGCTTAAACCAGAATTAATATACTTTTAGAATAACAGACACTGAGCCCTCAATCAGCAGTTCCCAACTTAGAAGGATGTAAGCTACCTGTCCTGCCACCACAGTGCAGACCACAAACCTTCCTAATGTAAAACAACTGGTCTGAAACCCAAGTGCTTAAACTAAAAGGCTTAGAATGAGTTACACCAAGAAGTAATAAATACAATTGAGTACTTTTAAGATGACGCAAAGGCAAAATAAAGTAGGAAGAAACACAAATACAGTAAAAGCAGATATATATATATTTTTTTTTTGAGTGAGCAAATGAGATGGGCCCAGGAGTTACACGACAGAAACAAGTGCAAATGCAGGCCTTCAAATCAGAAAGTTGAGAGAGATGGAAGACCGCCCAAATGGCCAATAACTACAAATTCTGGGCCAGAACCACTCCTTATGTGGTAGACAGGTTACCTAGTGCTTACCACTCCCACTGATAAGCTAGAAGGCTTCCCTCCAACACAGAAAGGCTTGGGGGGCTCAGAAGCTTACAAATAGTCCCGGATACAGCAAATCTGTATCTGGAACACTAATTACAGGAAAGGTAGGAAACAGGCTTACAAAAAAAATTTTTATATATATATATATATATATATAGAGAGAGAGAGAGACAGAGAGAAAGAGAGAGAGAGAGAGAGAGAGAGAGAGACTGCAATAAGTGTGAGCTACATGACACAGTAATAGAGAGGGAGATATAGGAGGGTGTTTGGGTGGGGGAATTCAACTGGTCAGTAGATTTTTTGTAAGAGAGTATTCTTAATCTCTACATGTAAAGGGGATTGATCTCTGTTTCTTTTGTCATTTGCATTGTGATAATTATCATTCTTCAGATCAACTAAATAGAAACTCCAAACAAAGTCCACGGCAGCAGATGCAGGACAGCAACAAAATCTTCTATCTCAAAGATCACTTTATTTGCAGAAAAATAATAAAATAACTTGATAAAATAAGTTGAATAGCAGGAATTAATCAAGCACTTTCCTCTCTGTTCATTCAGAGACTTTTTTAAGATAAAGCACACAGTCAACAGTCCATTTTTTAAAATAGTAAAAGACAGCCCCTAATTACTCTCCACCAATAAGTTACATTCATCAATTAGAATCTCATAAATTATTCAACAGCTGGATAATTCTTTTTTTAAAAGTATAGAAACTGTATAAAATATAAATAACACTCCCATTGTAAACCATAAAATGCTAAATATGTTGCAATAAAAACATTCACCATCCAAACATTTAAAATAAACTGTATGTATATGTATATACACATTCACACTTCTCTTTTTATCTTTTTATCTATCTAGTGCCTTCAGTTTGAGAAAACACGCTAAAGACAGGGCATCATTTATACCTGGCCAACTTGTTGCATTCATTCTAATTTGCCATTTAACCTCCTGTTTTTCTAATTGTAGTGTCCATGGGTCACCCCTTGGGTCAATTTCAAGTCCGTCCAGAATCATAAACTTAAAAGTATGGTCAGGGAAATCATTACAGTGTTTTGCAAGGGCATTTGTTCCTTTTTTCAACCTTATATCGGTAAGGTTCATAGTTAGGTACTAGGGCATCGGCCCTAGGGCCCATACAAGCCTAGCCAAAAAGGTACTCTGGCTTTTGTCACCCAAGAAAATAATTTTCCTGTGCCCCTGTCGAGCAGAGTGACAGAGGTGATCCCGGGGTGAATTTCCTATTTCTCATTCAATCATCAAGATTTTTCTTGAAGAGTGCTAATGAGGAGCTTTGTTTGTGTAGCTTAGAGGGATTGAGATTTTTTTTAAATGGAGCATGTCCAACAGCTCTGGGTTTGACATAGCTTTCTATGTTAGGCAGAGATCATCTCTGAGTAGGTGAAATGTGACGGAGTAAAGCCGGGGTTTTTGAGACGGTCTGCATAGGGCATATGTTTGAAGCCAGTAATCCTCTTTGTGAGGTATTTCTGTGGCCTTTCCAGTTGTTGTAAATGTCTTGTGAGGTACATGCCAAAAGGGGTGCTATACTCTATAATGGGTCCAATGAGTGATGAGTAGAGGAGAACAATGATATGTTTTTTCCTGGATGAGAAACTTTTTGTGATGAGGTGTGCCACGTAGAAGGGTTTCCTGACTATAGTGGCAATGTGATTATCAAAGGAGAGACTACTGTACACCTGTGTCCCAAGGTCTCTTATTACACTTTCAGTGTTAAATAGACTACCACCTATGTGATAGCTCATGGGTACAGAGTTTTTACCAAAGGGGATGACAATGCACTTTTTGGCATTGAGCTTGAGGCCATGGCTTTGACATCAGGCATCTGTCTCAGTGAGGCCCTTTTGCAGAATGTCCACATTGTTAGGAGTTTCAATTATGTCTCCTAGTTTGCAGTCATCTGTGAACTTCATTAGCCAAAAACCTTCTGTGTTAGCCTGTACTTCAGAAAAGTAGATACCAAACAGGAGAGGACCCAGGACTGAACCCTGTGGTACTCCACTTGTTACTGGTCTGAAGTCAGATTTGGAGTCTGCTACTTTCACAGTGTGGGTTCTGTCAGTGAGCCAGTTGGCAACCCATCTTGTGACATAGGGATTCATACCTAGTTTAGTGAGTTTATCTATAATTCCAGAGTGGGAGATGGCATCAAAAGCCTTGGCAAGATCTAGATAGGCTGTGTGAACCACCTTTCCATCGTCTACAACTTTGGTGACTGCTTCAAAGAAGTTTATCAGGTTTAAGAGACATGATCTGCCTTTTAAAAACCCAAACTGGGTGGGGTCCAGAGTTTGGAGGTTACCAATGTCTTTCTTTATAAGTTCCATGATGATACGTTCTATGGCCTTGCAGACCAGGCTCGTTAAGCTAATGGGGTGGTAGCTCCCAGGGTCTGTGGTGGCTCTCCCTTTGTGGAGTGGGATAATCATTGCTGTGCACCATTCAGTGGGCACAAAGCCTGAGGTGAGGCTATGATTGAACATGGTGCTTAGGTGGGGTGCCAGTTCATTCTGTAGTTCATGTAGAATGCAGCCTGGGATGTTGTCAGGTCCCATGGATGCTGTGTTCTTGGCTTTGGAGTGTGTGGTTTTTACCTGTGCAGCCGTGATTACAGGAACTTTGCATTCTTCCAGTATAGAGATGGGCCCTTTAGGGGGTGAGGGGGGGTAAAGTTGACACTGAACCTATCTGCCAGGATGCTGGTAATATCAGTTGGTTCTGTATATTTAGTGCCATTGTGCTGTAACTCAGAGCAGATATGAGTGTTGCTATTGAGATTCTTGACATAGCTATAAAATGCTTTGTGGTTGTCTTTAGAATCAGTGGTGATTTTGTTTTTGTAACTCGATTTGGAGGATTTTATGAGGGATCTCAGCTTCTTACTGAGGCTGACCAGGGAGTTCCTCCAATCATGGGATTTTACTCTTTTTTTGCAACAGTTTCTTTCTTCTGTTGTAGAGTTTGTTTATGGCAGAGGACAACCAGATTGCCTTCCTTTTTTGGAAGATAGCATCTTGGTTCTGTTAGGATAGCATGAGCCATGCACTCGTGTAAGTGCTTATAAAGTGCATTTGTGTAGGATTAAGCAGTCATACCTCTATTGTCCTTCTGCATGGGTGTCGTGAAGTTTGCCACTTCTGTCTTAAGAAGTGTGAAGTTGGCTTCAGAGAAATTATTTTACGGTGGTTTCCCTAATGGGGGGGGGATGTGGATGTCTAGGCTGATTAGCTTGTAGTCGGATCTGACCAATGAGGAATTGACCTCTGGTGCGGAACACCGGTCAACCATGTTGGTAATGACCAGGTCTAGGATATTGCTGCCCCTGGTGGGGGTGTGGATAAGTTGATCCAAGGCATTGGAATTTATGAATTCCAGAAAATGTTGAGCAAAAGAGTTGGTACATGAGTAGTTTTCTCAGTTAATGGTGGGGTAGTTGATATCACCCATTATTAAGGTGTTGGGTTGTACCCTAATATTTTCCAGTGTATCAAGAAATGAGGAGTGGGAATCCTGGGGCATGGTGAGGTATCTGTAGCAAGTTACAGTTTGGATTGCAGTCTTGCCCAGAGTTAGTTGCACTTAGATAATCTTGGATGCAGTATGCAGAGCAACTAGCCTGGAGGTGTGGATATCCTTAATGAATATGGACACGCCACCGCCTTTACTGTTTCGGTCCAGGTTAGGTGGCCGAAAGGTGTGGCATGAATTATAGCCTGGTAATGCAGGAGTGCTCTCTGGAGTCTTGAACAAGGTCTCTGTCACTGCACAGATGTCAATGTTCTCCATTTTAAGGAGTGCCTCGACTGAATGCATTTTAAGGTTTAGACTTCTAGCATTGAGTAGCATTATCCTCAGATTTTGCTTGCTTGTACCTGTTACGGTGATGAATTTGTCATTTGAACCTTGCCTAAAAAAGGCATTATAGGGGTGGCAAGAGCCTTAGCTAGTATTCGGAATCCCAAGGGTGACAGGTGCAGGCCATCTCTGGCAAAGCATCGTGGTCTGTCAATCATGTCATCCTTGGCAGACAGATACTGGGTCCCCTTAGAATGACACCAGAAGCTTAGCCAATTGTTGAAGTCAATCATTTTGTCCTTGTACTGTGGTATCATTCTGGGCGATGGCCAGATGCTACTCAGGGCTAGTGTCATACCTGCCTGGGCTACAAGATCAGAGAGCTCCTCCATGTCTCTTTTCATGTAGCCAGATGTAGCCAGGGAGGCATGTCTCAGGTCATTCACACCGACATGGAGAATGACAGAATCATATTTGTACTTGTTGTGGAGTGACCTGAGTGTGTGCATTATGTGGCAGATCCTGGCACCTGACAGGCAGCTGACAGTAACTTTCTCCTTGTTTAGCCTGGTGAGTGGAACATCAGTGTGCCTGACTATAGAGTCACCTATGACTACAGTGTTGGGTACGTTGTTATGCCTTATGGGCTGTGGTTAAGTGGCACACTGAGTTTGTGGGCTATGTGTCATTTGGGTTGTGTTGAGGGGTGGAGGTTGACTGCGTTTCTGCTTTGGAGATCTCTGTTGCTTGAGCAGATTTTTATTGAGAGCCTCCCCAAATGTAGGTGGGTGTTTGTAACTTCTACTTTTAAGCTTTCTTTCAGTTTTTCTAATGTAGTCTGCTGGGCATTTCATGCACAAAGTACAATATACCACTCTCTCAGTCTGGCACAAACCTTTCTTTTTTATCTTTATCATAGTCCCATTTATTATACAGGAGGGTGCCTCTAAAATGTATGCACACATTGTGCATGACCCACATTTTTTCATATAGCCTACTATAGGTTTCTTAATGTTTGCTTTAAGAATATTTTTGAGGGTTCACCCCCTCCTGTATACCATATTCATTTTTTCATCCACACACTCCTGAGTGTGTCGTCCTTCAGATGGGGTAGGTGCTGCACTCAGATAAGATGTTAAACTGAGGCTCCTACAAAAAATAACTCTTATTTACAAAACATTTGCATATTTAGTAATATTTACAAGTGTACAAACATATAGATATACAAATCTATTTACACAATCATACTAAATTACATCTCTGTTAGACCCCTCACATCTTTTTCCATAACCATCATCTGATTTTACTTTGTATTGTTGCTAAACTCCATTTACCATTAAACATAATTTCATTTATTCTTTCATTTCATATAACCCATACACCATAAAATAACATTTTATCTATTCTTTTAACATATTCTTTATTTATTTATTTATTTTTATTTATTTATTTGCATTTGTTTACCAGGGAAGTCCAACTGGGCAGGGTTGCCCATTTTCAGCAGAGGCCCAGGGAGAAAAGCTCCATACAATATAAAAGGTACAGAAAAAAACAATAACAAATACAAATATATAATTTTAAAAGCAAGTGTAAAATTAGAAAAAAAATACCAATATAATATGATAGTTCAAAGAATTTTTCAAAGATTCCCACATGAATAATAATAGTACAGTGAAGACATATGAATATTAAAGGCATTGTAAGGCATAACAGCAATGTTAAATGACAAACTCAATACAATATTGCATGGACAGTGTTATAATTAGTATTACAAGGACCATTTCATTTTTTGATGTTCAGGAAGGCTTTAAGGATGATATATAGAGAAGATGTGGAGATAGAGTGTACTAAAAGGAGTTAACCTGGGTCAGAGCAATTACATAGCCAAGACTTAGAGAGATAGGATTTTAGTTAATTTTTAAAACTGACTTTGTGGGTCTATAACCTTATTTTGAGTGGGAAGGAGTTCCACATTTTGTTTTTTGATAGAACAAGAGTAGAGGGAATCACCTGAGTTATGTTTACTTTTGGAAACTTCTAGCAGACCTTTATTGGTGAACCTTAGTTGTCAGGTGTTGGTGTAGTGATTAATAAGGACTTCTAGGGCAGGGGTAGTGTTGGGGTGATAGAGAATTTGGTGAGACAGGGTGAGCTGATTTAGGGTAAATAAGTTTAGTAACTCTATCCAGGACAGTTTCTGAAGGGCTCGACAATGGTGAAATCTGTAGCAAGAGTCGGTGGTAAATTTGGCTATCTTGTTATAACAAGCGGATAATTTGTTTAGATCACATTTATTTAGGTTAACTAGGATGGGGGGAGCATATAGTAATGTAGATAGTAGGTGGGTTCTTGTTATGATAATTTTACTATTAGAGGTCAGATGTTTTTTACATCTGTAGAGAGTGCCTAGTTTTTGTGCACTTTTGTTATGGTTTGACCTATGTGCTTGTCAAATGTCATGTTTTGGTTAATGATGACACCTAATAGCTTGGTGTGTTCAACTGGTATGATATAGGTATTGTCAGATGCAATAATTGTAAAAGGAGGGGTGGGATCCATTGCTTTGGTGGGATGAAAGAGCATAAGTTGGGTCTTTTTGGGGCTGAGTATCAATTAGGAGTTTGCTAACCAGGTTTCAATAGCTGTGAAGGATTCTTGGGTTATTTTCTGTAGAAGATGCTGAGAGGCTGTGGAGCAGATTAGGTAGTGTCATCAGCATATTGGACCAGGCTTGCATGAAGTGTAGCTCTGTGAAGGTTCTTTGTGAATATTGTGAAGAGCAGGGGACCAAGTATATAACCTTGAGGCACTCCTAGGGTGATGGGAAGTAGGGGGGAATAGAGTGTTCTGTCAATTAGCTTGATTTCTGTTAAAGAGATAGTCTTTAAACCATAGGAGTACAGAGTTATTTGTTTTATGTTCTGAGATAACAGTCAGTAGTTTGTCATGGGAGACTGTGTCAAATGCTTTTGAGAGTCCCAAAAAGACAGTTGATACTAGGTTGCATGCATTTTGCTGTTGATTAACATGGTTGGTGAAACTGATAAGGGCAGTGGTGGTGCTATGGCCAGGTCGAAAACCGTGTTGAATTTTGGCTAGGAGATTGTTAGACAGAAGGTATTTTAGTAGTTGGGAATATATACATTTCTCAAGGATTTTTGACAGTGAGGATAGTATGGCTATTGGGTGGTAGTTGGATAACTCAGTAGAGTTTCCCCTTCTATCCCCCCTCATCTATCCTTTCCCATTTCCCACTTCTATCCTTATAATACCCGTATTTAATAACATAAATGTTTATTTTATCCACTTCTTTTTTAAGCTAAAAAATGTAGCTTTCCCCATAACTTTTTTACTCCTTTACACTTCAAAAACAGGTCTAGTGGTCTCATGTTTTGACAATGTAAACATATTCTATTACTTTTCTTCTTATATGGCATATTTCCTTTTGCTGGCAATTTATCTATTACCAGTCTCCACAAAAATCTTGACATTCTACTGTATGATTACACCATTTGATTCTTATTTTTATAGCTTTAATTTTTTCATCTGTTAGATTTTCCTATGGTTTTATATAGTAACGTTTTATCATTACATTATTTTAGCATACTTTTCTATCTTTTTCTATATCCTCAATTTTTATTTTCCACAAAAATATTCTTCTTGTTAATATTTTAATTCCTTATTTATAGAGTATGTTTCTTTTCTACTCTTTTTACCTTATCCCAAACTTTATCATACTTATATTTATACAATTTTACTACTAATCTCTCATCTTTTTCATGTATCTACTTTAACACTTTGTACACATTTCTTCCTTCTTTTTTACATACAAAACTCCATGTTTTACTGGGTTTAATCTAGAACCCCATATAAATGAAATAATTATCTGCAATTATCTGCAATGTTTTTTTCAAATACTGTTGACAACATAAATACACTTGATAAGTATGCTATTTTCCCATCAGTATGAAATTTATCAAATAAATCTTTTTTTTCTGAATGATGATATATATGTTCAACAGAAGATGTAGGTTTATTTTATTTATTTTATTGTTTTTACCCATTAAATTTTACTTACATCTTTATTCCCAAATTTTATATCAAACACAGAAATTTAATTTATTGTAAAATATAATAATAAGCTAATAATGGTTAATCTTTCCATGTTTGCTAAAGATACATCTAATATCCTTACTGTATTTCTACAGAATATGGCTATTCCAGAACATATCTCATTATCCAAATTCCAGATTATCTTTCCTCCACATAGTTTCTCTGTTTGCAATCTTTCTTCATTTGTTAAAGATCTTGTGGCTTCCAATATAATTTCACCTGCATCACATGTATTACACCACTTCAAAATTCCTATTTTTCTTAGTATATTCTTAACGCTATTCACATTTACAGAAAGCACTCTACAATTTTGATTGTCCTTTTTTATTAGATTCATGAGTTCATAAGTTGTTAGCTGATTACTAGGATAGCTTTCTTAATAGGCCATTTTAAGCCTAGTTAATTTCCTTCCCAATGTGAGACTCAAACACTAGCCCCATTCACTAGCTGTATATATTCTTTTTTATCCATTTCCTTTCTTTTTCTTTTGTACTTATCCCTTTAAATATTCTTTTTCACCCTTTACCAATATAATTATGTTTTCTTTTTACTACCTCCTAATTTATGTCTTCTTCTTCACTTATTTCAGGACATTTTTCTTTGTTTTCTTTATCATTTTTATCATCTAGTTTTTCTTCTATTTGTAATGCTTCTAAAATGTCTTCTCTTTGTTCATTTTCTTCTCTTCCTTCTTCCTAACTCTTATGTTCATTTTTACAATCCATCCATAAATGTCCAATTTGGTCACATTTATAACATTTTGATTCATGTCCCATTTTCCTGCAAATATAACATTTTCTTTTATCAAATTTACTTATGAAATGTCCTTCTTTTCAGCAAAAAAAGCATTTTGAGTTGTCCCCAGTATTTTACAACACCCCTATCCCCAACACATTTATCATGTTTTGTATATGTATATTTTTTCTCTTTCTATTTTTAATGCAATATTACAATCCAGCTGCCAGTACATAAACCCCTTTTGCATTAAAATTTTGCAATGTTCAGTACTTCTTTACATAAATCTTTTAAATGTCCTTTTAATGTCTCTCTTTCCACCTCTGTTTGAAATTGTGCATGTATTTTCTTTTTTTGTTTCCCTGTTAAATTGTATTTATTTATTTTACATTTGTTTACCGGTAAAGTCTGACTGAACAATGCTTTTACACCCAGATGAGTTATTCAGTTGTCCCACACTTCATAGCTGTCCATTTCTTTGTCCTCTTTACTTTGCACCATTATTATGTACTTCCATTTTCCATTTTCTTCTGTCTTGTTTTCTGCTCTCCTTTTGCCTTTTTTACTTTCTCTGCATGTTTTCTTTTCCGTCTCACCACTGTTGTTTAGGATTGTTTCTGCTCTCTCCTTTTGCCTTTTTTACTTTCTCTGCATGTTTTCTTTTCCGTCTCACCACTGTTGTTTAGGATTGTTTCTGCTCTCTCCTTTTGCATTTTTTACTTTCTCTGCATGTTTTCTTTTCCGTCTCACCACTGTTGTTTAGGATTGTTTCTGCTCTCTCCTTTTGCCTTTTTTACTTTCTCTGCATGTTTTCTTTTCCGTCTCACCACTGTTGTTTAGGATTGTTTCTGCTCTCTCCTTTTGCCTTTTTTACTTTCTCTGCATGTTTTCTTTTCTGTCTCACCACTGTTGTTTAGGATTGTTTCTGCTCTCTCCTTTTGCCTTTTTTTACTTTCTCTGCATGTTTTCTTTTCCATCTCACCACTGTTATTTAGGATTGTTTCTGCTCTCTCCTTTTGCCTTTTTTTTACTTTCTCTGCATGTTTTCTTTTCCGTCTCACCACTGTTGTTTAGGATTGTTTCTGCATCTTCGTTTTGCATTTTCTCTCCTTCATTTTCTGGCTCACTTTGCACTGCCAAGTAAATCATCCTGCAGCCCTCCCAACTGGAGGGTTGTAGTTATATATCCATGATTTGCTGCCTCATCTCCATCAACAAGATTTCTTTGAAACATCTCCTCAGAATCATACATTCTGCAGTCTAGATATTTGCTTTCTCCTTCATTTTTTTTATCACTCTGTCATCTTCTCTCTCCATCCACCTTCCTGTTTCTCAAACCTGCCTCTGTACCTGGAACAGAAACAGGAAGTGCTGCTCCAAAATGTGTCCCACTTGCACAACGATGAGTAGGGTAAGTTCCCCGATGCCCTGGTCACATTTTCACCAGTAGTATAAATACCACTTCAGGTCTCCCATGAAAATAGTCTGCTATGCTAATGCGACTAACCTGATCAACAAAGGATAGATAAATATAGTCTGTTCTTTACTTAAATGAAAGCCTGTTAGCTTTTTCTAGAATTATACAGTAGCCATCATTATGTGGAGAATGCGTGATAAATTTACAAATTTTGTCTTCTAGTGATTGAATGACAGTAGAGTTTTTAGCAGATGCTATTGAGACAAGAGGGAGGCAGAATTCATGTTGATGAAGTGGAATTCCTTTTATTCTATTGCAGCTCTGGTTAGGTATGACAGAAAAGGAGATATTATCATGTCCCCAGACTGGAAGGAGACTCAATTTTCTATATGTTTTTATCAAGATGAATGATACAATTGAGGGAAGGGAGTCTAGATAAAGGTTAAAGTATGGCGATAGTGTAGTAGGAAGACCCACACAAAACCCTCCCCCCGTAGTTCTACGTCAGTCAAACTGATTGAATATTCATCTGGTGTTAATGAATATTGATGCAAATGTATTTGAGAATGCTCAGAAAACATGCATTTTATGATATGTAATTCATGATAGAATTGTACATTGGAAGACTAGATAACTGTAATGGGAGTTTAGACTTGCACACTTGACTTACATTTGGCCACCTTAATTGTATGCATGATAGCACTGCTAATATGAATGGCACGTCAATCATGTGTCATTTCATATGTATCTTTTAACACCTATCATCGTAGCCACGCCCACTCCTGCGCAGAACTGAAGGCGGGCCAGTACACTATACTATCGCCCAAAGTACTTGAAGGAGGACACTTGATCTTAGGAAGAGTTGTTATAGTCGTAGAATATTATAGTATTAGAGGATATGCCAAGCTTTTGATGAATGCTGAAAAACATTATTTTGTTTTTGTATGTGTTAAAATGAGATTTTTTTGTTATCATTTACAGATTGTAGTAGTTCATCTAGCTGAATGGTTAGAGTGATAAAGGATCATGTCACCGGTGTACAATATATATATATATATATATATATATATATATATATATATACAGAGAATAGTAGAGGGGCAACAATAGAACCTTTGGAAACTCCTTTGAATAAAAGTAATGTGTGGGAGTTGCAGGTTTTATAGCTAACTGAAATGTCTGCCTGTCTGTCTGCCTGCCTGTCTATATGTCTGTCTCTAGAATAGCTTTGAAACCAAGAAATGGCATCAGCGCTGATGCCTAGTTCAGTCAGGTGAAGTTTGAGGAAGGATAACTATTTATTTATCTGACAGTTTACTGGGAAAGCCAGACTGATGCTATCCAAATTTCTTTAGAGGTCCAGGGAAGAAAAGATAGAAAAGCTGTAACAATTTATTTTATTTATTTTTTGTACTTTGTTAACCAGGAAAGTCCATTGGGCCAAGATGAACCCTTTTTCAATGGAGGCCCGGGAAGGAAAGCTGCACAATGAATATGAACAAGAATCAACAAGAAATAGTAATCAAAAATCAAAACAGTAATAGTTTGATTGTATATACAAAAAAGTAGATATACAAGAGATTAATGCACAAAGCAAATAAGCAGCAGTCAAAATATGATACAATAAAAGTCATTGTTACATCAGTAGTATAGAAACTTGAAACAAAATACAGAAGTCAAAACATGTTATGATTCAATAAAGGTCATTGTTACATCAGTAGTGTAGACTCTAACGAGGGGAAGGGTGTTTAGTATAAAGTACAAGCGGCAGATTATATAACTGAAGTAGGGAGGGCAGTAGGACAAGGTGTAGAATGTGTAGTAGGAGGAAGAGTTAGGATGGGTGAGAGCAGCGTGCAAGGGAGAAGGATAGAAGGAGCTGCTCAGGGGTGCATAATGGCTTATGCACAGTAAGGAGATTGTGGTTATTAGATCTGAGAGTCCGGTGAGGAAGATGCATAGTGAAGAAGGAGGAGAGTGAGGGGCATTGAGAAGGGTTGAAAATAAGCTTGTGAGCAGTGGTGAGTAAGATGAAGGATAGATAATTAGGGAGCTCTCGCCAGTTCAAAGAGTGTAACGAGCCACAGTGGTGGGAAGGGTATTTTGATCTATTAGCAAATTTGGTGATTTTATTGTAGCAGGACGCTAGTTTAGCTTTGAGGGTTGCTTGCAGGTTAGTAAGGAGAGGAGCACCTTACATAAGAGAGGGGAGGAGGTAGGTGAAGTTGAAAGGTGAAAAAGAATATTGTAATGTATAAACTATGTCAAAGATCCTGATGAGATTTCTTAAAATGGATGCAGCTAGCATGCCTTTGTCAATTAACATGAGAATGTTATCTGTGAGTGTCCCCGTAGATGGAGAAGTGCTCCTACCTGACCAGAACCTATTCTGTTTATAAGACAGACGATCATTTCAGCATTTAAACATTTCTAATTATTTCTACAAACTCAGTGTTTATTATGGTAAACATAAAAAAGAACTGGAGGAGTATCCATATATGCCTAATATACTATGACGTCATCTCTTTGGTTAATAACAATGAAGTTAGAATTATCATGATGAGTTGTTAATCTCCACAAATCACTTATCATTGTTGTTGGTTTCCTCATACAGCCTGATTGACAGGATATATTTTATCAATTAAATGACTTCTTCTCTAAGGAATAAAGTGTTATTGCTGTTTATATTGCTTAATAAGAGCCACTGAATCACCATTGGCACATGGTAAACCTATAAATTGCTGTCTTGAACTATGATCTGTCTGCAGTTAGATAAACTACCACTTGTAGTACAACACCCATCTGTGTAGTTATTGTATCACTACATCAAACTGTAGATCTTCCTTTTATGTTTATCTTTGACCATGCCAAGGGTATTTTTTGATACAAATGATCTTTGTCTTTGCGAGTTTTTCAAGGGTAAAGTTTCATTGTCTTAGAAGGCAAAACTAACTTTGGTGTTTACAGTTTTTTTTTTTTTTAGAGATGATGCAAAGGTACATAAAGTCTTTAAATCTAGATCTCACTATTCTGTATTTATTGATGATACACATATAAGTCTTGTCAATAAAAAAAAATGAAAGACGTTTGTTGATAATGAAGTACAGTGTACAATTGTTGGTGACAACTGAAATTATGGATGTGTCTCACATAATTTCCTGAATTCATGATTTACAATCATCACAAACTTCAGCTTTATGGGTAGTGTTACTTTGGTCCACAATGCTATCTTGAGTAATCTTGTTTATTCTGAGGAAATGTATGAAATACTGGTACTATTTACCTAGTGATATACATATATATATATATATATATATATATATATATATATATATATATATATATATATATATATTTAGGAATGTATACACACACACGTGTGTGTGTGTGTGTGTGTGTGTGTGTGTGTGTGTGTGTGTGTGTGTGTGTGTGTGTGCATATATATATATATATATATATATATATATATATATATATATATATATATATATCCACTTCAGAAGGTCGAAATACTGAAATCTCGAATTTCAGTATCTCGAGCCCAAGAAGTCGAGTTCACAAAACAACGAAAAGTAAAAACCACAAAATTCAAAACCTCGAATACCGGAAGTTTTGAATTTTGCAGTTTTACTACACACACAAACACACCATCCACCACACAAACACACACAATCACTGTACTACATGAATACATATATATATATATATATATATATATATATATATATATATATATATATATATATATATATACATACATGTTTATTTCACTTTATTAAAGACGTTCAGTGCAGTAATTTTCACAATGTTATTTATTATACATCATTCTTTTTCCAGAATTGCACAATGAATTGCATGTTTTACAGAGTCCATTATGGAAAAGAAAAGAAAATGTTTTACATTTTCTTCTGGCCTCATCCATTTCTAATCTTGGTAGACAATTTAAACTCAGCTAAGAATGTCATATGAAACTGATAATATCACAGTGCATAGCTATTATGTAAAATGTATACTGTCAGATTTCTCTCTAGAGACAACAACAAGACATCAAATGATGATTAACTAACCACTGAGACAGGGAAAGGAAGAAAGGGCTGTGGCCTGACACTGAGCTCACTTCTCTTCTGCTTAGATACACTGATCTTGCACTACTGTGTGATAAAAGTGAGTCAGAACCACAGCACGTGGCTTCCACGTATCGTCTGACATTTATCAAAAGACCTGTTTGCACCTAATGGTTGTTCACCTTTAATGACATCTCTACCCCATGATAGTTCTATATGGGGACCATTTGTCAAGAAGGGAATATTCTTTACCTCTCTATTGTGCTATCTGCCATTCATTCTGGTAAAGATGTTTAAATACACTCCAACACTCATCTTTTGGTGGAGGGGAGGTATCCTTGCAATTCCAAGGCCTTCTTGGCCACCAATACAAATATGATCTGCATTGCAGGGATGTTGCTACCTGAAATGAAGCCATACACTGCTATGTTAACTTTCTGATTAGCATCTATCTTTGACCCAAAATTCTCCCCACAACTGATGCAAAAGTACACAGCTCCATATTACATGGGCCAAGTGGAGACAAGATCCACGTGTTGGCATCAACAGCCCTGACTGCTGGCTTCTACTGCAAAGTTTTCAAGCTGCCTGTGGTTAGAAAATGCCTATGAAAATATTTCCAGGCATAAAACTTCTATTTTGGGGAGGAAATCAATGCATTCAGAATCTTTAAAATATGTTTAATTTCATTGTATGAAAATAAAATCTCCTTTTCAAGTTAGTAACTCTTCCTCAGCTCCTCTCAGGGATCAAAGTATGAACCAAGTAGACCCTTATAAAATGGGGAAATTCCTATTGACAGCTCTCTGTTATGAAATGCCATGCCCTGTAAAAGCCTTAACGAAGGATGTCCAAGAACCCCTCTCCCCAAACTGATATATATTTTTGACCTTGTAGATTTTAATGAAGTTGGATTGATTGCTTGCAAAATGAAACCTATACTAAATTAAAAACACCACTTAGATTTCTAAATATTTCTGTCAAATATACTACACGAGGACTTTGTATCACTGCAAGAGATTTTATCTGTACTAACATAGACTTCTTTTCCATGCTCTCTATTTCTCAGTGCTAACTGGAATTCATAGATCTTACTCAGAGTAACAATGTTATACAACTAATTGGTTATCCCATAAAAGGTAAAGACCTCGATCTTATTTTATTTTATGTTAAGGGTATGATTTCTGGCATATGATACTTCTTCCATGAAGTACATTAGATTGCAATGCCATCAGGTTTACAGTTCCAGTTAAAAAGCCATATGCACTATGAAACTATTAGTAGGTATGGGAACCTCAGTTTGAATGGCTGAAACTGAATTGTATAATATGAGACAGAGATGTAGTTTTTTGGGTGCCCTGTGCAGCTCAAAGATGAAGAATAAAACAAAACAAAAATTCTGCTCTAAGTCCAGAAGCACAAAAAAAAAAAAAAGATTGGGGAAGGGGGTCATTCATGCTTCTGCCCTGATCATGAAAGCAGTATCATCATTCATTCCTGAATTTTAGTACTGCAGCTACAAAGCATGGACTGATGAAGTGCTTCTGACATGACCTCAAATGTAGAATAAATGATTAATGGCATCCAAAAATGAATGTCGATGGTCCAGTATTGCCCACCTGGCATCTGACAATCATTCTGCCAACAACTTCCACCTGGGTGGCTACTTCCCCCTTAACCCTGCCCCAGCTATGCTTCTGATTCAAACTCAAAGACATTAAAATGTAGATAAGAGATATGCATTTTGGATGACGTTAAAAATATAGCTGACCAACAAATGGATAAGCACATAAAGAATATGTTGTTGTTGTGTCTTTCAGCTTATCCCGGTCAGGGATTGCCACAGCGGAACTCCAGTCCACTAATGTTTGGTAGTGGATTTTTACGTGCAAGTTACCAGCCCTGACGCACAACCTTCAACGAAGGTATGCCCATTCATGCATGTCTCCACGCAGAAGACACCCAGCTGAGAATCGAACCGGACAACATCTTACTGGGAGGCAACAATGCTACAGCAGCACCACCACCGCGACATAAAGAATAGGTAAAAGAAGAAAATCGCTGTTAATTCACCTACAGGAAAACAAAAGCTTGCAGTGACTATGAAGAAAATAAACAAATAATTCTGCACATAAGTAATAAAACAAGATATAACCGATTATTGACAGAAACAATAAAAGTGTGAAGAAGGTTTGCTTAAAAATTGGATAACAGCAAGAGTTATTTTAAAAGGTCTATATTACATAATCAAAGAGACACTTCTTCGAATATGTAATCATTGACCCTTAAACACCGAAATGTGAAAACCGCAAATGGCCAAAACTGCAAATATTTTCCTAGGGAAAAATTTTGCGGGGCCATAGAAACAAGACAAACACTTCAACTGTAATTTAAGTAGGGGGGGGCTTTGCCCCCCACACACCCCTAACTAAATATACCAACTCAGAGATTGCTCTATATTGAGGTAAAGGGTAAACTTCGGGAACAGCCAACTGAATTTTTTCCCTAGGAAAAAATTTGTGGTTTTGGCTGTTCGCGGTTTTCACATTTCGGTGTTTAGGGGTCGATGATTACATATTCGAAGAAGTGTCTCTTCGATTATGTAATATAGACCCATTTAAAATATGTTAATTCACAGATATGCTCAGTGATACAAGTTATGGACCTTCTACAAATTCTTCATTAATGCATGACTCATATGATTTTTTCTCCTGCATTTAGTGATACCTTTTTTCACGTAATGAAGACCAGAGATTGAATTGACAACCTGCTTTCATTCAGATATCTACATTGCAATCATCTCATTCTGTGATATCACTAGTTGTCTCTAGAAGCCTTATTATCACTTATATACTTCATAGGACTCATAGATGTTTACTAGGCTATTAACCCAATAGCCATTTTAAGCCTGGACAAGCTAACTCCACACTTACCAAAATATTGCTAACATGTGACAATACCCCAAGGATTTTCACAATTATAATATAGGCTTGTGCACATCAAGTATTTACAGTCTGCCCCTGTTCACCAAGACACTCGTGCCAAACCAGGGGCAAACCTGTGACTTCCTATTTACACTTGAAAAAGAGTACTGCATTGTCTTATAAGGTGAATAATTAAACTGTTCAAGTTACAACGTATCATGTTAAGATGGTTTGCATCATCCCATATCTAAAGAAAAAGGATATCCTTTAGCTAAGGAACAACTGGAAAAGTGCAGTCAGATGGTTTACAATCAAAGAGGAACTTTATTAGACAAGCACTCACAGGGACTATAAAAGCCTAGCCATATATACCTTTAAGTAGACACTTTTAAAAGTACTAACAGTGCCCACCTCCCAAATCAGGCAGAGCTGTACATGATAACCCTGGTAGTAATTAGTGCCTACTCATCCAGTCATCAAGACTGTTCTTAAAGGCAAACAAAGTACTACTTTGCTTGACCTGTAGGGGGTATCCTGTTCCTTAGAGTGGGAATGCCTTGAGTTAGACACCTATCATTCAACCAAATCTTGTTTATTTGTTTGTGTAAATGTAGGTCAGTTGCACAGATGTTTGTAGAACCACTGTTTTTGAAGAAATAGATGGTCAAATAGAACTGGGTGTTCCATGCATCAAAAACAAGGCACAGATCACCTCAATGAAATCAGTAAAAGCTACTGATTATAAGGAGAGTTGTACTAATCTATAAGGATAGTTGTACTAATCTATAAGGATAGTTGAAGGAGTTGTACTAATCTATAAGGATAGTTGAAGGAGTTGTACTAATCTGTAAGGATAGTTGAAGGAGTTGTACTAATCTATAAGGAGAGTTGAAAGAGTTGTACTAATCTATAAGGATATTTGAAGGAGTTGTACTAATCTATAAGGATAGTTGAAGGAGTTGTACTAATCTGTAAGGATAGTTGAAGGATTTGTACTAATCTGTAAGGATAGTTGAAGGAGTTGTACTAATCTATAAGGAGAGTTGAAGGAGTTGTACTAATCTATAAGGAGAGTTGAAGGAGTTGTACTAATCTATAAGGATAGTTGTACTAATCTATAAGGATAGTTGAAGGAGTTGTACTAATCTATAAGGATAGTTGAAGGAGTTGTACTAATCTATAAGGATAGTTGAAGGAGTTGTACTAATCTGTAAGGATAGTTAAAGGAGTTGTACTAATCTATAAGGATAGTTGAAGGAGTTGTACTAATCTGTAAGGATAGTTGAAGGTGTTGTACTAATCTATAAGGATAGTTGAAGGAGTTGTACTAATCTGTAAGGATAGTTGAAGGGGTTGTACTAATCTATAAGGATAGTTGAAGGAGTTGTACTAATCTATAAGGATAGTTGTATGATTTAAAGACTTCAATTTTTTTTGTTTAAAAATCAGAGTCCTTTCCAGTTGACCATTATGCTTGGATTTGTACATACTGCAGAGGGCACTATATTCCATGAGGGGGCTAATAAGGGAAGACTACCATGGTAAGATGGATCTTAAAGATATTCCCTTAGAAATTAAGGTGGGGCAGATGGAAGGATTCCCTGACTATGGTTGAAGCATGATGATTGAATAAGGGAGTTGTCTGCATAAGTACCCAGGTCTCTTGTGACTGCATCTGTTTGAAGAGGAGTACCATCTATAGCACATGAGGTGGGGACAGCTGTTTGCTGAACACTGTTATGCTACACTTTTTTCATTTAACTTGAGACTGTTTTCAGTACACCAGGTATGTAAATATTCCAGCCTGTTCTGGAGTAGTTTAGTATCAGTGGATGAGGAGTTCCCAACTTGCAGTCATCAGCAGTCTTGGTCAACTGCACTTCAGAAATATTGGCTTGGATGTCTACAAAATTAATTCTGAACGGGAAAGGGCCCAGCACTGATCCCTGTGGCATCCCATTAATTGCAATGTTACATTCAGAGAGGTCACAGTACTGTTCCTTGTGAAACCCCTTGGTGGGAAGTTGGCATAATGGTTAAGGTATTTACCTTACAGCCACAAGGTCCAGGGTTTACTCACATGAAATATGTTTGGAATAATTGGCTCAACTTAAAATGGCCCACAAGTTCAGTTAGCCTAGTAATAATCTTTCACATCACATATGCACTCAAGTCACTCAACAACAAGTACCGTTATGACTCTGTCATAGTTCATGTTAGAGTGAATGACTTCAGACGTATCTCTCTGGACTATATGAAGACAGAAATGATGGAACTCTCTGATTATATATCTCAGATAGGTAAGTCCCTAACCCTAAGCAGTGACCTACCCTCACCAAGGATGATGCCACAATATAAACAAAAACTGATTGACTTCAAGCAATTGGCTCAGCTTTTGGTATCAGTCCAGGGGAATCCAGTATCTGTCAGTCTGGGAGGATATCGTAGACAGACCTCACTGCTTTGCTAGCAATGGTCTGCATCTGTCCCCCTAGGTTTTTGGTTACTGTCAAAGGATTTTGCCTCCCCCAAAGTGTATTTTTAGGCAATGTCAAAACAACCAATTTTCCAATGTAACAAAATCTAATCAAGACAAACTCAGGGTCATGCTTAAAACTTCACTCCTTGGAATCACTCCTCACATTGGAGGATGCTGAAATGGTTCAAGGACATGGCCAGCACCCCAGCTGTGCAAGGCTACAATGCCTTCTACACATTCAGACTTCAAAATGAGTATGAAGGAACCAAAGGTGGAGGTGTACCCATCTTCATTAAAACCAAATACACGTTGAGATGGTCAAACAGCATGACTCTCTCGAACTACTTCATGTCCAATTAACTATTGGGAAAGTACCAAACCAAATCATTGCTCGCTATAGATCCCCCACCATGAACCAGGATAAGCACACCGCCTACCTTGATTTACTGGAATCCCTCACCATACAGCCCAACACCTCATTCATAAGAGATTTCAGCTATCCTTCCATGGAATGGGGGACATACATGGGCAAAAACACTCTTGCCCGGAGGTTCTTGGACTTTGTTAACACAAATGTTCTGCACCCCCACTAGGTGCTCTAATGTTCTGGAAATAGTACTCACCAACATGGGGGGGTCATTGGACTGGCCCATGTGTGATGCCCCCCCTGGTTAGGTCAGACCACAAATCAGTCTTGTTTGAAGTAACTACTGGAACGGACACCCTCACAGGAACAAAAATTATAAAAACCTTTAACAAAGCTAACTACAGCATACTAAGTGATGGTATAAAAAGCTTCATACCACTCACAATCACAGACACCAATGATTACTATACAAAAGTATATGCAAATGCACTGTACAAACACTTATGTGACTGCATAAACTCTGCTGTACCTGACCAGATCAAAACCAGGTCTTTTTCTTAAAAGCAAGCCACTGTGGTGGACTTCAAGTATAAACAGATTATATAACAAGAGGAATTAACTGTTGTCCAAAAGCAAGAGGGATAACACTCTGCAGAGGAAGAGTTCCCTCCAGAGCCTAAACAGGAAAATCAGAAATCTTGTAACATCTCCTAAAGCAAATTATGAAACTACACTTGCATCTCTAGCCAAGGATAATCATAAGGCATTCTTAAACTATGTCCAAAATCTAAAAGGGAATGCCCAGCTATGTGCCGAATTGGTTGTAGATGGGATCACTCGTATTACACTGGAAGTTTTCACCAACTTGCTAGCTGGCAGATTCAGTGCACACTCCACCCCCTATCCCCACCTACCATATCCCAAAGCATACCTGACACCAGCACTCTGCCTAGTATCTCTAGAGAACAGGTAATCTCTGTGCTCACTAAGGCCAAAAACATGGCCTCAATGGGACCAGATAATATTCCAGGTTGTTTACTAAATAATCTAAAAAAACACCTAGCAAACCCACTTGGCATTCTCTTTAACCATAACTTGAGAACTGGCTATGTTCCTGCAGAATGGAGAACAGCAACAGTAATCTCCCTGCACAATTGGGGGGGGGGGTCTATCAATTAGACCTGGGAATTACAGAACCATAAGTCTAACCAACTTCATCTGCAAGGCCATGGAAATAATTATGATGGACATTATCAGCAAGGACATAGGCAACCTCCAAACACTGGATCCAACCCAGTTTGTCTTCGTTAAGTTTAAATCATGCTTATTAAACCTGGTAGACTTCTTTGAGAATGTCACCAAAGCCATGCATGAAGGTATAACAGTGCACACAACTTATCTCGACCTTAACAATTTTTTCAACACAATTCTCCACTTTGGCATCATTGAGAAACAAGCACAGATAAGGATTAACCCTTATGTTACAAGACGGGTAGCCAGCTCGCTCACCGACAGAACACACTGTCAAAATTGGTGACTCCACCTCCACTAGTAGACCCATCACCAGGGGAATACCACAGGGGTCTTTGATGGGCCCCTTACTGTTTGGCATCTATTTCTCAGAAGTCCAGGCCAAAGTAGATGGCCTTTGGCTTATCAAGTTCGCTGATGATTGCAAACTGGGAGCAATTATTGAGTCCCCAATGATGTCAAAATATTAAAAGAAGGGCTAACACAAACAAATGATTGATGCCAAAACCATGGTCTAAAACTAAATGCAAAAAAATGCATTATTATTCCCTTTGGCAAAATGGAAATCCTGCAAATTACAGTATTGACAGCACTCCCCTGAGTTCCAACCCAGTGTTGCAAGACTTGTGAACACAGATTGATAGCAATCTGAACTTTGACCACCAAGTTTCCACAGTAGTTAAGGAGGCCTTCTTCATAGTGCACCTGATAAGCAAAGGCATAGCATCCAGGTCAACAGATGTTATAACTCCACTGTACTTGACCCTCATCAGACCATTAATACAATATAATGCACCGTTTTGCATCACCAGACACCTGCAGCAGCTGGAGAGACTTCAGAGGTTTCTCACTAAGAAAATACAGGGACTCCAATCCATGACCTACATGGAAAGGCTGAAAGCCCTGTCACTTTACTCTGTATCTTATATGCTGCTGAGAGGTGACTTGTGCCTGTCCTATAGGGCACTCTCTAACATTGCCTTAATGAAAATGCTGCACATTCAAGAGTTACTCGATCTACGGATCTCAACCTAGCTTGTGACATTAACAGATCATGCTGGAGAGATAGATGTGTCTCCCAGAGACTGCATCTTCTCTGGAATCGACTCCCTAGTCAGATAAAACAGAGCTTCTCGGTGACCCTCTTCAAATGCAACCTTGACAATTGGATAAGAGACCACAAATTCAATCCTGGCTTGGCACCCATGTCCTTCATGGACAGGGGTAACTGATGTTGATCACAGACCCACTCTGTTCATAAATTCATTCTGCAAACTACCCAAAAAAGAACAAATGGGGATACTTGGGATTAACATGGTTAGGCTTGTAAAGGCTCTAGGGCTGCTAGCCTAGTAACCTCCTATGAACCTACAAACCTATGAACAATGATATACTTAGGGAGTACCCAGCACTGATCTTTTGGTACCCCACTAGTTACAATGTTACATTCAGAGAGGGCTCAACACTGTTCCCTGTGGTGCTTCACTAGTTACAATGTTACATTCAGAGAAGGCCAATACTGATTTCTGTGGTACTCCACAGTTACAATAATACCTTCAGAGAGGGCCCAGCACTGATGTTGTACTCCAATAGTTATAATATTACATTCAGAGAGAGCCCAGCACAGATCCTTCTGGTCCCCTCACTACTTACAATGTTACACTTAGATAGGGTACCAGTAACTTTTACTACTTGGGACCAATTGAAAAACTAGTTTTCATAGAGGTTGACATTAACTTTGCCTTTCTTTTCAATAATGCCAGCATGGAAGATATGACAAAATCCTTGGCTTGGTCAAGATAAGAATATATGTGAAATGATGCAGACATGCCCTAAGGGGAAGCCATGGGACTTCTAGAAGAAGAAGAATAGCTCTGCATGCAGTGCCAGCATGATGTTTGCTCTGATCTGCTATTGCCTTCAAAATATGCTGTCTAGGCTTAATGTTTGCCATAAAATGCCCTAAGTATGTGTATGCCTGGGTGACTGGTCCCCTTTCCTGAACTCCTATCCCATCTGTGATTTATGCTGACCTTCAATATGTACTTCTGGGATTGGTTCTCATATATCATGGCCCTAGTTCAGTTAAGTGGATGCTGGTAATGAATGCATAGTCATGTCCATTAATATGCCTCTTAGTTTAGCACCGAATGCTTAGGATAGAAGCTGTCAACATGCTTCATTCTGTAGTTGTGAGTTTGATTCCCACCGTTTTCATGTGATGTGAAACTGTAAACAAGATGCCTTACCATGCAGTATTCCTGTGCCACTGCTGAAAAAAGGAACGTGTGCATAATGAGTTTATTCAATAAAATAACAATAATAATAGAATAGTTGTTATAATGCATGGCAAATAATCCTAACAACTGGACATTATCATTTTACAATAAAAACATCTATTTCTATTTTTTTGTATATTTTGAATATATTGCTGATTTTAGACATTACTTACCACTCTGGTTACTGATTTTGCCTTCCTCACATGGAAGGCAGTCATGGCAGCAGGGAACGCTTTTTCCTTGTGTTGCCTTTCTAAAGCCTGGGAGGCAGCTTTCACTGCAAGCAGACCTGGGAGCCTACAATCAGTGAATGGAACATAATAAGGCATGAATACCATTTAGCTTAATATGTACTTAGGTTCTCTGTCAATTTCCAACATCAAAATGTCTACATACTTATTTCATGGGTATTACATTAGCTTGGATGAACAATTAAGTATGTTCTTTTATTCCTTTTTCTTAATTGTCTATCCTTTTAAATTCTAGTAACCAGACTTTACTGCATGCAAAGATGTACATCTCAAAAATATTATCTTGCTAGCATTCATTCATTCATCCATCCATTCATTCATTCATTCATTCATTCATTCATTCATTCATCGTCTGATATTTACATTATCCAGTTCAGGGTTGTGGGGAAACTAAAGGCTATTCCTTTTCTCAGTGGGTGCAAGATAAAGAAATTATTCATGGATGGTTTGCTCATGTTTTGCAGACCCCAGGATACAGACACACACACACACACACACACACACACACACACACACACACACACACACACACACACACACACACACACACACACACACACACACACACACACACACACCACTCATACCTAAAAGCAGGTGCATCTATTAACCATTTACAGGGAGTAGATGCAAACACTGCACAGAAGCACCCCAGTTGATGACTGAACTGGAGAATCATGCATTCCTAAACTCTATCCATTTTATGGGTGCCACAATCTACTATATCCACATGTTTGGTATCTCAAAATACATGAAGCAGTAACAATCCACTGCATAGGTCCATAATTTCAGGAAGTGGCTCAGACATTGAACTAGTGGCAATGTGTGCTGATCACATTATTAGACCAGTGGCACAAAGTTCAAGATCATTCCTAGAGAACTAGTAAAAGTTTTGTACAAGATCAAACAGAAATATGAAATGTATGTCTTGTAGTTACTGATGATTTTAAGAATTTGGTATGGGCATTGTGAGAGAACATGTGTTAGCAAACAAATGCTGTACTTGTAAAAATATAATTTTCATAATGTTAGAATTCATTGCAACTAAGAATTACTTTGTTTCAGCATACCTTCTTACACCAGCCGAGAGGCTAGCCATGGCAATTGCCATGGCCCCAGTCTTTGTAAATTTAGTATTAAGTAAATGGGGTAGGAGCCATGGTTTGGGTTCCTCTTTAAAACTGGCTGAAGTTTTATGGACACTTTATAGATGATATTTTTTGCATACTGTGATGAAGAAAAACTGAGAGTTTCAAAGGGGTTATTTAATATATCATTAACAGAGCATTTTCTAATACATCAACTTAAAAGCAAAAAAATAAACAAACGTAAATAATTTGTGAACAGCAAAAGCTACTAAAACTGTACAAATTGCAAAGCCATTAGGAAGAAATATTCTTGATAGTGATAACAGTTAATAGTTTCATAATCTTTCTATAGATACTATAGTATATTATAATGTACAGAAACCCTGAATTATATTTTTTACTAAACTTTCACAAACAAATTGTTGCATCTTGGAAATTGTGCAACCTAGACACATATTGTTAAAACAGTCTTGTTACTCAGACAAAATCTTTCATATGACATTAAATAATTCTGTCTGAATGCATGTTTCTAGAGCTATTTACAAAATTATAAAAAACATATGCTTGATTATATAATTAGCAATACAAATAACATTGAATATCTCTCAAGATGTGCAACTTAGCCGCGGTGGTACAGCGGAAGTGCTGTTGCCTCACAGCAAGAAGTTCTCCTGTTCAGTTCTCGTCTGAAGTGCCTTCTGTGTGGAGTCTGCATGTCCTCCCCACGGTCGAGTGGCCTCCGAAAGACATGTGTGAATGGGCATGCTTCACTGAAGGTTGGGCGTCAGGCTTACAATTTGGCACCATAAAAATCGACTGCCAATCATTAGCGGACCGGAGTTCCGCTGTGGTGACCCCTAACCAGGAAAAGCCGAAAAGACAAATAACATCTCTCAAGATGTGCAACTTACAGTACAAATATCAGTAATAGTTTTCTGCAACAACACCCTAGAGTTCACTTTATGCTGTGCAGTAGTTTATCAGCCAATTCTTTTTGAAGTTGTTGTTGTTGTTGTGTCTTTCGGCTTTTCCCGGTTAGGGGTCGCCACAGCGGAACTTCGGTCCGCTAATGATTGGCAGTAGATTTTTACGTGCTGGCTTTTTGAAGTATTAAGTACATATGGAAATACTGTTTATTTTTACAATTACTAAAAAGCAGCTTGCAGTATCTCCAATATAAAGGGATATAAGTAAACATTAAAAAGGCATTTTTCTGTATCCCATCATGGCATTTCACACCATACCCCACAAAAGCATGAATGTCTCTCAGTTGTGAAAATATGAACACAGATATGAAAATAGCAATAATTAGTGGCAAACAATGATTAAATTCTCCATTGTAGACTAATATACTTTGTGTCATTTTGTTAAGTCTCATTGCTCTTTTTAATATTGTTTATTATTATACACAGAAACAAATAACCGTCCAAGCAAGAGAAATGAATGGTTCACCAAATAGTTGTGTAAAACACAACACTATCACAATGATAATTAAAGATAAAGAGAAAAAATGCTGAACCAATCTATTTTTATATGTACATAATTCTTTAGATTATATATATATATATATATATATATATATATATATATAAAATATATTCTTTATATTTACATTATATATATATATATATATATATATATATATATATATATATATATGTATATATATATTATTTAGGTCCCCTTCACATTGTCAAAACTGCAAAATGTCGACATTCATATTATTAAAACTATATGATCGACATTTGCAATTTTGACAATGCAGAACCAGCATCTCACTATAGTGCAGAATGGAAAGATTTCCACTCCTGCACTGTAGTGCAATCTCGGAGTTGATATATTTAAGTTACAGGGTGGGGTGGGGGGTGCAGGGGGATTGCCCCCCTGCTAGCAATGTGATTTTGTAACATTTGTATTTTTTTTTTTAATGTTCGACATTCCGAATGTTGATGATATGGTGTCGGCCATATGATTGTCGACATTTCAGCATCTTGATCATTCAATGGTTGTTGTTGTGTCTTTCGGCTTTTTCCAGTTAGATGTTGCCACAGCGGAGCTCCGTTGCGCTAATGATTGGCTGTAGAGATTTACATGCTGGCTTGCCAGGCCTAACGCACAACCTTCAATGAAGGAATGCCCGTTCACGCATGTCACCACACAGAAGACGCTCTAACTGAGAATCGAACGGGCAACGTCTAACTGTGAGGTGACAACGCTACCACAGCACCACCACTGCAGTCGATCATTCAATGGTAACCCATATTATTTATATAGATTTTTTTATGTGGAGAGAGTTTTTTTATATGTGATTTTAGATAGGGACATGTTTTTGACTGTGCTGTATTCTTATACATACAACATTTCTATATTTTTGATATGCTTCTACTTTAAGAGAGAGATCCAGTGATGTCATTTATAGATTGAATAATTGTATCAGGATTTTTATTGGTTGAATCCTTTTTAAAACTGAACTGATTTTAATGGGGAATTATCTGATGAAGCAGTCTTAAAGTACTGTAAAAGCGCTAACCACCAAATAAACATTTTTTGCTTCTTGATGGATTATACAAACTGATTTTTGATGTACTGGATCTTCCATGGATTGGTTCAGCATTTTTCCCTTTATCTTTAATTATTGTTGCTTATTATTAGCTGATAAATCAATTATCTAAACAAGCCAGACTCATAAAAGTTCGGGATACCATAAGGAGCTATGAACATTAACTGGAAGTAGAAAAATAGTCCTGAATGATTTAGGAACTCTTCTGAGTTCCTAAAATTTTCTACATAATGCGCTGTTACTAAAATAGAGTTGCTGGGCATTGAAATCATCAAGAAATTTGTTTCCAGTTAGAGAAAATAAATAATTATCAATATTTATCTACATGTATCAAGCACACTCCCCTAGTATGTAAAACAAAATGCTGTTAAAAGACAAGGTATAAGGTTTCCCAGGTTGATGACTAATTATGAAAAATTCCTTAAGGAAAGAAACATCCTGAATGCATTTTTTCAGAAATGCTGTAAAACAAATGTGAATAATTTCATTATACAAGTGTCGACAGACAACAGGACAAATAAATGTCCCTCAGATTTGCATTTGGAAGAAAGTGAGGCAGACTTTATGACAATCAGATAACAGTTTACAGGCAATACTGGACTGTCATGGTTTTAGTGTTCAGCACTGAGTGGCACTAAAAGGCATCATTCATTCCGAGTGAAAAATACTCCAAGGTAATTCTGACTTTTTTCAGGTAGTAATTGTCCCACACGTCTAGCTCGACTTGCAAACATAAATTTGAATTAAACCATATTAGAAACATATGAAACGAAATCAAAACAGAGGTTGTCACAAAGTGAAAAACACATATAAGTGTGTCATACATCCACAACATCAGTGAAGGTCCAAATGTCCAACTGATGCACCATGGTTCTAGCTGGAGATCTAAGGGAAAGTACATGTGAAGCTTATCACAAATGGGTTATCTAGTCACTTGTAATAGTTGTGAGGTGCTCTATATAGGTACAATCTCTCCTAAATTGTAACATAGGATGTATGACCACATGTATGGTGTTGAGAAAAAAGACATAAGGAATGCTCTATTCCTTAGTGGGCAGAAGTTTAAAAAACTCAAATTGTTTGTCTTGGATCAAGTGGTTTTAGAAAAAGAGGAGATTTTGATGGTCTTCTAGACATAATAACATAAAATGGCAATTTAGAATAAAAGAAAAGGATTGCTCATGGCAAAATGAAGTTATTATTTATTTATTTGATATTTGTTTACCGGGAAAGTCCGACTTGGAACAACGCCAATTTTCAGTGGAGGCCCGGGGAGAAATGCTCCAGATGCATATCTTTGTAACTAATAATTATTTGATTATTATTTTGTAATTATAAAAAGTGCTTTAAAACTATAGTCATTCAAATGAGACATAAAAGAGAACCTTGAACATGAAACAACACCTCAGGCAATGTAACAAGTATAACAAATGTCCAAATATGAGCCAAAAGATTTTAATAAAACAAATCTGTCAGTAGCACCAAAAACAGCACCCTAGCACCTCAGCTTCACATAAGCCTTCAAGGAGTACTATTTAGAAACAAAAACAAGTCTTAAATACCCACAGTTGCCATACTTAATCATCAATTAAACAATTACACAATTAACATTCATTAGTTAAAAAATTAATTCTTAAAGAAACATTTCATTAAATCAATACATTTCCAACAGCAGTCTGTATTCAGACCCTGTGGAATTAAAGTGCCATATTTTAAAATTAACAATGTTTCTTTATACAATAATTTATTTCTAACTAATTCACTATTCCTATCTCCTGCCGAAGTACTAGGGTGCTGTTTTTGGTGCTAATGACAGATTTGTTTTATTAGAACCTTAAACATGTTCATGAATTGGCTGGTAGACAAAAAAACTGGTATGCTTTTAAAGGTGATTTAAGTGGTCATATTACTTGTCCTAGTATTCTAAAGAAGTCTTACTATTTATCTGAAAAGTATTTGTGTTTGGAGTATAACACTGCCACGTGGCTGCAGAAACATTATTGTGTAGGAAATCATAAAAGTAATGACATACAGCAAAATAAGTACAGATTAACCTTCACAGTTTACCATAATTATACAGGAAAGTCCAGATTAGATAAAGCACACAAACTACTTACTTATCAAATCTTCCATTTATAACTATGAACTCGATTGTAAGAGTTAAAAGGAATAAAAAAGGTATTCTTTACTTAGATCAGAAACTTGAAAGAAAGTTGTGCTAGAAACATGTTATCAAGAAAGTGCTATAGTTACAAGGGGAGATGTTCCTTAAAAAAACATAAATATATTATAGTAATGTATAGTGGAGAGGAGCTGGCTTAATGGTTGAGGTCTTCGCATCAGGCATGCAAGGTGAAAGGTTTTATTCTAACCTCTGGTTATTGGTTAGGCTTGTTATGTCAGCAGACTGATAGCTACATATTCCATAATTTTGAAATTAAAATTGTTTTGGTTATTATTTCAGATTCAAAAACAACATTTCATTGACTGGATGATTCTCACTTATACACTCCTTTTCTTGGGGGAGGGTTGGCATAATGGCTATTGCATTTACCTCACAGATAGAAGACACAAAGTATGATTCTGACCACTTTTTATTAGCTAGGCATGTAATAGTTAACAGACTAATAACCTAACATTAACCTGTATGAGATCTGTTGCCAATGATAAAATTAAGAACTCACGTTCCTTCAAAGCAAACAACATATATGATATTTTTATGTACAGATGTATAAAAAGTTAAATAAACCACTATAAACACGTTAAACAGTATCTTAATATACAGACATATCCCTAATCGACTGTGACATGCTCCTGTAGTAGTACTACATCAGTTACAAATCATGTTGGGCTTCACTGTGAGTTGCTTGTATTTTACACTCCAGTGTAGTATCGCAAACATGTGATTTGTCATGTTTTGTTTAAAGAACTGAAGTAGTTCAATTTTCCCTATTAATACTATATTGAAATAGCAGGAGATATAGGGCCCAGCAGATTAAATGTGTGGCTGGATGACATTTTCCTAATTTATGGATTGACTCCAAAAATTGTGAAATTTTTAAAAATTAAGAAACCAGTAGTTCCTACAATTTTTAAAATACTAAAGATCCATAAGCCAGTGGTTAGAAATATATTACTGAACTTTACCAAAAAAACCCACTTGTTAAAATATAGAAATAAGTCCATTCAGGAACTGTATCAGAAGATTCTATGCAATAAAGTAATGAAAGATGTTTGTGTGGAGGCAGAGAGAGAGAGAGTGAGAGACCCCACAGTGAAAACCCCATTAACAGAAGAAAGGGAGCCCGAGCAGCCCTGTTTCCCTCTATAATGATAGAGCAGTGGGTTAGTTAGAAACGGATGTTAACTAAGATGAAAGTTAGTCTTTTAGGTAAGGTCAACATCTATGGTTCTCTCACTTTTCTGCAAGTTTTGAAGTAATGTGTGGGAAGCTATGCTATGTTAAGATGTGCTGATGACATGTGACTATAAGTCAGATAGATACACAGAGGATGCAATCTTGCAGTGAGACTTTGAAAATATAATTGGCTTCCAAACTGCTACACAGCTTAGAGACATCACCACCTTCCCTTTGCATATTATACCACTGTCTTTGTCACATAGCTATAATAATGTTCTTATCATGTCAATCATTTAAGTTTGCAGTATGTATTCCCAGTCTAAGGATATACAGCTGTAAGTATTGTAAACCTTCCACATACAGTAAGTTTATACAGTGCAGTTTTCACATACAGAATACACATTACAAATACCTGTATTACTATTGTGGAAGCTATGAGGTGACTGTGGAACTGGTACTGTGGTGCTTAATATGATAGTGTGATGAAAGTCTTTGGTTTACAGATCTACACAATAGCAGATTTTTTGATATTTTGATAGAATGTTGTTTAACTACTATGACTATGAAAAACAAAACACTATACATACATTCATATGCCAAATCCCATCCACAAAAAGCCTTAAAATAACAGATATGTTTTTTAGTTGCAGTAATACTTTATTTGACTATATATACTCTTTATTTCAACCGTGGTGGTAAAATGGTAGATTTATACAGTGTGTGCATAATATGCTATACTCCAGTAGAACAACATCATAGTTAATTATGAATACACACCAAGATACATTTATGTCAACAGACCATGCATAATGCATGGACCTTACATTCCAACACTGTGCTAGTATGTATGAAACATTACTAACTTCCTGTTGAAATCACACAGTCTAGTACAGAGTGCAAGAAATGTATTTACACCAAGAATCTAGAATCCATGCTTTGTCTCAGACAAAATAGTAACATGGAGAAGGTTGTCAACTCACCCACCACGACATATTCACATAGTACCACTACTCATGCACATATCACTACTCGTACACATAGTACGCATCAAACGCGCAAATCCCGTACACGAAGATTCTCTCCAAAAACTTACCAAAACACCAGAAACCTCCACAACACAAGTCTGCTACAGCTAACACAGTCTCCACAACACACGTGACACATAGCAACACGAATGTCTCACCCACCAAGCCCATAAGGAGTAACACTCAAAAACTAAGTTTTCTTGTCATTGGAGACTCAAAAGTGAGACACATGGATATCCCACTCACCAGGATGGACAAGGAGAAAGTCAAGTCCAGCTGCCTGTCTGGTGCCAGGATTTACCAAATCACACATGCACTCAGGTCTCTCAGCAACAGGTACTGTAATGACTGTGTCATATTTCATGTTGGTGTGAATGATCTGAGATGTATCTCACTGGACTATATGAAGAGAGACATGGTCATGCTCTCTGAGTATGTGTCACAGGCAGGTATGCCATTAGCTTTGAGCAGCATACTACCTTCACCTAGAATGATGCCACAGTATAAACAAAAAATGATTGGTTTCAATAATTGGCTTAGTTTTTTCGTGTCATTCCAAGGGGATCCAGTTCTTATCTGCCTGGGAAGCCATGGCTGACAAACCTTGCTGCTTTGCCAGAGACAGTTTGCACCTGGCACCCCTAGGCTTTCTGCTGCTGGCAAAGGTTCTTGCATCCCCCATAGTGATTTTTTAGACAAGGTCTTGAAAACAACACTACTGATGTGAAATTAACCAATCAGAACAAAATAAGGGTCATACTGCTAAATACTAGGAGCTTAAACAAAAACTGCACTCCCTGGAAGCACTTCTCTTACTAGGAGGTGTAGATGTCTGTGCAGTCACAGAAACCTGGTTTAAGGCCTCAGAGAGTACCCCGGCCCTGCAAGGCTACAATGCCTTCCACACCTTTAGACCACAAAAGTAGCATGTGAAAACCAAACAAGTGGTGTTTCAACCTATATTAGAGATAAATTCACCTCACATCTAGTTAGATTGAACAACTCCATGGAGTTACTCCATGTCCAGGATATGGTGGGTAAGACCTCCATTCAAGTCCTAGCCAGTTATAGATCCCCTTCATGGGTCACAACACCCATGAAGCCTACTTAACCAAACTGAAGACAATCCAAATTTTACCGAACACATTGGTTATGGGGGATTTCAATATTCCACCATCAACTGGGAAACCTACTCTAGCCCAAACTCACTAGCACAAAACATCCTTGACTTTGTATATTTAAATGCCCTGGAGCAAATTGTCCATACTCCGACAAGAGGAACAAACATTCTAGATCTGGTCCTCACCAACATGTTAAACAGGTGCAGTGCTGCAACTGTTGGACCCTCATTAGTTAAAACTGACCACAAATCAGTCACCTTTTAACTGACACTAAGACCAGAAGTCACAAAGCGTGAAATCAGACTAAAAAACTTCACCAAGGCAAACTATACCCTCCTAGGTGAAGATATCAATACATTCCAGGCCTCACCCCAAGCTGAAAGTGGTAACTATGCCGAAGCTTACACTAAAGCCCTGTTCAATGACTAGCATAAGTGTATAAACTTGGCTGTACTAGATAGCATGAAAGCCAGAGCCCCAAGTAAAATCAAGCTGCCATGGTGGACTAACTTCAAACGACAAGCATAAGGAATTAAGCAAATACCAGGGCTTGCAAAAAATGTATCACACGCATTTAATATAAAGCGCTTTTCTTTCAACAATTCTAATTGGACTTCTTCAGATAACAAAAACAAGGCACATTCACTTTTTAAATACCCTTCCTGAACAGATTGTTTTACATTAAAAAATCTTAATTTAAAGAGATAGAACTATTAAAATGCACATGTGTATGATCTATAAGTAATAAAACTTGTTTTACTCTAAAAATATATAAAAATCCAATGTCCTGTTAAGCAAATAGGTACATTCTATCTCATTAAGTTTATCAACTTTAATAAATAAGTAACTGAAGACATATCATTTAGCCCTGGGTGGCTATATGCATTTAAGCGTACTTGCCATAGGAGTTTTAAATATTCCAACTCTAATGATATAGAACCACCTCTAGGGTCCTGGAAAACTTGTTTTCTATAACATGAAACTTAAAATTATGATGTGGATACGCTGAGATATGTTTTGTTAATGCATTCTCAAGTTTGGCTTTGCTTATACTATACAAATGCTCGTATAACCTTTCCCTAAGTCTATGTTCCATTGCCGATGTAAAAAGAGGTGCAAGCTTGGCATTTGGCAAGGTATACAACCATTTTCTAATTACAATAAAATTTTCCCCTACAAATCCATTTTGAGCCATTCACTACTATGTTCTGGCCCATTTCCATGTATTTACAGTAGGAGCGATTCTCACACCAATGCATACCTGGATTCTTACTTTTCAGTTTTCTGACCCCATCAAGTAAGCTTTTCAAGTTGATCCCTTTCCTTAATATAAACTTGGGTCTCATGCCTAGTTTTCCTGCTAGTTTCTTATCGTCAGTTAATAAACTCCAATTTTTATTCACTATTTCTTTTATCAAGGCGCTTTCAAAACTATATGTCATTACAAAACCCATACTGTAGTTAGTGTTCAAGCTTCCCCTAATATCCATACTGTCATTGCGTGAATCTATAACGCCGTAAGTGCTATCCATTAAGTTCACATTTGAAATATTATTGCTTTGTTCACCATTTAAGATAAGTTTGAAAAAATCATTCAGTCTTTTAATTTTTACTTAATGAGGTAGAATGCACCCATTTGTTTATGTACCCATTTGTTTAACAGGACATTGCATTTTATATATTTTTAGAGTAAAACAAGTTTTATTACTTATAAGTCATACATGTGTGCATTGTAATAGTTCTATCTCTTTAAATGAAGATTTTTAATGTCACATGATCTATTCAGGAGGAGTATTTAAAAAGTGAATGTGTCTTGTTTTTGTTATCTGAAGTTCAATTAGAATTGTTGGACGGAAAGCGCTTTATAGTAAACGTGTGTGAAACATTTTTTGCGAGTCCTGGTGTTTGCCTAATTCCTTCTGCTTGTCATTTGGAGTTGGTCTACGTTTGTTTGATTTGCCATGGTGGACTTCCAGCATCAATAAACTCTGCAAGAAACACAAAAAGTTGCTGTCCAAGAAAAGAAAAACAAGGACCCAACAATGAAAAAGCACCCTTCTAAGTCTTAACAAGCAAATAAGACAACTTCTCAAATCGTCCAACAGTTCCTTTGACAAAAACCTAGCAAGTACTGCCAAGGATAACCATAAGGCCTTTTACAGCTACGTACATAACCTAAAGGGTAGGACCCAAGCATGTGCAGAACTGTTGGCCAATGGCATCACACACAATGATCTCACAGAGATAGTGAACCTGCTAGTGGATAGGTTTGGCAAAAATCTCACTCCATTATCCCCGCCTAAATTATAACAAGCCCTCCCCCAAACTTCCCCCATCTTACATATCTAAAGAGTAGGTCCTCAAATCCCTGTCCAAGGCAAAAACACAGCCTCTATGGGACAAAATGACATTCCAGGCTGTCTTCTAAACAGGCTAAAACATGAACTAGAATCACCTTTAAGTACCCTATTCGAACACAGCCCAATCACAGGCTTTGCTCCTGCAGAATGTAGAACAGCTACAGTTATTCCTCTCCAAAAAGGTGGCCTAGCAACAGACCTGGGGAATTACAGACCCATAAGTCTGAGCATCCTCATCTGTAAGGCCATGGAACATATCATTATGAACCTCTTAAATAAAGACATAGGTGGCCTCCTGCCTTTTAAACTGGGTGGATTTCTTTGAAAATGTGACCAGGACCACTGATGAGAGCAAATCTGTGCACACAGCATACCTTGACTTGGCAAAGGCCTTTGACACAATCCCATACTCAGGCATTACCAATAAACTTAGCAAAGTGAATGTAAACTCCTTTGTTGTAAGATGGGTTGCCAACTGACTCATAAACCAGACACACACTATCAAAGTGGGTGACTCCACATCAACCAGCAGACCTGGTACCAGCAGGGTGCCACAGGGGTCAGTGCTGGGCCACCTACTGTTTGGTATATACTTCTCAGAAGTTCAGGTCAAAACTAAAGGATTGTGGCTGACCCAGTTTGCAGACAATTGCAAACTAGGTGCAATCACTGAATCCCCAAATTATGTCAACATACTCCAGGATGGTCTCACAAAGACCAGTGACTGGTGTATTAGTCATGGTCTCAGACTGAATGCAAAGAAATACATCATCATTCCCTTCAGCGCAAGCAATGTCTCTTCACGCTATCAAATCAATAACAATATCCTAAGTACCCATGCATGGTAAAGGACCTGGCATCACAGGTTGACCACGACCTTAACTATGACGACCATGTGTCTACCATTGTAAGGAAAGCTTTCCACATAGCTCACATGATTAGTAAAGGCATTGCCACAATAGCAAAAGAAGTTATAACCCCCTATACTCAGTACTTATCCATCCCATGATTGAGTATAACGCCCCATTCAGTATGTACCATAGTAAGCATCTACAGCAATTAGAGAGACCTCAGAGGATTCTAAAAAAATAAGATCAGGGGTCTCCAGCATGTGCCTTACACAGACCAACTAAAATCCCTGTCACTAGGGAAGACTTATGCCTGGCCTACAGAGCAACCCAAGGCCCAAAACTAATGAGCTTACTGCATATCAGTAAATCAAATGGGTGTAGGGCTACTCATTCCAGGGACTTGAATATGGCCTGTGACTTAAATAGGACATGCTGGAGGGACACATTTATCTTTCAGCGACTGCCATGTCTTTGGAACAGGCTACCAATTTATGTGAAACAGAGCACTTCTATGACACTGTTCAAGAGGAACCTGGATGTGTGGATGGGGCTCTGTAAATTCTTACTGGGGATAGTGCCCACAACACTCCTGGACATGAAAAGTCATCACTAAATGTAGTCTTGGGTATTACATTGGGTCGAAATGGCTAGGCTTAAAATGACATCCTGGTCGATAGCCTAGTGATCTCCTAAGATGCTATGAATGACACCATTCAGTGCAGTGCACGCGTATATGACACCATTCAGTGCAGTGCATGCGTGTGCTCATACTATTCAGCCTGCGGTATGATAAAACCTTTATGTGTTAGCAAGGTTATTCAGTGTAACTCAGGTGATTAACCCTTCTATATTGTGATTTCCATCTACATACAAGAGGAGAGTGAACCTGAGAGCTATCACTTATGCTCAGATAGGATGGATTATAACAGTTCTACAAGGCCCTTCCCTAATGCACTGGCATTATTCAGAAGGCATTTGTGAGCTATTAGGCATAGCCTCCCTTTAGTTGTATCCCCGGTCCCCCTACAAAACTGACAATTCTCCCTTGTGGTGTAACTGCTAAGCTATTCCAGCTGCCTTTCATGGTTCTGGTCATAAACAAGATTCAGGGCAACAAAGACCACCTGCCTCATTTTACCGTATTATCATTATTCATCCTGTCAAACAGGGGTAAGAAGGAAGAACCTCATAATCCCCCCAACACCACCATAAGGTACAGGTGCCTGAACTGCAAAAATGAACCTAGTCTGGGTCATTTTCAAGGCTTCTCCCTTCTAAATCACTGTAGCTTGCTTTCTCTGCAAAGGCTTCCAGACTGTGGCACATACTATCGAAAATGCAAGTGTATGTTAATATCAGCACTAAGTGTTATCAGCCCCTGGCAGGGTATACATTTTGCAGAGAATAAGATTCTGAAACACTGCATTCTAATAAGGCCACTTAGTGATAATGGCATTGAACAGTTAAATATGGTGCCAATATGCCATACAGGTCAGTAGCGTTTTGAGACATGGAAATGTATGACGCTATTACCACCACATAAGGAGATAGTGTTGTTGAGTGATATCAGGATATGTCCAGTGATGTATAGTATCACATCTGCAGGGCTGTAACATGTTTTAGGTTTGTGTTCTATATGTACATTCCTAAAGTGACCCTGACAACTGCTGATGCTGAGAAACACTTTAGCGTGAAAGATTTGTGCGGTATATCGTGACACTGATTATCGTTATACGACTTCGTTTGAAAGCTGTTTAATGTATAAGACTAAACTTCATTCTAATTCTTGATCTGCATTCTTGTGGGTACTGATGCATAGTATATGTATGCTGTCCACAGCTATATTATGTTCCTATCACTGAAAGCTGTTTGCTATCCACTAGTGTCCATGATACTATACCATATAACACTTTTATAATCAAATTGTTGCACAGCTA